>NC_073245.2:76603087-77206174 GCF_029281585.2 Gorilla gorilla gorilla | reverse complement strand
CACCGCTATCTGTATGAACATGGAAATACCTACACCGCTATCAGTATGAATATGGAAATAGCTACACCTCTATCTGTATGAACATGGAAATATCTACACCGCTATCTAAATGAACATGGATATATCTACACAGCCATCTGGATGAACATGGAAATATCTACACTGCTATCTGTGTAAACATGCATACATCTTCACCGCTATCTGTATAAACATGGAAATATCTACACCGCTATCTGTATGAACATGGAAATATCTGCACCGCTATCTGTATGAACATGGAAATATCTACACCGCTATCTGTTTGAACATGGAAATATCTACACCGCTATCTGTATGAACATGGAAATATCTACACCGCTATCTGTATGAACAAGGAAATATCTTCACCGCTATCTGTATGAACATGGATATATCTACAGAGCCATCTGGATGAACATGGAATTACCTACACCGCCATCTGTATGAACATATAAATATATACACCGCCATCTGTTTTAAGATGGAGATATCTACACCGCTATCTGTATAAACCTGGAAATATCTACACCGCTATCTGTTTAAACATGGAAATATCTACACCGCTATCTGGATTAACATGGAAATTTCTACACCGCTACCTGTATAAACATGGAAATATCTACACCGCTATCTGTAGGAACATGGAAATATCTACACCGCTATCTGTATGAACATGGAAATACCTACACCGCTATCAGTATGAACATGGAAATAGCTACACCTCTATCTGTATGAACATGGAAATATCTACACCGATATCTGAATGAACATGGATATATCTACACAGCCATCTGGATGAACATGGAAATATCTACACTGCTATCTGTGTAAACATGCATACATCTTCACCGCTATCTGTATAAACATGGAAATATCTACACCGCTATCTGTATGAACATGGATATATCTGCACCGCTATCTGTATGAACATGGAAATATCTACACCGCTATCTGTTTGAACATGGAAATATCTACACCGCTATCTGCATGAAAATGGAAATATCTACACTACTATCTGCATGTACATGGAAATATCTACACAGCTATCTCTTTACACATGGAAATAACTACACCGCTATCTGTATGAACATGGAAATATCTACACCGCCATCTGTATGAACATGGAAATATCTGCACTGCCATCTGTATGAACATGTAAATATCTACACCGCCATCTGTATTAAGATGGAGATATCTACACCGCTATCTGTATAAACATGGAAATATCTACACCGCTATCTGTATAAACACGGAAATATCTACACCGCTATCTGTATAAACATGGAAATATCTACACCGCTACCTGTATAAACATGGAAATATCAGCACCGCTATCTGTATGAACATGGAAATATCTACACCGCTATCTGTTTGAACATGGAAATATCTACACCGCCATCTGTATGAACATGGAAATATCTCAACCGCCATCTGAATGAACATATAAATATCTACACTGCCATCTGTATTAAGATGGAGATATCTACACCGCTATCTGAATAAACATGGAAATATCTACACCGCTATCTGTATAAACATGGAAATATCAGCACCGCTCTCTGTATGAACATGGAAATATCAGCCCCTCTATCTGTATGAACATGGAAGTATCTACACCGCTATCTCTATGAACATGGAAATATCTACACCGCTATCTGTTTGAACATGGAAATATCTAAACCGCTATCTGCATGAAAATGGAAATATATACACAGCTATATGCATATACATGGAAATATCTACACAGCTATCTCTTTACACATGGAAATAACTACACCGCTCTCTGTATGAACATGGAAATATCTTCACCGCCATCTGTATGAACATGGATATATCTACACATTCATCTGGATGAACATGGAAATATCTACACCGCTATCTTTATGAACATGGAAATATCTACACCGCTATCTGTGTAAACATGCATACATCTTCACCGCTATCTGTATAAACATGTAAATATCTACACTGCTATCTGTATGAACTTGAAAATATCTACACCGCTATCTGTTTGAACATGGAAATATCTACACCGCTATCTGCATGAAAATGGAAATATCTACACAGCTATCTGCATATACATGAAAATATCTACACAGCTATCTCTTTACACATGGAAATAACTACACCGCTATATGTATAAACATGGAAATATATACACCGCCATCTGTATGAACATGGAAATATCTGCACCACCATCTCTATGAACATGTAAATATCTACACCGCCATCTGTATTAAGAAGGAAATATCTAAACCGCTATCTGTATGAACATAGAAGTATCTACACCGCTATCTGTATGAACATGGAAATATCTACACCGCTATCTGTGTTAACATGCATACATCTTCACCGCTATCTGTATAAACATGGAAATATCTACACCGCCTTCTGTATTAAGATGGAGATATCTACACTGCTATCTGTATAACCATGGAAATACATACACCGCTATCTGTAGGAACATGGAAATATCTACACCGCTATCTGTATGAACATGGATATATCTACACTGCCATCTGGATGAACATGGAAATATCTACACCGCTATCTGCATGAACATGGAAATATCTACACCGCTATTAGTGTAAACATGCATACATCTTCACCGCAATCTGTATAAGTATGGAAATATCAACACCGCTATCTGTATGAACTTGGAAATATCTACACCGCTATCTGTTTGAACATGAAAATATCTAAACCGCTATCAGCATGAAAATGGAAATATCTACACAGCTATCTGCATATACATGGAAATATCTACACATCTATCTCTTTACACATAGAAATAACTACACCGCTATCTGTATGAACATGGAAATGTCTGCACCGCCATCTGTATGAACATATAAATATCTACACCGCCATCTGTATTAAGATGGAGATATCTACACTGCTATCTGTATAAACATGGAAATATCTAAACCGCTATCTGTATAAACAGGGAAATATCTACACCGCTCTCTGAATAAAAATGGAAATATCAGCACCGCTGTCTGTATGAACATGGAAATATCAGCCCCTCTATCTGTATGAACATGGAAGTATCTACACCGCTATCTCTATGAACATGGAAATATCTACACCGCTATCTGTTTGAACATGGAAATATCTAAACCGCTATCTGCATGAAAATGGAAATATATACACAGCTATCTGCATATACATGGAATTATCTTCACAGCTATCTCTTTACACATGGAAATAACTGCACCGCTATCTGTATGAACATGGAAGTATCTTCACTGCCATCTGTAGGAACATGGATATATCTACACAGCCATCTGGATGAACATGGAAATATCTACACTGCTATCTGTATGAACATGGAAATATCTACACCGCTATCTGTGGAAACATGCATACATCTTCACCGCTATCTTTATAAACATGGAAATATCTACACTGCTATCTTTATGAACATGGAAATATCTACACCGCTATCTGTTTGTACATGGAAATATCTACACCGCTATCTGTATGAAAACGGAAATATCTACACAGCGATCTGCTTATACATGGAAATATCTAAAAAGCTATCACTTTACACGTGGAAATAAGTACAGCGCTATCTCTATAAACATGGAAATAGCTACACCGCCATCTGTATGAACATGGAAATATCTGCACCGCCAACTGTATGAACATATAAATATCTACACCGCCATCTATATTAAGATGGATATAACTACACCGCTAACTGTATAAACTTGGAAATATCTACACTGCTATCTCTATGAACATGGAAATTTCTACACCGCTATCTGTATTAACATGGAAATAGCTACACCGCTATCTGTATGAACATGGTAATATCTACACCGCTACCTGTATGAACATGGAAATATCTACACCGCAATCTGTATGAACATGGATATATCTACACAGCCATCTGGATGAACATGGAAATATCTACACCGCTATCTGTATGAACATGGAAATATCTACACCGCTATCTGTGTAAATATGCATACATCTTCACCGCAATCTGTATAAACATGGAAATATCTACACCGCTATCTGTATGAACATGGAAATATCTACACCGCTATCTGTTTGAACATGGAAATATCTACACCAATGTCTGCATGAAAATGGAAATATCTACACAACTATCTGCATATACATGGAAATATCTACAGAGCTATATCTTAACACATGGAAATAACTACACTGCTATCTCTATAAACATGGAAATATCTACAGCGCCATCTGTATGAACATGGAAATATCTGCACCGCCATCTGTATGAACATATAAATATCTACACCGCCATCTGTATTAAGAAGGAAATATCTAAACCGCTATCTGTATGAACATTGAATTATCTACACCGCTATCTGTATGAACATGGAAATATCTACACCGCTATCTGTGTAAACATGCATACATCTTCACCGCTATCTGTATAAACATGGAAATGTCTACAAGGCTATCTGTATGAACATGGAAATATCTACACCGCCATCTGTATGAACATGGAAATAGCTGCACCGACTTCTGTATGAACATATACATATCTACACGGCCATCTGTATTAAGATGGAAATATCTACACCGATATCTGTATAAACATGGAAATATCTACACCGCTATCTGTATAAACATGGAAATATCTACACCGCTATCTGTATAAACATGGAAATATCTACACCGCAACCTGTATAAACATGGAAATATCAGCACCGCTATCTGTATGAACATGGAAATATCAGCCCCTCTATCTGTATGAACATGGAGATGTCTACACCGCTATCTGTATGAACATGGAAATATCTACACCGCTATCTGTATGAACATGGAAATACCTCCACCGCCATCTGTATGAACATGGATATATCTACACAGCCATCTGGATGAACATGGATATATCTACACAGCCCTCTGGATGAACATGGAAATATCCACACCGCTATCTGTGTAAACATGCATACATCTTCACCGCTATCTGTATAAACATGGAAATATCTACACCACTATCTGTATGAACATGGAAATATCTGCACCGCTATCTGTATGAACATGGAAATATCTACACCGCTAACTGTTTGAACATGGAAATATCTACACCGCTATCTGCATGAAAATGGAAATATCTACACAGCTATCTGCATATACATGGAAATATCTACACAGCGATTTCTTTACACATGGAAATAAATACACCGCTATCTGTATGAACATGGAAATATCTACACCACCATCTGTATGAACATGGAAATATCTGCACCGCTATCTGTATGAACATGGAAATATCTACACCGCTAACTGTTTGAACATGGAAATATCTACACCGCTATCTGCATGAAAATGGAAATATCTACACAGCTATCTGCATATACATGGAAATATCTACACAGCGATCTCTTTACACATGGAAATAAATACACCGCTATCTGTATGAACATGGAAATAGCTACACCACTATCTGTATGAACATGGAAATAACTACACCGCTATCTGTATGAACATGGATATATCTACACAGCCATCTGGATGAACATGGATATATCTACACCGCTATCTGTATGAACATGGAAATATCTACACCGCTATCTGTGTAAACATGCATACATCTTCACTGCTATCTGTATAAACATGGAAATATCTACACCGCTATCTCTATGAACATGGAAATAGCTACACCGCTATCTGTATGAACATGGAAATATCTACACCGCTATCTGTATGAACATGGATATATCAACACAGCCATCTGGATGAACATGGAAATATCTACACCGCTATCTGTGTAAACATGCATACATCTTCACCGCTATCTGTATAAACATGGAAATATCTACACCGCAATCTGAATGAACATGGAAATATCTGCACCGCTATCTGTATGAACATGGAAATATCTACACCGCTATATGTTTGAACATGGAAATATCTACACCGCTATCTGCATGAAAATGGAAATATCTACACTGCTATCTGCATATACATGGAAATATCTACACAGCTATCTCTTTACACATGGAAATAACTACAACGCTATCTGTATGAACATGGAAATATCTACACCACCATCTGAATGAACATGGAAATATCTGCACCGCCATCTGTATGAACATATAAATATCTACACCGCCATCTGTATAAAGATGGAGATATCTACACCGCTATCTGTATAAACATGGAAATATCTACACCGCTATCTGTATAAACATGGAAATATCTACACCGCTATCTGTATAAACATGGAAATATCTACACCGCTACCTGTATAAACATCGAAATATCAGCACCGCTATCTGTATGAACATGGAAATATCTACACCGCTATCTGTATGAACATGGAAATATCTACACCGCCATCTGTATGAACATGAAAATATCCGCACCGCCATCTGTATGAACATATAAATATCTACACCGCCATCTGTATTAAGATGGAGATATCTACACCGCTATGTGAATAAACATGGAAATATCTACACCGCTATCTGTATGAACATGGAAATATCTACACCGCTATCTGTATGAACATGGAAATATCTTCACCGCCATCTGTACGAACATGGATATATCTGCAGAGCCATCTGGATGAACATGGAAATATCTACACCGCCATCTGTATGAACATATAAGTATCTACACCGCCATCTGTATTAAGATGGAGATATCTACACCGCTATCAGTATAAACCTGGAAATATCTACACTGCTATCTGTATAAACATGGAAATATCTACACCGCTACCTGTATAAACATGGAAATATCAGCACCGCTATCTGTAGGAACATGGAAATATCTACACCGCTATCTGCATGAAAATGGAAATATCTACACTGTTATCTGCATATACATGGAAATATCTACACAGCTATCTCTTTACACATGGAAATAACTACACCGCTATCTGTATGAACATGGATATATCTACAGAGCCCTCTGGATGAACATGGAAATATCCACACCGCTATCTGTGTAAACATGCATACATCTTCACCGCTATCTGTATAAACATGGAAATATGTACACCGCTATCTGTATGAACATGGAAATATCTACACCGCTATCTGTATGAACATGGATATCTCTACACAGCCATCTGGATGAACATGGAAATATCTCCACCGCTATCTGTACGAACATGGAAATATGTACACCGCTATCTGTATGAACATGGATATATCTACACAGCCATCTGGATGAACATGGAAATATCTACACCGCTATCTGTGTAAACATGCATAGAACTTCACCGCTATCTCTATAAACATGGAAATATCTACACCGCTATCTGTATGAACATGGAAATATCCACACCGCTATCTGTATGAACATGGAAATATCTACACCACTATCTGTTTGAACATGGAAATATCTACAACGCTATCTGTATGAAAATGGAAATATCTACACTGCTATCTGCATACACATTTAAATATCTACACAGCTATCTCTTTACACATGGAAATAACTACACCGATATCTGTATGAACATGGGAATATCTACACCGACATCTGTATGAACACGGAAATATCTGCACCGCCATCTGTAAGAACATATAAATATCTACACCGCCATATGTATTAAGATGGAGATATCTACACTGCTATCTGTATAAACATGGAAATATCTAAACCGCCATCTGTATGAACATATAAATATCTTCACCGCCATCTGTATTAAGAAGGAAATATCTAAACCGCTATCTGTATAAACATGAAAATATCTACACCGCTGCCTGTATAAACAAGGAAATATCAGCACAGCTATCTGTATGAACATGGAAATATCTACACCGCTATCTGTATGAACATGGAAATATCTACACAGCTATCTGTATGAACATGGAAATAGCTACACCGCTATCTGAATGAACATGGATATATCTACACAGCCATCTGGATGAACATGGAAATATCTACACCGCTATGTGTGTAAACATGCATAGATATTCACCGCTATCTGTATAAACATAGAAATATCTACACCGCTATCTGTATGAACATGGAAATATCTACACCGCTATCTGTTTGAACATGGAAATATCTACACCGCTATCTGCATGAAAATGGAAATATCTACACTGCTATCTGTATATACATTTAAATATCTACACAGATATCTCTTTACACATGGAAATAACTACACCGCTATGTGTCTGAACATGGAAATATCTACACCGCTATCTGGATGAACATGGAAATATCTGCACCGCCATCTGTATGAACATATAAATATCTACACCGCCATCTGTATTAAGATGGAGATATCTACACTGCTATCTGTTTAAACATGGAAATATCTACACCGCTATCTGTATAAACATGGAAATATCTACACCACTACGTGTATAAACATGGAAATATCGGCACCGCTATCTGTATGAACATGGAAATATCTACAAAGCTATCTGAATGAACATGGAAATATCTGCACCGCTATCTGTATGAACATGGAAATATCTACACCGCTATATGTTTGAACATGGAAATATCTACACCGCTATCTGCATGAAAATGGAAATATCTACACTGCTATCTGCATATACATGGAAATATCTACACAGCTATCTCTTTACACATGGAAATAACTACAACGTTATCTGTATGAACATGGAAATATCTACACCACCATCTGAATGAACATGGAAATATCTGCACCGCCATCTGTATGAACATATAAATATCTACACCGCCATCTGTATAAAGATGGAGATATCTACACCGCTATCTGTATAAACATGGAAATATCTACACCGCTATCTGTATAAACATGGAAATATCTACACCGCTATCTGTATAAACATGGAAATATCTACACCGCTACCTGCATAAACATCGAAATATCAGCACCGCTATCTGTATGAACATGGAAATATCTACACCGCTATCTGTATGGACATGGAAATATCTACACCGCCATCTGTATGAACATGGAAATATCCGCACCGCCATCTGTATGAACATATAAATATCTACACCGCCATCTGTATTAAGATGGAGATATCTACACCGCTATGTGAATAAACATGGAAATATCTACACCGCTATCTGTATGAACATGGAAATATCTACACCGCTATCTGTATGAACATGGAAATAACTTCACCGCCATCTGTACGAACATGGATATATCTGCAGAGCCATCTGGATGAACATGGAAATATCTACACCGCCATCTGTATGAACATATAAGTATCTACACCGCCATCTGTATTAAGATGGAGATATCTACACCGCTATCTGTCTGAACATGGAAATATCTACACTGCTATCTGTATAAACATGGAAATATCTTAACCGCTACCTGTATAAACATGGAAATATCAGCACCGCTATCTGTAGGAACATGGAAGTATCTACACCGCTATCTGCATGAAAATGGAAATATCTACACTGTTATCTGCATATACATGGAAATATCTACACAGCTATCTCTTTACACATGGAAATAACTACACCGCTATCTGTATGAACATGGATATATCTACACAGCCCTCTGGATGAACATGGAAATATCCACACCGCTATCTGTGTAAACATGCATACATCTTCACCGCTATCTGTATAAACATGGAAATATGTACACCGGTATCTGTATGAACATGGAAATATCTACACCGCTATCTGTTTGAAGATGGAAATATCTACACCGCTATCTGCATGAAAATGGAAATATCTACAAAGCTATCTGCATATACATGGAAATATCTACACAGCTATCTCTTTACACATGGAAATAAGTACACCGCTATATCTATAAACATGGAAATATCTACACCGCCATCTGTATGAACATGGAAATATCTGCACCGCCATCTGTATGAACATATAAATATCTACACCGCCATCTGTATTAAGAAGGAAATATCTAAACCACTATCTGTATAAACATGGAAATATCTACACCGCTGCCTGTATAAACTTGGAAATATCAGCACCGCCCTCTGTATGAAAATGGAGATATCTACACCGCTATCTGTATGAACATGGAAATATCTACACTGCTATCTGTATGAACATGGAGATAGCTACACCGTTATCTGTATGAACATGGAAATAGCTACACCGCTATCTGTATGAACATGGAAATATCTACACCGCTATCTGTATGAACATGGATATATCTACACAGCCATCTGCATGAACATGGAAATATCTACACCGCTATCTGTATGAACATGGAAATATCTACACCGCTATCTGTATGAACATGGATATATCTACACAGCCATCTTAATGAACATGGAAATATCTACTCCGCTATCTGTGTAAACATGCATACATCTTCACCGCTATCTGTATAAACATGGAAATATCTACACCACTATCTGTATGAACATGGAAATATCTGCACCGCTATCTGTATGAACATGGAAATATATACACCGCTATCTGTTTGAACATTGAAATATCTACACCGCTCTCTGTATAAAAATGGAAATATCTACACTGCTATCTGCATATACATGGAAATATCTACACAGCTATCTCTTTACACATGGAAATAACTACACCGCTTTCTGTATGAACATATAAATATCTACACCGCCATCTGTATTAAGATGGAGATATCTACACCGCTATCTGTATAAACATCGAAATATCTACACCGCTATCTGTATAAACATGGAAATATCTACACCGCTATCTGTATAAACATGGAAATATCTACACCGCTACCTGTATAAACATGGAAATATCTACACCGCTACCTGTATAAACATGGAAATAGCACCGCTATCTGTATGAACATGGAAATATCTACACCGCTATCTGTATGAACATGGAAATATCTACACCGCTATCTGTATGAACATGGAAATATCTACACCGCTATCAGTATGAACAAGGAAATATCTACACCACTATCTGTATGAACATGGATATATCTACACAGCCCTCTGGATGAACATGGAAATATCCACTCCGCTATCTGTGTAAACATGCATACATCTTCACCGCTATCTGTATAAACATGGAAATATCTACACCGCTATCTGTATGAACATGGAAATATCTACACCGCTATCTGTTTGAAGATGGATATATATACACCGCTATCTGCATGAAAACGGAAATATCTACACAGCTATCAGCATATACATGGAAATATCTACACAGCTATCTCTTTACACATGGAAATAACTACACCGCTATCTGTATGAACATGGAAATATCTACACCGCTCTCTGTATGAACATGGAAATAACTACACTGCTATCTGTATGAACATGGAAATAGCTACACCGTTATCTGTATGAACATGGAAATAGCTACACCACTATCTGTATGAACATGGAAATATCTACACCGCTATCTGTATGAAAATGGATATATCTACACAGCCATCTGGATGAACATGGAAATATCTACACCGCTATCTGTATGAACATGGAAATATCTACACCACTATCTGTATGAACATGGATATATCTACACAGCCATCTGGATGAACATGGAAATATCTACACCGCTATCTGTGTAAACATGCATAGATCTTCACCGCTACCTCTATAAACATGGAAATATCTACACCGCTATCTGTATGAACATGGAAATATCTACACCGCTATCTGTATGAACATAGAAATATCTACACCGCCATCTGTATGAACACGGAAATATCTGCACCGCCATCTGTATGAACATATAAATATCTACACCGCCATCTGTATTAAGATGGAGATATCTACACTGCTATCTGTATAAACATGGAAATATCTACACCGCCATCTGTATGAACATATAAATATCTACACAGCCATCTGTATTAAGAAGGAAATATCTAAACCGCTATCTGTATAAACATGGAAATATCTACACCGCTGCCTGTATAAACAAGGAAATATCAGCACCGCTATCTGTATGAACATGGAAATATCTACACTGCTATCTGTATGAACATGGAAATAGCTACACAGCTATCTGTATGAACATGGATATATCTACACAGCCATCTGGATGAACATGGAAATATCTACACCGCTATCTGTATAAACATGGAAATATCGACACCGCTATCTGTATGAACATGGAAATATCTACACCGCTATCTGTATGAACATGGAAATATCTACACCGCTATCTGTTTGAACATGGAAATATCTACACCGCTATCTGCATGAAAATGGAAATATCTACACTGCTATCTGCATATACATTTAAATATCTACACAGCTATCTCTTTACACATGGAAATAACTACACTGCTATCTGCATGAACATGGAAATATCTACACCGCCATGTGTATGAACATGGAAATATCTGCACTGCCATCTGTATGAACATATAAATATCTACACCGCAATCTGTATTAAGATAGAGATATCTCCACTGCTGTCTGTATAAACATGGAAATATCTACACCGCTATCTGTATAAACATGGAAATATCTACACGGCTATCTGTATAAACATGGAAATATCTACACCACTACCTGTATAAACATGGAAATATCAGCACCGCTATCTGTATGAACATGGAAATATCTACACCGCTATCTGTGTAAACATGCATACATCTTCACCGCTGTCTGTATAAACATGGAAATGTCTACAAGGCTATCTGTATGAACATGGAAATATCTACACCGCTATCTGCATGAAAATGGAAATATATACACAGCTATCTGCATATACATGGAAATATCTACACAGCTATCTCTTTACACATGGAAATAACTACACCGCTATCTGTATGAACATGGAAATATCTGCACCGCCATCTGTATGAACACATAAATATCTACACCGCCATCTGTATTAAGATGGAGTTACCTACACCGCTATCTGTATAAACATGGAAATATCTACACCGCTATCTGCATAAACATGGAAATATCTACACCGCTATCTGTATAAACATGGAAATATCAGCACCACTATCTGTATGAACAAGGAAATATCAGCCCCTCTATCTGTATGAACATGGAAGTATCTACACCGCTATCTGTATGAACATGGAAATATCTACACCGCTATCTGTTTGAACATGGAAATATCTACACCGCTATCTGTATGAACACGGAAATATCTACACCGCTATCTGTTGGAACATGGAAATATCTACACCGCTATCTGCATGAAAATGGAAATATATACACAGCTATCTGCATATACATGGAAATATCTACACAGCTATATCTTTACACATGGAAAAAACTACACCGCTATCTGTATGAACATGGAAATATCTTCACCGCCATCTTTATGAACATGGATATATCTACACAGCCATCTGGATGAACATGGAAATATCTACACCGCTATCTGTATGAACATGGAAATATCTACACCGATATCTGTGTAAACATGAATACATCTTCACCGCTATCTGTATAAACATGGAAATATCTACACTGCTATCTGTATGAACATGGAAAAATCTTCACCGCTATCTGTTTGAACATGGAAATATCTACACCGCTATCTGCATGAAAATGGAAATATCTACACAGCGATCTGCATATACATGGAAATATCTACAAAGCTATCTCTTTACACATGGAAATAAGTACAGCGCTATTTCTATAAACATGGAAATAGCTACACCGCCATCTGTATGAACATGGAAATATCTACACCGCTATCTGTATGAACATGGGAATATCTACACCGCTATCAGTATGAACATGGATATATCTACACAGCCCTCTGGATGAACATGGAAATATCCACAACGCTATCTGTGTAAACATGCATACATCTTCACCGCTATGTGTAGAAACATGGAAATATCTACACCGCTATCTGTATGAACATGGAAATATCTACACCGCTATCTGTTTGAAGATGGAAATATATACACCGCTATCTGCATGAAAATGGAAATATCTACACAGCTATCTGCATATAGATGGAAATATCTACACAGCTATCTCTTTACACATGGAAATAACTACACCACTATCTGTATGAACATGGAAATATCTACACCGCTATCAGTATGAACATGGATATATCTACACAGCCCTCTGGATGAACATGGAAATATCCACACCGCTATCTGTGTAAACATGCATACATCTTCACCGCTATGTGTAGAAAAATGGAAATATCTACACTGCTATCTGTATGAACATCGAAGTATCTACACCGCTATCTGTTTGAAGATGGAAATATATACACCGCTATCTGCATGAAAATGGAAATATCTACACAGCTATCTGCATATAGATGGAAATATCTACACAGCTATCTCTTTACACATGGAAATAACTACACCACTATCTGTATCAACATGGAAATATCTACACCGCCATCTGTATGAACATGGAAATATCTGCACCGCAATCTGTATGAACATATAAATATCTACACCGCCATCTGTATTAAGATGGAGATATCTACACCGCTATCTGAATAAACATGGAAATATCTACAATGCTATCTGTATAAACATGGAAATATCTACACCGCTATGTGTATAAACATGGAAATATCTACACCGCTACCTGTATAAACATGGAAATATCAGCACCGCTATCTGTATGAACATGGAAATATCTACACCGCTATCTGTATGAACATGGAAATATCTACACCGCTATCTGTATGAACATGGAAATATCTACAAAGCTATCTGAATGAACACGGAAAAATCTACACCGCTATCTGTTTGAACATGGAAATATCTACACCGCTATCTGCATGAAAATGGAAATATCTACACTGCTATCTGCATATACATGGAAATATCTACACAGCTATCTCTTTACACATGGAAATAACTACACCGCTATATCTATAAACATGGAAATATCTACACCGCCATCTGTATGAACATGGAAATATCTGCACCGCCATCTGTATGAACATATAAATATCTACACCGCCATCTGTATTAAGAAGGAAATATCTATACCGCTATCTGTATAAACCTGGAAATAGCTACACCGCTGCCTGTATAAACATGGAAATATCAGCACCGCTATCAGTATGAACATGGAAATATCTACACCGCTATCTGTATGAACATGGAAATACCTACACTGCTATCTGTATGAACATGGAAATAGCTACACCGTTATGTGTATGAACATGGAAATAGCTACACCACTATCTGGATTAACATGGAAATATCTACACCGCTATCTGTATGAACATGGATATCTCTACACAGCCATCTGGATGAACATGGAAATATCTCCACCGCTATCTGTATGAACATGGAAATATGTACACCGCTATCTGTATGAACATGGATATATCTACACAGCCATCTGGATGAACATGGAAATATCTACACCGCTATCTGTGTAAACATGCATAGAACTTCACCGCTATCTCTATAAACATGGAAATATCTACACCGCTATCTGTATGAACATGGAAATATCCACACCGCTATCTGTATGAACATGGAAATATCTACACCGCTATCTGTTTGAACATGGAAATATCTACAACGCTATCTGTATGAAAATGGAAATATCTACACTGCTATCTGCATACACATTTAAATATCTACACAGCTATCTCTTTACACATGGAAATAACTACACCGATATCTGTATGAACATGGGAATATCTACACCGCCATCTGTATGAACACGGAAATATCTGCACCGCCATCTGTAAGAACATATAAATATCTACACCGCCATATGTATTAAGATGGAGATATCTACACTGCTATCTGTATAAACATGGAAATATCTAAACCGCCATCAGTATGAACATATAAATATCTTCACCGCCATCTGAATTAAGAAGGAAATATCTAAACCGCTATCTGTATAAACATGAAAATATCTACACCGCTGCCTGTATAAACAAGGAAATATCAGCACAGCTATCTGTATGAACATGGAAATATCTACACCGCTATCTGTATGAACATGGAAATATCTACACAGCTATCTGTATGAACATGGAAATAGCTACACCGCTATCTGAATGAACATGGATATATCTACACAGCCATCTGGATGAACATGGAAATATCTACACCGCTATGTGTGTAAACATGCATAGATCTTCACCGCTATCTGTATAAACATAGAAATATCTACACCGCTATCTGTATGAACATGGAAATATCTACACCGCTATCTGTTTGAACATGGAAATATCTACACCGCTATCTGCATGAAAATGGAAATATCTACACTGCTATCTGTATATACATTTAAATATCTACACAGCTATCTCTTTACACATGGAAATAACTACACCGCTATGTGTCTGAACATGGAAATATCTACACCGCTATCTGTATGAACATGGAAATATCTGCACCGCCATCTGTATGAACATATAAATATCTACACCGCCATCTGTATTAAGATGGAGATATCTACACTGCTATCTGTTTAAACATGGAAATATCTACACCGCTATCTGTATAAACATGGAAATATCTACACCACTACGTGTATAAACATGGAAATATCAGCACCGCTATCTGTATGAACATGGAAATATCTACAAAGCTATCTGGATGAACATGGAAATATCTACAAAGCTATCTGTATGAACATGGAAATATCTACACCGCTATATGTTTGAACATGGAAATATCTACACCGCTATCTGCATGAAAATGGAAATACCTACACTGCTATCTGCATATACATGGAAATATCTACACAGCTATCTCTTTACACATGGAAATAACTACAACGCTATCTGTATGAACATGGAAATATCTACACCACCATCTGAATGAACATGGAAATATCTGCACCGCCATCTGTATGAACATATAAATATCTACACCGCCATCTGTATAAAGATGGAGATATCTACACCGCTATCTGTATAAACATGGAAATATCTACACCACTATCTGTATAAACATGGAAATATCTACACCGCTATCTGTATAAACATGGAAATATCTACACCGCTACCTGTATAAACATCGAAATATCACCACCGCTATCTGTATGAACATGGAAATATCTACACCGCTATCTGTATGGACATGGAAATACCTACACCGCCATCTGTATGAACATGGAAATATCCGCACCGCCATCTGTATGAACATATAAATATCTACACCGCCATCTGTATTAAGATGGAGATATCTACACCGCTATGTGAATAAACATGGAAATATCTACACCGCTATCTGTATGAACATGGAAATATCTACACCGCTATCTGTATGAACATGGAAATATCTTCACCGCCATCTGTACGAACATGGATATATCTGCAGAGCCATCTGGATGAACATGGAAATATCTACACCGCCATCTGTATGAACATATAAGTATCTACACCGCCATCTGTATTAAGATGGAGATATCTACACCGCTATCAGTATAAACCTGGAAATATCTACACTGCTATCTTTATAAACATGGAAATATCTACACCGCTACCTGTATAAACATGAAAATATCAGCACCGCTATCTGTAGGAACATGGAAGTATCTACACCGCTATCTGCATGAAAATGGAAATATCTACACTGTTATCTGCATATACATGGAAATATCTACACAGCTATCTCTTTACACATGGAAATAACTACACCGCTATCTGTATGAACATGGATATATCTACACAACCCTCTGGATGAACATGGAAATATCCACACCGCTATCAGTGTAAACATGCATACATCTTCACTGCAATCTGTATAAACATGGAAATATGTACACCGCTATCTGTATGAACATGGAAATATCTACACCGCTATCTGTTTGAAGATGGAAATATCTACACCGCTATCTGCATGAAAATGGAAATATCTACAAAGCTATCTGCATATACATGGAAATATCTACACAGCTATCTCTTTACACATGGAAATAAGTACACCGCTATATCTATAAACATGGAAATATCTACACCGCCATCTGTATGAACATGGAAATATCTGCACCGCCATCTGTATGAACATATAAATATCTACACCGCCATCTGTATTAAGAAGGAAATATCTAAACCGCTATCTGTATAAACATGGAAATATCTACACCGCTGCCTGTATAAACTTGGAAATATCAGCACCGCCCTCTGTATGAAAATGGAGATATCTACACCGCTATCTGTATGAACATGGAAATATCTACACTGCTATCTGTATGAACATGGAGATAGCTACACCGTTATCTGTATGAACATGGAAATAGCTACACCGCTATCTGTATGAACATGGAAATATCTACACCGCTATCTGTATGAACATGGATATATCTACACAGCCATCTGGATGAACATGGAAATATCTACACCGCTATCTGTATGAACATGGAAATATCTACACCGCTATCTGTATGAACATGGATATATCTACACAGCCATCTTAATGAACATGGAAATATCTACTCCGCTATCTGTGTAAACATGCATACATCTTCACCGCTATCTGTATAAACATGGAAATATCTACACCACTATCTGTATGAACATGGAAATATCTGCACCGCTATCTGTATGAACATGGAAATATATACACCGCTATCTGTTTGAACATTGAAATATCTACACCGCTCTCTGCATGAAAATGGAAATATCTACACTGCTATCTGCATATACATGGAAATATCTACACAGCTATCTCTTTACACATGGAAATAACTACACCGCTTTCTGTATGAACATATAAATATCTACACCGCCATCTGTATTAAGATGGAGATATCTACACCGCTATCTGTATAAACATGGAAATATCTACACCGCTATCTGTATAAACATGGAAATATCTACACCGCTATCTGTATAAACATGGAAATATCTACACCGCTACCTGTATAAACATGGAAATATCAGCACCGCTATCTGTATGAACATGGAAATATCTACACCGCTATCTGTATGAACATGGAAATATCTACACCGCTATCTGTATGAACATGGAAATATCTACACCGCTATCAGTATGAACAAGGAAATATCTAAACCACTATCTGTATGAACATGGATATATCTACACAGCCCTCTGGATGAACATGGAAATATCCACTCCGCTATCTGTTTAAACATGCATACATCTTCACCGCTATCTGTATAAACATGGAAATATCTACACCGCTATCTGTATGAACATGGAAATATCTACAACGCTATCTGTTTGAAGATGGATATATATACACCGCTATCTGCATGAAAACGGAAATATCTACACAGCTATCAGCATATACATGGAAATATCTACACAGCTATCTCTTTACACATGGAAATAACTACACCGCTATCTGTACGAACATGGAAATATCTACACCGCTCTCTGTATGAACATGGAAATAACTACACTGCTATCTGTATGAACATGGAAATAGCTACACCGTTATCTGTATGAACATGGAAATAGCTACACCACTATCTGTATGAACATGGAAATATCTACACCGCTATCTGTATGAAAATGGATATATCTACACAGCCATCTGGATGAACATGGAAATATCTACACCGCTATCTGTATGAACATGGAAATATCTACACCACTATCTGTATGAACATGGATATATCTACACAGCCATCTGGATGAACATGGAAATATCTACACCGCTATCTGTGTAAACATGCATAGATCTTCACCGCTACCTCTATAAACATGGAAATATCTACACCGCTATCTGTATGAACATGGAAATATCTACACCGCTATCTGTATGAACATGGAAATATCTACACCGCCATCTGTATGAACACGGAAATATCTGCAACGCCATCTGTATGAACATATAAATATCTACACCGCCATCTGTATTAAGATGGAGATATCTACACTGCTATCTGTATAAACATGGAAATATCTACACCGCCATCTGTATGAACATATAAATATCTACACAGCCATCTGTATTAAGAAGGAAATATCTAAACCGCTATCTGTATAAACATGGAAATATCTACACCGCTGCCTGTATAAACAAGGAAATATCAGCACCGCTATCTGTATGAACATGGAAATATCTACACTGCTATCTGTATGAACATGGAAATAGCTACACCGCTATCTGTATGAACATGGATATATCTACACAGCCATCTGGATGAACATGGAAATATCTACACCGCTATCTGTATAAACATGGAAATATCGACACCGCTATCTGTATGAACATGGAAATATCTACACCGCTATCTGTATGAACATGGAAATATCTACACCGCTATCTGTTTGAACATGGAAATATCTACACCGCTATCTGCATGAAAATGGAAATATCTACACTGCTATCTGCATATACATTTAAATATCTACACAGCTATCTCTTTACACATGGAAATAACTACACTGCTATCTGCATGAACATGGAAATATCTACACCGCCATGTGTATGAACATGGAAATATCTGCACTGCCATCTGTATGAACATATAAATATCTACACCGCAATCTGTATTAAGATAGAGATATCTCCACTGCTGTCTGTATAAACATGGAAATATCTACACCGCTATCTGTATAAACATGGAAATATCTACACCGCTATCTGTATAAACATGGAAATATCTACACCACTACCTGTATAAACATGGAAATATCAGCACCGCTATCTGTATGAACATGGAAATATCTTCACCGCTATCTGTGTAAACATGCATACATCTTCACCGCTGTCTGTATAAACATGGAAATGTCTACAAGGCTATCTGTAGGAACATGGAAATATCTACACCGCTATCTGCATGAAAATGGAAATATATACACAGCTATCTGCATATACATGGAAATATCTACACAGCTATCTCTTTACACATGGAAATAACTACACCGCTATCTGTATGAACATGGAAATATCTGCACCGCCATCTGTATGAACACATAAATATCTACACCGCCATCTGTATTAAGATGGAGTTACCTACACCGCTATCTGTATAAACATGGAAATATCTACACCGCTATCTGCATAAACATGGAAATATCTACACCGCTATCTGTATAAACATGGAAATATCAGCACCACTATCTGTATGAACAAGGAAATATCAGCCCCTCTATCTGTATGAACATGGAAGTATCTACACCGCTATCTGTATGAACATGGAAATATCTACACCGCTATCTGTTTGAACATGGAAATATCTACACCGCTATCTGTATGAACACGGAAATATCTACACCGCTATCTGTTGGAACATGGAAATATCTACACCGCTATCTGCATGAAAATGGAAATATATACACAGCTATCTGCATATACATGGAAATATCTACACATCTATATCTTTACACATGGAAAAAACTACACCGCTATCTGTATGAACATGGAAATATCTTCACCGCCATCTTTATGAACATGGATATATCTACACAGCCATCTGGATGAACATGGAAATATCTACACCGCTATCTGTATGAACATGGAAATATCTACACCGATATCTGTGTAAACATGAATACATCTTCACCGCTATCTGTATAAACATGGAAATATCTACACTGCTATCTGTATGAACATGGAAAAATCTTCACCGCTATCTGTTTGAACATGGAAATATCTACACCGCTATCTGCATGAAAAGGGAAATATCTACACAGCGATCTGCATATACATGGAAATATCTACAAAGCTATCTCTTTACACATGGAAATAAGTACAGCGCTATTTCTATAAACATGGAAATAGCTACACCGCCATCTGTATGAACATGGAAATATCTACACCGCTATCTGTATGAACATGGGAATATCTACACCGCTATCAGTATGAACATGGATATATCTACACAGCCCTCTGGATGAACATGGAAATATCCACACCGCTATCTGTGTAAACATGCATACATCTTCACCGCTATGTGTAGAAACATGGAAATATCTACACCGCTATCTGTATGAACATGGAAATATCTACACCGCTATCTGTTTGAAGATGGAAATATATACACCGCTATCTGCATGAAAATGGAAATATCTACACAGCTATCTGCATATAGATGGAACTATCTACACAGCTATCTCTTTACACATGGAAATAACTACACCACTATCTGTATGAACATGGAAATATCTACACCGCCATCTGTATGAACATGGAAATATCTGCACCGCAATCTGTATGAACATATAAATATCTACACCGCCATCTGTATTAAGATGGAGATATCTACACCGCTATCTGAATAAACATGGAAATATCTACAACGCTATCTGTATAAACATGGAAATATCTACACCGCTATGTGTATAAACATGGAAATATCTACACCGCTACCTGTATAAACATGGAAATATCAGCACCGCTATCTGTATGAACATGGAAATATCTACACCGCTATCTGTATGAACATGGAAATATCTACACCGCTATCTGTATGAACATGGAAATATCTACAAAGCTATCTGAATGAACACGGAAAAATCTACACCGCTATCTGTTTGAACATGGAAATATCTACACCGCTATCTGCATGAAAATGGAAATATCTACACTGCTATCTGCATATACATGGAAATATCTACACAGCTATCTCTTTACACATGGAAATAACTACACCGCTATATCTATAAACATGGAAATATCTACACCGCCATCTGTATGAACATGGAAATATCTGCACCACCATCTGTATGAACATATAAATATCTACACCGCCATCTGTATTAAGAAGGAAATATCTATACCGCTATCTGTATAAACCTGGAAATAGCTACACCGCTGCCTGTATAAACATGGAAATATCAGCACCGCTATCAGTATGAACATGGAAATATCTACACCGCTATCTATATGAACATGGAAATATCTACACTGCTATCTGTATGAACATGGAAATAGCTACACCGTTATCTGTATGAACATGGAAATAGCTACACCACTATCTGTATGAACATGGAAATATCTACACCGCTATCTGTATGAACATGGATATATCTACACAGCCATCTGGATGAACATGGAAATATCTCCACCGCTATCTGTATGAACATGGAAATATGAACACCGCTATCTGTATGAACATGGATATATCTACACAGCCATCTGGATGAACATGGAAATATCTACACCGCTATCTGTGTAAACATGCATAGAACTTCACCGCTATCTCTATAAACATGGAAATATCTACACCACTATCTGTATGAACATGGAAATATCCACACCTCTATCTGTATGAACATGGAAATATCTACACCGCTATCTGTTTGAACATGGAAATATCTACACCGCTATCTGTATGAAAATGGAAATATCTACACTGCTATCTGCACACACATTTAAATATCTACACAGCTATCTCTTTACACATGGAAATAACTACACCGCTATCTGTATGAACATGGGAATATCTACACCGCCATCTGTATGAACACGGAAATATGTGCACCGCCATCTGTAAGAACATATAAATATCTACACCGCCATATGTATTAAGATGGAGATATCTACACTGTTATCTGTATAAACATGGAAATATCTAAACCGCCATCTGTATGAACATATAAATATCTTCACCGCCATCTGTATTAAGTAGGAAATATCTAAACCGCTATCTGTATAAACATGAAAATATCTACACCGCTGCCTGTATAAACAAGGAAATATCAGCACAGCTATCTGTATGAACATGGAAATATCTACACCGCTATCTGTATGAACATGGAAATATCTACACAGCTATCTGTATGAACATGGAAATAGCTTCACCGCTATCTGAATGAACATGGATATATCTACACAGCCATCTGGATGAACATGGAAATATCTACACCGCTATGTGTGTAAACATGCATAGATCTTCACCGCTATCTGTATAAACATAGAAATATCTACACCGCTATCTGTATGAACATGGAAATATCTACACCGCTCTCTGTATGAACATGGAAATATCTACACCGCTATCTGTTTGAACATGGAAATATCTACACCGCTATCTGCATGAAAATGGAAATATCTACACTGCTATCTGTATATACATTTAAATATCTACACAGCTATCTCTTTACACATAGAAATAACTACACCGCTATGTGTCTGAACATGGAAATATCTACACCGCTATCTGTATGAACATGGAAATATCTGCACCGCCATCTGTATGAACATATAAATATCTACACCGCCATCTGTATTAAGATGGAGATATCTACACTGCTATCTGTTTAAACATGGAAATATCTACACCGCTATCTGTATAAACATAGAAATATCTACACCGCTATCTGTATAAACATGGAAATATCTACACCACTACGTGTATAAACATGGAAATATCAGCACCGCTATCTGTATGAACATGGAAATATCTACAAAGCTATCTGAATGAACATGGAAAAATCTACACCGCTATCTGTTTGAACATGGAAATATCTACACCGCTATCTGCATGAAAATGGAAATATCTACAAAGCTATCTGCATATACATGGAAATATCTACACAGCTATCTCTTTACACATGGAAATAACTACACCGCTATCTGTATGAACATGGAAATATCTACACCGCCATCTGTATGAACACGGAAATATCTGCACCGCCATCTTTAAGAACATATAAATATCTACACCGCCATCTGTATTAAGATGGAGTTATCTACACTGCTATCTGTATAAACATGGAAATATCTACACCGCCATCTGTATGAACATATAAATATCTACACCGTCATCTGTATTAAGAAGAAATATCTAAACTGCTATCTGTATAAACATGGAAATATCTACACCGCTACCTGTATAAACAAGGAAATATCAGCACCGCTATCTGTATGAACAGGGAAATATCTACACTGCTATCTGTATGAACATGGAAATATCTACACCGCTATCTGTATGAACATGGAAATAGCTGCACCGCTATCTGTATGAACATGGATATATCTACACAGCCATCTGGATGAACATGGAAATATCTACACCGCTATCTGTGTAAACATGCATAGATCTTCACCGCTATCTGTATAAACATGGAAATATCTACACCGCTATCTGTATGAACATGGAAATATCTACACCGCTATCTGTATGAACATGGAAATATCTACACCGCTATCTGTTTGAACATGGAAATATCTACACCGCTATCTGCATGAAAATGGAAATATCTACACTACTATCTGTATATACCTTTAAATATCTACACTGCTATCTCTTTACACATGGAAATAACTACACCGCTATCTGTATGAACATGGAAATATCTACACCGCTATCTGTATGAACATGGAAATATCTGCACCGCCATCTGTATGAACATATAAATATCTACACCGCCATCTGTATTAAGATGGAGATATCTATACCGCTATCTGTATAAACCTGGAAATATCTACACCGCTGCCTGTATAAACATGGAAATATCAGCACCGCTATCAGTATGAACATGGAAATATCTACACCGCTATCTGTATGAACATGGAAATATCTACACTGCTATCTGTATGAACATGGAAATAGCTACACCGTTATCTGTATGAACATGGAAATAGCTACACCACTACCTGCATAAACATGGAAATATCAGCACCGCTATCTGTAGGAACATGGAAATATCTACACCGCTATCTGTACGAACATGGAAATATCTACAACGCTATCTGTATGAACATGGAAATAGCTACACCGCTATCTGTATGAACATGGAAATAGCTACACCACTATCTGTATGAACATGGAAATAACTACACCGCTATCTGCATGAACATGGATATATCTACACAGCCATCTGGATGAACATGGACATATCTACACGGCTATCTGTATGAACATGGATATATCTACACAGCCATCTGGATGAACATGGAAATATCTACACCGCTATCTGTGTAAACATGCATAGAACTTCACCGCTATCTCTATAAACATGGAAATATCTACACCGCTATCTGTATGAACATGGAAATATCCACACCGCTATCTGTATGAACATGGAAATATCTACACCGCTATCTGTTTGAACATGGAAATATCTACACCGCTATCTGTATGAAAATGGAAATATCTACACTGCTATCTGCATACACATTTAAATACCTACACAGCTATCTCTTTACACATGGAAATAACTACACCGCTATCTGTATGAACATGGGAATATCTACACCGCCATATGTATGAACACGGAAATATCTGCACCGCCATCTGTAAGAACATATAAATATCTACACCGCCATCTGTATTAAGATGGAGATATCTACACTGCTATCTGTATAAACATGGAAATATCTAAACCGCCATCTGTATGAACATATAAATATCTACACCGCCATCTGTATTAAGAAGGAAATATCTAAACCGCTATCTGTATAAACATGGAAATATCTACACCGCTGCCTGTATAAACAAGGAAATATCAGCACTGCTATCTGTACGAACATGGAAATATCTACACCGCTATCTGTATGAACATGGAAATATCTACACAGCTATCTGTATGAACATGGAAATAGCTACACCGCTATCTGAATGAACATGGATATATCTACACAGCCATCTGGATGAACATGGAAATATCTAAGACGCTATGTGTGTAAACATGAATAGATCTTCACCGCTATCTGTATAAACATGGAAATATCTACAACGCTATCTGTATGAACATGGAAATATCTACACCGCTATCTGTATGAACATGGAAATATCTACACCGCTATCTGTTTGAACATGGAAATATCTACACCGCTATCTGCATGAAAATGGAAATATCTACACTGCTATTTGAATATACCTTTAAATATCTACACTGCTATCTCTTTACACATGGAAATAACTACAACGCTATGTGTATGAACATGGAAATATCTACACCGCTATCTGTATGAACATGGAAATTTCTGCACCGCCATCTGTATGAACATATAAATATCTACACCGCCATCTGTATTAAGATGGAGATATCTACACAGCTATCTGTTTAAACATGGAAATATCTACACCGCTATCTGTATAAACATGGAAATATCTACACCGCTATCTGTATAAACATGGAAATATCTACACCACTACGTGTATAAACATGGAAATATCAGCACCGCTATCTGTATGAACATGGAAATATCTACAAAGCTATCTGAATTAACATGGAAATATCTACACCGCTATCTGTATGAACATGGAAATATCTACACCGCTATCTGTATGAACATGGAAATATCTACAAAGCTATCTGAATGAACATGGAAATATCTACACCGCTATGTTTGAACATGTAAATATCTACACCGCTATCTACATGAAAATGGAGATATCTACAAAGCTATCTGCATATACATGGAAATATCTACACAGCTATCTCTTTACACATGGAAATAACTACACCGCTATATCTTTAAACATGGAAATATCTACACCGCCATCTGTATGAACATGGAAATATCTGCACTGCCATCTGTATGAACATATAAATATCTACACCGCCATCTGTATTAAGAAGGAAATATCTAAACGGCTATCTGTATAAACATGGAAATATCTACACCGCTGCCTGTATAAACATGGAAATATCAGCACCGCTATCTGTATGAACATGGAAGTATCTACACCGCTATCTGTATCAACATGGAAATATCTACACTGCTATCTGTATGAACATGGAAATAGCTACACCGTTATCTGTATGAACATGGAAATAGCTACACCACTCTCTGTATGAACATGGAAATATCTACACCGCTATCTGTATGAACATGGATATATCTTCACAGCAATCTGGATGAACATGGAAATATCTACACCGCTATCTGTATGAACATGGAAATATCTACACCGCTATCTGTATGAACATGGAAATATCTACACCGCTATCTGTATGAACATTGATATATCTACACAGCCATCTGGATGAACATGGAAATATCTACACTGCTATCTGGGTAAACATGCATAGATCTTCACCGCTATCTGTATAAACATGGAAATATCTACACCGCTATCTGTATGAACATGGTAATATCTACACCGCTATCTGTATGAACATGGAAATATCTACAACGTTATCAGTATGAACAAGGAAATATCTACACCGCTATCTGTATGAACATGGATATATCTACACAGCCCTCTGAATGAACATGGAAATATCCACACTGCTATCTGTGTAAACATGCATACACCTTCACCGCTATCTGTATAAACATGGAAATATCTACACCGCTATCTGTATGAACATGGAAATATCTACACCGCTATCTGTTTGAAGATGGAAATATATACACCGCTATCTGCATGAAAATGGAAATATCTACACAGCTATCAGCATATACATGGAAATATCTACACAGCTATCTCTTTACACATGGAAATAACTACACCGCTATCTGTATGAACATGGAAATATCTACACCGCCATCTGTATGAACATGGAAATATCTGCACCGCCATCTGTATGAACATATAAATATCTACACCGCCATCTGTATTAAGATGGAGATATCTACACCGCTATCTGAATAAACATGGAAATATCTACACCGCTATCTGGATGAACATGGAAATATCTACAAAGCTATCTGAATGAACATGGAAAAATCTACACCGGTATCTGTTTGAACATGTAAATATCTACACCGCTATCTGCATGAAAATGGAAATATCTACAAAGCTATCTGCATATACATGGAAATATCTACACAGCTATCTCTTTACACATGAAAATAACTACACCGCTATATCTATAAACATGGAAATATCTACACCGCCATCTGTATGAACATGGGAATATCTGCACCGCCATCTCTATGAACATATAAATATCTACACCGCCATCTGTATTAAGAAGGAAATATCTAAACCGCTGTTTAAACATGGAAATATCTACACCGCTGCCTGTATAAACATGGATATATCAGCACCGCTCTCTGTAAGAGAATGGAAATATCTACACCGCTATCTGTATGAACATGGAAATATCTACACTGCTGTCTGTATGAACATGGAAATAGCTACACCGTTATCTGTATGAACATGGAAATAGCTACACCGCTATCTGTATGAACATGGAAATATCTACACCGCTATCTGTATGAACATGGAAATAGCTACACCGTTATCTGTATCAACATGGAAATAGCTACACCACTATCTGTATGAACATGGAAGTATCTACACCGCTATCTGTATGAACATGGATATATCTACACAGCCATCTGGATGAACATGGAAATATCTACACTGCTATCTGTATGAACATGGAAATATCTACACCGCTATCTGTGTGAACATGGATATATCTACACAGCCATCTGGATGAACATGGACATATCTACACCGCTATCTGTGTAAACATGCATACATCTTCACCGCTATCTGTAAAAACATGGAAATATCTAAACCGCTATCTGTATGAACATGGAAATATCTACACCGCTATCTGTATGAAGATGGAAATACCTACACCGCTATCTGTTTGAACATGGAAATATCTACACCGCTATCTGCATGTAAATGGAAATATCTACACAGCTATCTGCATATACATGGAAATATCTACACAGATATCTCTTTACACATGGAAATAACTACACCGCTATATCTATAAACATGGAAATATCTACACCACCATCTGTATGAACATGGAAATAACTGCACAGCCATCTGTATGAACATATAAATATCTACACCGCCATCTATATTAAGAAGGAAATATATAAACCGCTATCTGTATAAACATGGAAATATCTACACCGCTGCCTGTGTAAACATGGAAATATCAGCACCGCTATCTGTATGAACATGGAAATATCTACACCGCTATCTGTATGAACATGGAAATATCTACACTGCTATCTGTATGAACATGGAAATAGCTACACCGTTATCTGTATGAATATGGAAATAGCTACACCGCTATCTGTATGAACATGGAAACATCTACACCGCTATCTGTATGAACTTGGATATATCTACACAGCCATCTGGATGAACATGGAAATATCTACACCGCTATCTGTATTAACATGGAAATATCAACACCGCTATCTGTATGAACATGGATATATCCACAGCCATCTGGATGAACATGGAAATATCTACACCTCTATCTGTGTAAAAAAGCATACATCTTCACCACTATCTGTATAAACATGGAAATATCTGCACCGCTATCGGTATGAACATGGAAATATCCACACCGCTATCTGTATGAACATGGAAATACCTACACCGCTATCTGTTTGGACATGGAAATATCTACACTGCTATCTGCATGAAAATGGAAATATCTACACTGCTATCTGCATATACATTTAAATATCTACACAGCTGTCTCTTTACACATGGAAATAACTACACCACTATGTGTATGAACATGGAAATATCTACACCGCCATCTGTATGAACATGGAAATATCTGCACCGCCATCTGTATGAACATATAAATATCTACACCGCCATCTGTATTAAGATGGAGATATCTACACTGCTATCTGTATAAACATGGTAATATCTACACCGCCATCTGTCTGAACATATAAATATCTACACCGCCATCTGTACTAAGAAGGAAATATCTAAACCGCTATCTGTATAAACATGGAAATACCTACACCGCTGCCTGCATGAAATTGGAAATAGCTACACCGCTATCAGTATGAACATGGAAATATCTACACCGCTATCTGAATGAACATGGATATATCTACACAGCCATCTGGATGAACATGGAAATATCTACACCGCTATCTGTGTAAACATGCATACATCTTCACCGCTATCTGTATAAACATGGAAATATCTACACCGCTATCTGTATAAACATGGAAATATCTACACCTCTATCTGTATAAACATGGAAATATCTACACCGCTACCTGTATAAACAGGGAAATATCAGCACCGCTATCTGTATCAACATGGAAATATCTACACCGCTATCTGTATGAACATGGAAATATCTACACCGCTATCTACATGAACATGGAAATATCTACACCGCTACCTGTATAAACATGGAAATATAAGCACCGCTATCTGTATGAACATGGAAATATCTACACCGCTATCTGTATGAACATGGAAATATCTACACCGCTATCTGTATGAACATGGAAATATCTACAAAGCTATCTGAATGAACATGGAAATATCTACACCGCTATGTTTGAACATGTAAATATCTACACCGCTATCTACATGAAAATGGAGATATCTACAAAGCTATCTGCATATACATGGAAATATCTACACAGCTATCTCTTTACACATGGAAATAACTACACCGCTATATCTATAAACATGGAAATATCTACACCGCCATCTGTATGAACATGGAAATATCTGCACCGCCATCTGTATGAACATATAAATATCTACACCGCCATCTGTATTAAGAAGGAAATATCTAAACGGCTATCTGTATAAACATGGAAATGTCTACACCGCTGCCTGTATAAACATGGAAATATCAGCACCGCTATCTGTATGAACATGGAAGTATCTACACCGCTATCTGTATCAACATGGAAATATCTACACTGCTATCTGTATGAACATGGAAATAGCTACACCGTTATCTGTATGAACATGGAAATAGCTACACCACTATCTGTATGAACATGGAAATATCTACACCGCTATCTGTATGAACATGGATATATCTTCACAGCCATCTGGATGAACATGGAAATATCTACACCGCTATCTGTATGAACATGGAAATATCTACACCGCTATCTGTATGAACATGGAAATATCTACACCGCTATCTCTATGAACATGGATATATCTACACAGCCATCTGGATGAACATGGAAATATCTACACCGCTATCTGTGTAAACATGCATAGATCTTCACCGCTACCTGTATAAACATGGAAATATCTACACCGCTATCTGTATGAACATGGAAATATCTACACCGCTATCTGTATGAACATGGAAATATCTGCACCACTATCTGTTTGAACATGGAAATATCTACACCGCCATCTGCTTGAAAATGGAAATATCTACACTGCCATCTGCATATACATGGAAATATCTACACAGCTATCACTTTACACATGGAAATAACTACACTGCTATCAGTATGAACATGGAAATATCCACACCGCCATCTGTATGAACATGGAAATATCTGCACCGCCATCTGTATGAACATATAAATATCTGCACCGCCATCTGTATTAAGATGGAGATATCTACACCGCTATCTGCATAAACATGGAAATATCTACACCGCTATCTGTATGAACATGGAAATGTATACACCGCTATCTGTATAAACATGGAAATATCTACACCGCTACCTGTATAAGCATGGAAATATCAGCACCGCTATCTGTATGAACATGGAATTATCTATACCGCTATCTGTATGAACATGGAAATATCTACACCGCTATCTGTATGAACATGGATATATCTACACAGCCATCTGGATGAACATGGAAATATCTGCACCGCTATCTGTGTAAACATGCATACATCTTCACCGCTATCTATATAAACATGGAAATATCTACACCACTATCTGTATGAACATGCAAACATCTACACCGCTACCTGTATAAACATGGAAATATCAGCACCTCTATCTGTATGAACATGGAAATAGATACACCGCTATCTGTATGAACATGCAAATATCTACACCACTATCTGTATGAACATGCAAATATCTACACCACTATCTGTATGAACATGGATATATCTACACAGCCATCTGGATGAACATGGAAATATCTACACCACTATCTGTATGAACATGGAAATATCTACACCGCTATCTGTGTAAACATGCATACATCTTCACCGCTATCAGTATAAACATGGAAATATCTACACCGCTATCTGTATGAACATGGAAATAGCTACACCGCTATCTCTATGAACATGGAAATATCTACACCGCGATCTGTTTGAACATGGATATATCTACACAGCCATCTGGATGAACATGGAAATATCTACACCGCAATCTGTGTAAACATTGATACATCTTCACCGCTATCTGTATAAACATGGAAATATCTACACCGCTATCTGTATGAACATTGAAATATCTACACCGCTATCTGTATGAACATGGAAATACCTACACCGCTATCTGTTTGAACATAGAAATATCTACACCGCTATCTGCATGAAAATGGAAATATCTACACTGCTATCTGCATATACATGGAAATATCTACACAGCTATCCCTTTACACATGGAAATAACTACACCGCTATCTGTATGAACATGGAAATATCCACACCGCCATCTGTATGAACATGGAAATATCTGCACCGCCATCTGTATGAACATATAAATATCTACACCGCCATCTGTATTAAGATGGAGATATCTACACCGCTATCTGTATAAACATGGAAATATCTACACCGCTATCTGTATAAACATGGAAATATCTACACCGCTATCTGTATAAACATGGAAATATCTACACCACTACCTGTATAAACATGGAAATATCAGCACCGCTATCTGTATGAACATGGAAATATCTACACCGCTATCTGTATGAACATGGAAATATCTACACCGCTATCTGTATAAACATGGAAATATCTACACCTCTATCTGTATAAACATGGAAATATCTACACCGCTACCTGTATAAACAGGGAAATATCAGCACCGCTATCTGTATCAACATGGAAATATCTACACCGCTATCTGTATGAACATGGAAATATCTACACCGCTACCTACATGAACATGGAAATATCTACACCGCTACCTGTATGAACATGGAAATATCTACACCGCTATCTGTATGAACATGGAAATATCTACACCGCTATCTGTATGAACATGGAAATATCTACAAAGCTATCTGAATGAACATGGAAATATCTACACCGCTATGTTTGAACATGTAAATATCTACACCGCTATCTACATGAAAATGGAGATATCTACAAAGCTATCTGCATATACATGGAAATATCTACACAGCTATCTCTTTACACATGGAAATAACTACACCGCAATATCTTTAAACATGGAAATATCTACACCGCCATCTGTATGAACATGGAAATATCTGCACTGCCATCTGTATGAACATATAAATATCTACACCGCCATCTGTATTAAGAAGGAAATATCTAAACGGCTATCTGTATAAACATGGAAATATCTACACCGCTGCCTGTATAAACATGGAAATATCAGCACCGCTATCTGTATGAACATGGAAGTATCTACACCGCTATCTGTATTAACATGGAAATATCTACACTGCTATCTGTATGAACATGGAAATAGCTACACCGTTATCTGTATGAACATGGAAATAGCTACACCACTATCTGTATGAACATGGAAATATCTACACCGCTATCTGTATGAACATGGATATATCTTCACAGCCATCTGGATGAACATGGAAATATCTACACCGCTATCTGTATGAACATGGAAATATCTACACCGCTATCTGTATGAACATGGAAATATCTACACCGCTATCTGTATGAACATGGATATATCTACACAGCCATCTGGATGAACATGGAAATATCTACACCGCTATCTGGGTAAACATGCATAGATCTTCACCGCTATCTGTATAAACATGGAAATATCTACACCGCTATCTGTATGAACATGGTAATATCTACAAAGCTATCTGTATGAACATGGAAATATCTACAACGTTATCAGTATGAACAAGGAAATATCTACACCGCTATCTGTATGAACATGGATATATCTACACAGCCCTCTGGATGAACATGGAAATATCCACACTGCTATCTGTGTAAACATGCATACACCTTCACCGCTATCTGTATAAACATGGAAATATCTACACCGCTATCTGTATGAACATGGAAATATCTACACCGCTATCTGTTTGAAGATGGAAATATATACACCGCTATCTGCATGAAAATGGAAATATCTACACAGCTATCAGCATATACATGGAAATATCTACACAGCTATCTCTTTACACATGGAAATAACTACACCGCTATCTGTATGAACATGGAAATATCTACACCGCCATCTGTATGAACATGGAAATATCTGCACCGCCATCTGTATGAACATATAAATATCTACACCGCCATCTGTATTAAGATGGAGATATCTAAACCGCTATCTGAATAAACATGGAAATATCTACACCGCTATCTGGATGAACATGGAAATATCTACAAAGCTATCTGAATGAACATGGAAAAATCTACACCGGTATCTGTTTGAACATGTAAATATCTACACCGCTATCTGCATGAAAATGGAAATATCTACAAAGCTATCTGCATATACATGGAAATATCTACACAGCTATCTCTTTACACATGAAAATAACTACACCGCAATATCTATAAACATGGAAATATCTACACCGCCATCTGTATGAACATGGGAATATCTGCACCGCCATCTCTATGAACATATAAATATCTACACCGCCATCTGTATTAAGAAGGAAATATCTAAACCGCTGTTTAAACATGGAAATATCTACACCGCTGCCTGTATAAACATGGATATATCAGCACCGCTCTCTGTAAGAGAATGGAAATATCTACACCGCTATCTGTATGAACATGGAAATATCTACACTGCTGTCTGTATGAACATGGAAATAGCTACACCGTTATCTGTATGAACATGGAAATAGCTACACCGCTATCTGTATGAACATGGAAATATCTACACCGCTATCTGTATGAACATGGAAATAGCTACACCGTTATCTGTATCAACATGGAAATAGCTACACCACTATCTGTATGAACATGGAAGTATCTACACCGCTATCTGTATTAACATGGATATATCTACACAGCCATCTGGATGAACATGGAAATATCTACACTGCTATCTGTATGAACATGGAAATATCTACACCGCTATCTGTGTGAACATGGATATATCTACACAGCCATCTGGATGAACATGGACATATCTACACCGCTATCTGTGTAAACATGCATACATCTTCACCGCTATCTGTAAAAACATGGAAATATCTAAACCGCTATCTGTATGAACATGGAAATATCTACACCGCTATCTGTATGAAGATGGAAATACCTACACCGCTATCTGTTTGAACATGGAAATATCTACACCGCTATCTGCATGTAAATGGAAATATCTACACAGCTATCTGCATATACATGGAAATATCTACACAGATATCTCTTTACACATGGAAATAACTACACCGCTATATCTATAAACATGGAAATATCTACACCACCATCTGTATGAACATGGAAATATCTGCACAGCCATCTGTATGAACATATAAATATCTACACCGCCATCTATATTAAGAAGGAAATATATAAACCGCTATCTGTATAAACATGGAAATATCTACACCGCTGCCTGTGTAAACATGGAAATATCAGCACCGCTATCTGTATGAACATGGAAATATCTACACCGCTATCTGTATGAACATGGAAATATCTACACTGCTATCTGTATGAACATGGAAATAGCTACACCGTTATCTGTATGAATATGGAAATAGCTACACCGCTATCTGTATGAACATGGAAACATTTACACCGCTATCTGTACGAACTTGGATATATCTACACAGCCATCTGGATGAACATGGAAATATCTACACCGCTATCTGTATTAACATGGAAATATCAACACCGCTATCTGTATGAACATGGATATATCTACACAGCCATCTGGATGAACATGGAAATATCTACACCTCTATCTGTGTAAAAAAGCATACATCTTCACCACTATCTGTATAAACATGGAAATATCTGCACCGCTATCGGTATGAACATGGAAATATCCACACCGCTATCTGTATGAACATGGAAATACCTACACCGCTATCTGTTTGGACATGGAAATATCTACACTGCTATCTGCATGAAAATGGAAATATCTACACTGCTATCTGCATATACATTTAAATATCTACACAGCTGTCTCTTTACACATGGAAATAACAACACCACTATGTGTATGAACATGGAAATATCTACACCGCCATCAGTATGAACATGGAAATATCTGCACCGCCATCTGTATGAACATATAAATATCTACACCGCCATCTGTATTAAGATGGAGATATCTACACTGCTATCTGTATAAACATGGTAATATCTACACCGCCATCTGTCTGAACATATAAATATCTACACCGCCATCTGTACTAAGAAGGAAATATCTAAACGGCTATCTGTATAAACATGGAAATATCTACACCGCTGCCTGTATAAACATGGAAATATAAGCACCGCTATCTGTATGAACATGGAAGTATCTACACCGCTATCTGTATCAACATGGAAATATCTACACTGCTATCTGTATGAACATGGAAATAGCTACACCGTTATCTGTATGAACATGGAAATAGCTACACCACTATCTGTATGAACATGGAAATATCTACACCGCTATCTGTATGAACATGGATATATCTTCACAGCCATCTGGATGAACATGGAAATATCTACACCGCTATCTGTATGAACATGGAAATATCTACACCGCTATCTGTATGAACATGGAAATATCTACACCGCTATCTGTATGAACATGGATATATCTACACAGCCATCTGGATGAACATGGAAATATCTACACCGCTATCTGTGTAAACATGCATAGATCTTCACCGCTATCTGTATAAACATGGAAATATCTACACCGCTATCTGTATGAACATGGAAATATCTACACCGCTATCTGTATGAACATGGAAATATCTGCACCACTATCTGTTTGAACATGGAAATATCTACACCGCCATCTGCTTGAAAATGGAAATATCTACACTGCCATCTGCATATACATGGAAATATCTACACAGCTATCACTTTACACTTGGAAATAACTACACCGCTATCAGTATGAACATGGAAATATCCACACCGCCATCTGTATGAACATGGAAATATCTGCACCGCCATCTGTATGAACATATAAATATCTGCACCGCCATCTGTATTAAGATGGAGATATCTACACCGCTATCTGCATAAACATGGAAATATCTACACCGCTATCTGTATGAACATGGAAATGTATACACCGCTATCTGTATAAACATGGAAATATCTACACCGCTACCTGTATAAGCATGGAAATATCAGCACCGCTATCTGTATGAACATGGAATTATCTATACCGCTATCTGTATGAACATGGAAATATCTACACCGCTATCTGTATGAACATGGAAATGTCTACACCGCTATCAGTATGAAAATGGAAATATCTACACCGCTATCTGTATGAACATGGATATATCTACACAGCCCTCTGGATGAACATGGAAATATCCACACCGCTATCTGTGTGAACATGCATACATCTTCACCGCTATCTGTATAAACATGGAAATATCTGCATTGCTATCTGTATGAACATGGAAATATCTACACCGCTATCTGTTTGAAGATGGAAATATATACACCGCTATCTGCATGAAAATGGAAATATCTACACAGCTATCTGCATATACAAGGAAATATCTACACAGCTATCTCTTTACACATGGAAATAACTACACCGCTATCTGTATGAACATGGAAATATCTACACCGCCATCTGTATGAACATGGAAATATCTGCACCGCCATCTGTATGAACATATAAATATCTACACCGCCATCTGTATTAAGATGGAGATATCTACACCGCTATCTGAATAAACATGGAAATATCTACACCGCTATCTGTATAAACATGGAAATATCTACACCGCTATCTGTATAAACATGGAAATATCTACACTGCTACCTGTATAAACATGGAAATATCAGCACCGCTATCTGTATGAACATGGAAATATGTACACCGCTATCTGTATGAACATGGAAATATCTACACCGCTATCTGTATGAACATGGAAATATCTACAAAGCTCTCTGAATGAACATGGAAATATCTACACCGCTATCTGTTTGAACACGTAAATATCTACACAGCTATCTGCATGAAAATGGAAATATCTACAAAGCTATCTGCATATACATGGAATTATCTACACAGCTATCTCTTTACACATGGAAATAACTACACTGCTATATCTATAAACATAGAAATATCTACAACGCTATCTGTATAAACATGGAAATATCTACACCGCTATCTGTATAAACATGGAAATATCTACACCACTACCTGTATAAACATGGAAATATCAGCACCGCTATCAGTATGAAGATGGAAATATCTACACCGCTATCTGTATGAACATGGAAATATCAACACCGCTATCTGTATGAACATGGAAATATCTACAAAGCTATCTGAATGAACATGGAAATATCTACACCGCTATCTGTTTGAACATGTCAATATCTACACCGCTATCTGCATGAAAATGGAAATATCTACAAAGCTATCTGCATATACATGGAAATATCTGCACAGCTATCTCTTTACACATGGAAATAACTACACCACTATATCTATAAACATGGAAATATCTACACCGCCATCTGTATGAACATGGAAATATCTGCACCGCCATCTGTTTGAACATATAAATATCTACACCGCCATCTGTATTAAGAAGGAAATATATAAACCACTATCTGTATAAACATGGAAATATCTACACCGCTGCCTGTATAAACATGGAAATATCAGCACCACTATCTGTATGAACATGGAAGTATCTACACCGCTATCTGTATAAACATGGAAATATCTACACTGCTATCTGTATGAACATGGAAATAGAAACACCGTTATCTGTATGAACATGGAAATAGCTACACCACTATCTGTATGAACATGGAAATATCTACACTGCTATCTATATGAACATGGATATATCTACACAGCCATCTGGATGAACATGGAAATATCTACACCGCTATCTGTGTAAACATGCATAGATCTTCACCGCTATCTGTATAAACATGGAAATATCTACACCGCTATCTGTAGGAACATGGAAATATCTACACCGCTATCTGTATGAACATGGAAATATCTACACCACTATCTGTTTGAACATGGAAATATCTACACCGCTATCTGCATGAAAATGGAAATATCTACACTGCTATCTGCATATACATGGAAATATCTACACAGCTATCTCTTTACACATGGAAATAACTACACCGCTATCTGTATGAACATGGAAATATCCACACCGCCATCTTTATGAACATGGAAATATCTGCACCGCCATCTGTATGAACATATAAATATCTGCACCGCCATCTGTATTAACATGGAGACATCTACACCGCTATCTTCATAAACATGGAAATATCTACACCGCTATCTGTGTAAACATGGAAATGTATACACCGCTATCTGTATAAACATGGAAATATCTACACCGCTACCTCTATAAGCATGGAAATATCAGCACCGCTATCTGTATGAACATGGAAATATCTACACCACTATCTGTATGAACATGGAAATATCTACACCGCTATCTGTATGAACATGGAAATGTCTACACCGCTATCAGTATGAACATGGAAATATATACACCGCTATCTGTTTGAACATGGATATATCTACACAGCCCTCTGGATGAACATGGAAATGTCCACACCGCTATCTGTGTAAACATGCATACATCTTCACCGCTATCTTTATAAACATGGAAATATCTACATTGCTATCTCTATGAACATGGAAATATCTACACCGCTATCTGTTTGAAGATGGAAATATATACACCGCTATCTGAATGAAAATGGAAATATCTACACAGCTATCTGCATATACATGGAAATATCTACACAGCTATCTCTTTACACATGGAAATAACTACACCGCTATCTGTATGAACATGGAAATGTCTACACCGCCATCTGTATGAACATGGAAATATCTGCACCGCCATCTGTATGAACATATAAATATCTACACCGCCATCTGTATTAAGATGGAGATATCTACACCGCTATCTGAATAAACATGGAAATATCTACACCGCTATCTGTATAAACATGGAAATATCTACACCGCTATCTGTATAAACATGGAAATATCTACACTGCTACCTGTATAAACATGGAAATATCAGCACCGCTATCTGTATGAACATGGAAATATCTACAACGCTATCTGTATGAACATGGAAATATCTACACCGCTATCTGTATGAACATGGAAATATCTACAAAGCTATCTGTATGAACATGGAAATATCTACACCGCTATCTGTTTGAACATGTAAATATCTACACCGCTATCTGCATGAAAATGGAAATATCTACAAAGCTATCTGCATACACATGGAAATATCTACACAGCTATCTCTTTACACATGGAAATAACTACACCGCTATATCCATAAACATGGAAATATCTACACCGCTATCTGTATAAACATGGAAATATCTACACCGCTATCTGTATAAACATGGAAATATCTACACCACTACCTGTATAAACATGGAAATATCAGCACCGCTATATGTATGAAAATGGAATTATCTACACCGCTATCTGTATGAACATGGAAATATCTACACCGCTATCTGTATGAACATGGAAATATCTACACCGCTATCTGTATGAACATGGAAATATCTACACCGCTATCTGTTTGAACATGGAAATATCTACAACGCTGTCTGCATGAAAACGGAAATATCTACACAGCTATCTGCATACACATGGAAATATCTACACAGCTATCTCTTAACACATGGAAATAAGTACTCCGCTATCTCTATAAACATGGAAATATCTACACCGCAATCTGTATGAAGATGGAAATATCTGCACGGCCATCTTTATAAACATATAAATATCTACACCGCCATCCGTATTTAGATGGAGATATCTACACCGCTATCTGTATAAACTTGGAAATATCTACACCGCTATCTGTTTGAACATGGAAATATCTACACCGCTATCTGTATGAACATGGAAATATCTACACCGCTATCTGTATGAACATGGAAATATCTACACCGCTATCTGTTTGAACATGGAAATATCTACACCGCTATCTCTATGAACATGGAAATATCTACACTGCTATCTGTATGAACATGGAAATAGCTACACCGCTATCTGTATGAAGATGGAAATATCTACACCACTATCTGTATGAACATGGAAATATCTACACCGCTATCTGTATGAACATGGATATATCTACCCAGCCATCTGGATGAACATGGAAATATCTACACCGCTATCAGTTTGAACATGGAAATATCTAAACCGCTATCTGCATGAAAATGGAAATATATACACAGCTATCTGCATGTACATGGAAATATCTACACAGCTATCTCTTTACACATGGAAATAACTATACCGCTATCTGTATGAACATGCAAATATCTTCACCGCCATCTGTAGGAACATGGATATATCTACACAGCCATCTGGATGAACATGGAAATATCTACACCGCTATCTGTATGAACATGGAAATATCTACACCGCTATCTGTGTAAACATGCATACATCTTCACCACTATCTGTATAAACATGGAAATATCTTCAGTGCTATCTGTATGAACATGGAAATATCTACACCACTATCTGTTTGAACATGGAAATATCTACACCGCTATCTGCATGAAAATGGAAATATCTACAAAGCTATCTGCATATACATGGAAATATCTACACAGCTATCTCTTTACACATGGAAATAACTACACCGCTATATCTATAAACATGGAAATATCTACACCGCCATCTGTATGAACATGGAAATATCTGCACCACCATCAGTATGAACATATAAATATCTACACCGCCATCTGTATTAAGAAGGAAATATCTAAACCGCTATCTGTATGAACATTGAAATATCAACAACGCTATCTGTATGAACATGGAAATAGCTACACCGCTATCTGTGTAAACATGCATACATCTTCACCGCTATCTGTATAAACATGGAAATATCTACAACGCTATCTGTATGAACATGGAAATATCTACACCGCTTTCTGTACGAACATGGAAATATCTAAACTGCTATCTGCATGAAAATAGAAATATCTACACAGCTATCTGCATATACATGGAAATATCTACACAGCTATCTCTTTACACATGGAAATAACTATACCGCCATCTTTATGAACATGGAAATATCTGCACCACCATCTGTATGAACATATAAATATCTACACCGCCATCTGTATTTTGAAGGAAATATCTAAACCGCTATCTGTATGAACATTGAAATATCTACTCCGCTATCTGTATGAACATGGAAATATCTACACCGCTATCTGTGTAAACATGCATACATCTTCACCGCTATCTCTATAAACATGGAAATATCTACAACGCTATCTGTATGAACATGGAAATATCTACACCGCTATCTGTACGAACATGGAAATATCTAAACCGCTATCTGCATGAAAATAGAAATATCTACACAGCTATCTGCATATACATGGAAATATCTAAAAGCTTTCTCTTTACACAAGGAAATAACTACACCGCTATCTCTATAAACACGTAAATATCTACACCGCCGTCTGTATGAACATGGAAATATCTGCACCGCCGTCTGTATAAACATATAAATATCTACACCGCCATCTGTATTAAGATGGAGATATCTACACCGCTATCTGTATAAACTTGGAAATATCTACACCGCTATCTGTATAAACATGGAAATACCTACACCGCTATCTGTATAAACATGGAAATACCTACACCGCTACCTGTATAAACATGGAAATAGCAGCACCGCTATCTGTATGAAAATGGAAATATCTACACCGCTATCTCTATGAACATGGAAATATCTACAACGCTATCTGTATGAACATGGAAATAGCTACACTGCTATCTGTATGAACATGGAAATATCTACACCAATATCTGTTGGAACATGGAAATATCTACACCGCTATCTCTATGAACATGGATATATCTACACAGCCATCTGCGTGAACATGGAAATATCTACACCGCTATCTGTGTAAACATGCATACACCTTCACCGCAATCTGTATAAACATGGAAATATCAACACCGCTATCTGTATGAACTTGGAAATATCTACACCGCTATCTGTTTGAACATGGAAATATCTAAACCGCTATCTGTATGAACATGGAAATATCTACACTGCTATCTGTATGAACATGGAGATATCTACACCGCTATCTGTATGAACATGGAAATATCTACACCGCTATCTGTTTGAACATGGAAATATCTACACCGCTATCTGCATGAAAATGGAAATATCTACACTGCTATCTGAATATACCTTTAAATATCTACACTGCTATCTCTTTACACATGGAAATAACTACACCGCTATGTGTATGAACATGGAAATATCTACACCGCTATCCGTATGAACATGGAAATTTCTGCACCGCCATCTGTATGAACATATAAATATCTACACCGCCATCTGTATTAAGATGGAGATATCTACACAGCTATCTGTTTAAACATGGAAATATCTACACCACTATCTGTATAAACATGGAAATATCTACACCGCTATCTGTATAAACATGGAAATATCTACACCACTACGTGTATAAACATGGAAATATCAGCACCGCTATCTGTATGAACATGGAAATATCTACAAAGCTATCTGAATTAACATGGAAATATCTACACCGCTATCTGTATGAACATGGAAATATCTACACCGCTATCTGTATGAACATGGAAATATCTACAAAGCTATCTGAATGAACATGGAAATATCTACACCGCTATGTTTGAACATGTAAATATCTACACCGCTATCTACATGAAAATGGAGATATCTACAAAGCTATCTGCATATACATGGAAATATCTACACAGCTATCTCTTTACACATGGAAATAACTACACCGCTATATCTTTAAACATGGAAATATCTACACCGCCATCTGTATGAACATGGAAATATCTGCACTGCCATCTGTATGAACATATAAATATCTACACCGCCATCTGTATTAAGAAGGAAATATCTAAACGGCTATCTGTATAAACATGGAAATATCTACACCGCTGCCTGTATAAACATGGAAATATCAGCACCGCTATCTGTATGAACATGGAAGTATCTACACCGCTATCTGTATCAACATGGAAATATCTACACTGCTATCTGTATGAACATGGAAATAGCTACACCGTTATCTGTATGAACATGGAAATAGCTACACCACTCTCTGTATGAACATGGAAATATCTACACCGCTATCTGTATGAACATGGATATATCTTCACAGCCATCTGGATGAACATGGAAATATCTACACCGCTATCTGGGTAAACATGCATAGATCTTCACCGCTATCTGTATAAACATGGAAATATCTACACCGCTATCTGTATGAACATGGTAATATCTACACCGCTATCTGTATGAACATGGAAATATCTACAACGTTATCAGTATGAACAAGGAAATATCTACACCGCTATCTGTATGAACATGGATATATCTACACAGCCCTCTGGATGAACATGGAAATATCCACACTGCTATCTGTGTAAACATGCATACACCTTCACCGCTATCTGTATAAACATGGAAATATCTACACCGCTATCTGTATGAACATGGAAATATCTACACCGCTATCTGTTTGAAGATGGAAATATATACACCGCTATCTGCATGAAAATGGAAATATCTACACAGCTATCAGCATATACATGGAAATATCTACACAGCTATCTCTTTACACATGGAAATAACTACACCGCTATCTGTATGAACATGGAAATATCTGCACCGCCATCTGTATGAACATATAAATATCTACACCGCCATCTGTATTAAGATGGAGATATCTACACCGCTATCTGAATAAACATGGAAATATCTACACCGCTATCTGGATGAACATGGAAATATCTACAAAGCTATCTGAATGAACATGGAAAAATCTACACCGGTATCTGTTTGAACATGTAAATATCTACACCGCTATCTGCATGAAAATGGAAATATCTACAAAGCTATCTGCATATACATGGAAATATCTACACAGCTATCTCTTTACACATGAAAATAACTACACCGCTATATCTATAAACATGGAAATATCTACACCGCCATCTGTATGAACATGGGAATATCTGCACCGCCATCTCTATGAACATATAAATATCTACACCGCCATCTGTATTAAGAAGGAAATATCTAAACCGCTGTTTAAACATGGAAATATCTACACCGCTGCCTGTATAAACATGGATATATCAGCACCGCTCTCTGTAAGAGAATGGAAATATCTACACCGCTATCTGTATGAACATGGAAATATCTACACTGCTGTATGTATGAACATGGAAATAGCTACACCGTTATCTGTATGAACATGGAAATAGCTACACCGCTATCTGTATGAACATGGAAATATCTACACCGCTATCTGTATGAACATGGAAATAGCTACACCGTTATCTGTATCAACATGGAAATAGCTACACCACTATCTGTATGAACATGGAAGTATCTACACCGCTATCTGTATGAACATGGATATATCTACACAGCCATCTGGATGAACATGGAAATATCTACACTGCTATCTGTATGAACATGGAAATATCTACACCGCTATCTGTGTGAACATGGATATATCTACACAGCCATCTGGATGAACATGGACATATCTACACCGCTATCTGTGTAAACATGCATACATCTTCACCGCTATCTGTAAAAACATGGAAATATCTAAACCGCTATCTGTATGAACATGGAAATATCTACACCGCTATCTGTATGAAGATGGAAATACCTACACCGCTATCTGTTTGAACATGGAAATATCTACACCGCTATCTGCATGTAAATGGAAATATCTACACAGCTATCTGCATATACATGGAAATATCTACACAGATATCTCTTTACACATGGAAATAACTACACCGCTATATCTATAAACATGGAAATATCTACACCACCATCTGTATGAACATGGAAATAACTGCACAGCCATCTGTATGAACATATAAATATCTACACCGCCATCTATATTAAGAAGGAAATATATAAACCGCTATCTGTATAAACATGGAAATATCTACACCGCTGCCTGTGTAAACATGGAAATATCAGCACCGCTATCTGTATGAACATGGAAATATCTACACCGCTATCTGTATGAACATGGAAATATCTACACTGCTATCTGTATGAACATGGAAATAGCTACACCGTTATCTGTATGAATATGGAAATAGCTACACCGCTATCTGTATGAACATGGAAACATCTACACCGCTATCTGTATGAACTTGGATATATCTACACAGCCATCTGGATGAACATGGAAATATCTACACCGCTATCTGTATTAACATGGAAATATCAACACCGCTATCTGTATGAACATGGATATATCTACACAGCCATCTGGATGAACATGGAAATATCTACACCTCTATCTGTGTAAAAAAGCATACATCTTCACCACTATCTGTATAAACATGGAAATATCTGCACCGCTATCGGTATGAACATGGAAATATCCACACCGCTATCTGTATGAACATGGAAATACCTACACCGCTATCTGTTTGGACATGGAAATATCTACACTGCTATCTGCATGAAAATGGAAATATCTACACTGCTATCTGCATATACATTTAAATATCTACACAGCTGTCTCTTTACACATGGAAATAACTACACCACTATGTGTATGAACATGGAAATATCTACACCGCCATCTGTATGAACATGGAAATATCTGCACCGCCATCTGTATGAACATATAAATATCTACACCGCCATCTGTATTAAGATGGATATATCTACACTGCTATCTGTATAAACATGGTAATATCTACACCGCCATCTGTCTGAACATATAAATATCTACACCGCCATCTGTACTAAGAAGGAAATATCTAAACCGCTATCTGTATAAACATGGAAATATCTACACCGCTGCCTGCATGAAATTGGAAATAGCTACACCGCTATCAGTATGAACATGGAAATATCTACACCGCTATCTGAATGAACATGGATATATCTACACAGCCATCTGGATGAACATGGAAATATCTACACCGCTATCTGTGTAAACATGCATACATCTTCACCGCTATCTGTATAAACATGGAAATATCTACACCGCTATCTGTATAAACATGGAAATATCTACACCTCTATCTGTATAAACATGGAAATATCTACACCGCTACCTGTATAAACAGGGAAATATCACCACCGCTATCTGTATCAACATGGAAATATCTACACCGCTATCTGTATGAACATGGAAATATCTACACCGCTATCTACATGAACATGGAAATATCTACACTGCTACCTGTATAAACATGGAAATATAAGCACCGCTATCTGTATGAACATGGAAATATCTACACCGCTATCTGTATGAACATGGAAATATCTACACCGCTATATGTATGAACATGGAAATATCTACAAAGCTATCTGAATGAACATGGAAATATCTACACCGCTATGTTTGAACATGTAAATATCTACACCGCTATCTACATGAAAATGGAGATATCTACAAAGCTATCTGCATATACATGGAAATATCTACACAGCTATCTCTTTACACATGGAAATAACTACACCGCTATATCTATAAACATGGAAATATCTACACCGCCATCTGTATGAACATGGAAATATCTGCACCGCCATCTGTATGAACATATAAATATCTACACCGCCATCTGTATTAAGAAGGAAATATCTAAACGGCTATCTGTATAAACATGGAAATGTCTACACCGCTGCCTGTATAAACATGGAAAAATCAGCACCGCTATCTGTATGAACATGGAAGTATCTACACCGCTATCTGTATCAACATGGAAATATCTACACTGCTATCTGTATGAACATGGAAATAGCTACACCGTTATCTGTATGAACATGGAAATAGCTACACCACTATCTGTATGAACATGGAAATATCTACACCGCTATCTGTATGAACATGGATATATCTTCACAGCAATCTGGATGAACATGGAAATATCTACACCGCTATCTGTATGAACATGGAAATATCTACACCGCTATCTGTATGAACATGGAAATATCTACACCGCTATCTCTATGAACATGGATATATCTACACAGCCATCTGGATGAACATGGAAATATCTACACCGCTATCTGTGTAAACATGCATAGATCTTCACCGCTACCTGTATAAACATGGAAATATCTACACCGCTATCTGTATGAACATGGAAATATCTACACCGCTATCTGTATGAACATGGAAATATCTGCACCACTATCTGTTTGAACATGGAAATATCTACACCGCCATCTGCTTGAAAATGGAAATATCTACACTGCCATCTGCATATACATGGAAATATCTACACAGCTATCACTTTACACATGGAAATAACTACACCGCTATCAGTATGAACATGGAAATATCCACACCGCCATCTGTATGAACATGGAAATATCTGCACCGCCATCTGTATGAACATATAAATATCTGCACCGCCATCTGTATTAAGATGGAGATATCTACACCGCTATCTGCATAAACATGGAAATATCTACACCGCTATCTGTATGAACATGGAAATGTATACACCGCTATCTGTATAAACATGGAAATATCTACACCGCTACCTGTATAAGCATGGAAATATCAGCACCGCTATCTGTATGAACATGGAATTATCTATACCGCTATCTGTATGAACATGGAAATATCTACACCGCTATCTGTATGAACATGGATATATCTACACAGCCATCTGGATGAACATGGAAATATCTGCACCGCTATCTGTGTAAACATGCATACATCTTCACCGCTATCTATATAAACATGGAAATATCTACACCACTATCTGTATGAACATGCAAACATCTACACCGCTACCTGTATAAACATGGAAATATCAGCACCTCTATCTGTATGAACATGGAAATAGATACACCGCTATCTGTATGAACATGCAAATATCTACACCACTATCTGTATGAACATGCAAATATCTACACCACTATCTGTATGAACATGGATATATCTACACAGCCATCTGGATGAACATGGAAGTATCTACACCACTATCTGTATGAACATGGAAATATCTACACCGCTATCTGTGTAAACATGCATACATCTTCACCGCTATCAGTATAAACATGGAAATATCTACACCGCTATCTGTATGAACATGGAAATAGCTACACCGCTATCTCTATGAACATGGAAATATCTACACCGCTATCTGTTTGAACATGGATATATCTACACAGCCATCTGGATGAACATGGAAATATCTACACCGCAATCTGTGTAAACATTGATACATCTTCACCGCTATCTGTATAAACATGGAAATATCTACACCGCTATCTGTATGAACATTGAAATATCTACACCGCTATCTGTATGAACATGGAAATACCTACACCGCTATCTGTTTGATCATAGAAATATCTACACCGCTATCTGCATGAAAATGGAAATATCTACACTGCTATCTGCATATACATGGAAATATCTACACAGCTATCCCTTTACACATGGAAATAACTACACCGCTATCTGTATGAACATGGAAATATCCACACCGCCATCTGTATGAACATGGAAATATCTGCACCGCCATCTGTATGAACATATAAATATCTACACCGCCATCTGTATTAAGATGGAGATATCTACACCGCTATCTGTATAAACATGGAAATATCTACACCGCTATCTGCATAAACATGGAAATATCTACACCGCTATCTGTATAAACATGGAAATATCTACACCACTACCTGTATAAACATGGAAATATCAGCACCGCTATCTGTATGAACATGGAAATATCTACACCGCTATCTGTATGAACATGGAAATATCTACACCGCTATCTGTATAAACATGGAAATATCTACACCTCTATCTGTATAAACATGGAAATATCTACACCGCTACCTGTATAAACAGGGAAATATCAGCACCGCTATCTGTATCAACATGGAAATATCTACACCGCTATCTGTATGAACATGGAAATATCTACACCGCTATCTACATGAACATGGAAATATCTACACCGCTACCTGTATAAACATGGAAATATCAGCACCGCTATCTGTATGAACATGGAAATATCTACACCGCTATCTGTATGAACATGGAAATATCTACACCGCTATCTGTATGAACATGGAAATATCTACAAAGCTATCTGAATGAACATGGAAATATCTACACCGCTATGTTTGAACATGTAAATATCTACACCGCTATCTACATGAAAATGGAGATATCTACAAAGCTATCTGCATATACATGGAAATATCTACACAGCTATCTCTTTACACATGGAAATAACTACACCGCTATATCTTTAAACATGGAAATATCTACACCGCCATCTGTATGAACATGGAAATATCTGCACTGCCATCTGTATGAACATATAAATATCTACACCGCCATCTGTATTAAGAAGGAAATATCTAAACGGCTATCTGTATAAACATGGAAATATCTACACCGCTGCCTGTATAAACATGGAAATATCAGCACCGCTATCTGTATGAACATGGAAGTATCTACACCGCTATCTGTATCAACATGGAAATATCTACACTGCTATCTGTATGAACATGGAAATAGCTACACCGTTATCTGTATGAACATGGAAATAGCTACACCACTATCTGTATGAACATGGAAATATCTACACCGCTATCTGTATGAACATGGATATATCTTCACAGCCATCTGGATGAACATGGAAATATCTACACCGCTATCTGTATGAACATGGAAATATCTACACCGCTATCTGTATGAACATGGAAATATCTACACCGCTATCTGTATGAACATGGATATATCTACACAGCCATCTGGATGAACATGGAAATATCTACACCGCTATCTGGGTAAACATGCATAGATCTTCACCGCTATCTGTATAAACATGGAAATATCTACACCGCTATCTGTATGAACATGGTAATATCTACACCGCTATCTGTATGAACATGGAAATATCTACAACGTTATCAGTATGAACAAGGAAATATCTACACCGCTATCTGTATGAACATGGATATATCTACACAGCCCTCTGGATGAACATGGAAATATCCACACTGCTATCTGTGTAAACATGCATACACCTTCACCGCTATTTGTATAAACATGGAAATATCTACACCGCTATCTGTATGAACATGGAAATATCTACACCGCTATCTGTTTGAAGATGGAAATATATACACTGCTATCTGCATGAAAATGGAAATATCTACACAGCTATCAGCATATACATGGAAATATCTACACAGCTATCTCTTTACACATGGAAATAACTACACCGCTATCTGTATGAACATGGAAATATCTACACCGCCATCTGTATGAACATGGAAATATCTGCACCGCCATCTGTATGAACATATAAATATCTACACCGCCATCTGTATTAAGATGGAGATATCTAAACCGCTATCTGAATAAACATGGAAATATCTACACCGCTATCTGGCTGAACATGGAAATATCTACAAAGCTATCTGAATGAACATGGAAAAATCTACACCGGTATCTGTTTGAACATGTAAATATCTACACCGCTATCTGCATGAAAATGGAAATATCTACAAAGCTATCTGCATATACATGGAAATATCTACACAGCTATCTCTTTACACATGAAAATAACTACACCGCTATATCTATAAACATGGAAATATCTACACCGCCATCTGTATGAACATGGGAATATCTGCACCGCCATCTCTATGAACATATAAATATCTACACCGCCATCTGTATTAAGAAGGAAATATCTAAACCGCTGTTTAAACATGGAAATATCTACACCGCTGCCTGTATAAACATGGATATATCAGCACCGCTCTCTGTAAGAGAATGGAAATATCTACACCGCTATCTGTATGAACATGGAAATATCTACACTGCTGTCTGTATGAACATGGAAATAGCTACACCGTTATCTGTATGAACATGGAAATAGCTACACCGCTATCTGTATGAACATGGAAATATCTACACCGCTATCTGTATGAACATGGAAATAGCTACACCGTTATCTGTATCAACATGGAAATAGCTACACCACTATCTGTATGAACATGGAAGTATCTACACCGCTATCTGTATTAACATGGATATATCTACACAGCCATCTGGATGAACATGGAAATATCTACACTGCTATCTGTATGAACATGGAAATATCTACACCGCTATCTGTGTGAACATGGATATATCTACACAGCCATCTGGATGAACATGGACATATCTACACCGCTATCTGTGTAAACATGCATACATCTTCACCGCTATCTGTAAAAACATGGAAATATCTAAACCGCTATCTGTATGAACATGGAAATATCTACACCGCTATCTGTATGAAGATGGAAATACCTACACCGCTATCTGTTTGAACATGGAAATATCTACACCGCTATCTGCATGTAAATGGAAATATCTACACAGCTATCTGCATATACATGGAAATATCTACACAGATATCTCTTTACACATGGAAATAACTACACCGCTATATCTATAAACATGGAAATATCTACACCACCATCTGTATGAACATGGAAATATCTGCACAGCCATCTGTATGAACATATAAATATCTACACCGCCAACTATATTAAGAAGGAAATATATAAACCGCTATCTGTATAAACATGGAAATATCTACACCGCTGCCTGTGTAAACATGGAAATATCAGCACCGCTATCTGTATGAACATGGAAATATCTACACCGCTATCTGTATGAACATGGAAATATCTACACTGCTATCTGTATGAACATGGAAATAGCTACACCGTTATCTGTATGAATATGGAAATAGCTACACCGCTATCTGTATGAACATGGAAACATTTACACCGCTATCTGTACGAACTTGGATATATCTACACAGCCATCTGGATGAACATGGAAATATCTACACCGCTATCTGTATTAACATGGAAATATCAACACCGCTATCTGTATGAACATGGATATATCTACACAGCCATCTGGATGAACATGGAAATATCTACACCTCTATCTGTGTAAAAAAGCATACATCTTCACCACTATCTGTATAAACATGGAAATATCTGCACCGCTATCGGTATGAACATGGAAATATCCACACCGCTATCTGTATGAACATGGAAATACCTACACCGCTATCTGTTTGGACATGGAAATATCTACACTGCTATCTGCATGAAAATGGAAATATCTACACTGCTATCTGCATATACATTTAAATATCTACACAGCTGTCTCTTTACACATGGAAATAACAACACCACTATGTGTATGAACATGGAAATATCTACACCGCCATCTGTATGAACATGGAAATATCTGCACCGCCATCTGTATGAACATATAAATATCTACACCGCCATCTGTATTAAGATGGAGATATCTACACTGCTATCTGTATAAACATGGTAATATCTACACCGCCATCTGTCTGAACATATAAATATCTACACCGCCATCTGTACTAAGAAGGAAATATCTAAACCGCTATCTGTATAAACATGGAAATATCTACACCGCTGCCTGCATGAAATTGGAAATAGCTACACCGCTATCAGTATGAACATGGAAATATCTACACCGCTATCTGAATGAACATGGATATATCTACACAGCCATCTGGATGAACATGGAAATATCTACACCGCTATCTGTGTAAACATGCATACATCTTCACCGCTATCTGTATAAACATGGAAATATCTACACTGCTATCTGTATGAACATGGAAATATCTACACCGCTATCTGTATGAACATGGAAATATCTACACCGCTATCTGTTTGAACATGGAAATATCTACACCGCTATCTGCATGAAAATGGAAATATCTACACTGCTATCTGCATATACATTTAAATATCTACACAGCTATCTCTTTACACATGGAAATAACTACACCACTATCAGTATGAACATGGAAATATCTACACTGCCATCTGTATGAACATGGAAATATCTGCACCGCCATCTGTATGAACATATAAATATCTACACCGCTATTTGTATTAAGATGGAGATATCTACACTGCTATCTGTATAAACATGGAAATAACACCGCCATCTGTATGAACATATAAATATCTACACCGCCATCTGTATTAAGAAGGAAATATCTAAACCGCTATCTGTATAAACATGGAAATATCTACACCGCTGCCTGTATAAACATGGAAATATCAGCACCGCTATCTGTTTGAACATGGAAATATCTACACCGCTATCTGTAGGAACATAGAAATAGCTACACCGCTGCCTGTATAAACATGGATATATCAGCACCGCTATCTGTATGAACATGGAAATATCTACACCACTATCTGTATGAACATGGATATATCTACACAGCCATCTGGATGAACATGGAAATCTCTACACCATTATCTGTATGAACATGGAAATATCTACACCGCTATCTGTGTAAACATGCATACATATTCACCGCTATCAGTATAAACATGGAAATATCTACACCGCTATCTGTATGAACATGGATATATCTACACAGCCATCTGGATGAACATGGAAATATCTACACCGCTATCTGTGTAAACATGCATAGATCTTCACCGCTATCTGTATAAACATGGAAATATCTACACCGCTATCTGTATGAACATGGAAACATCTACACCGCTATCTGTATGAACATGGAAATATCTACACCGCTATCTGTTTGAACATGGAAATATCTACACCGCTATCTGCATGAAAATGGAAATATCTACACTGCTATCTGCATATACATGGAAATATCTACACAGCTATCTCTTTACACATGGAAATAACTGCACCGCTATCTGTATGAACATGGAAATATCCACACCGCCATCTCTATGAACATGGAAATATCTGCACCGCCATCTGTATGAACATATAAATATCTACACCGCCATCTGTATTAAGATGGAGATATCTACACCGCTATCTGTATAAACATGGAAATATCTACACCGCTATCTGGATGAACATGGAAATATCTACAAAGCTATCTGAATGAACATGGAAAAATCTACACCGATATCTGTTTGAACATGTAAATATCTACACCGCTATCCGCATGAAAATCGAAATATCTACAAAGCTATCTGCATATACATGGAAATATCTACACAGCTATCTCTTTACACATGAAAATAACTACACCGCTATATCTATAAACATGGAAATATCTACACCGCCATCTGTATGAACATGGTAATATCTGCACCGCCATCTGTATGAACAAATAAATATCGACACCGCCATCTGTATTAAGAAGAAATATCTAAACCGCTGTTTAAACATGGAAATATCTACACCGCTGCCTGTATAAACATGGATATATCAGCACCGCTCTCTGTAAGAGAATGGAAATATCTACACCGCTATCTGTATGAACATGGAAATATCTACACTGCTGTCTGTATGAACATGGAAATAGCTACACCGTTATCTGTATGAACATGGAAATAGCTACACCGCTATCTGTATGAACATGGAAATATCTACACCGCTATCTGTATGAACATGGAAATAGCTACACCGTTATGTGTATCAACATGGAAATAGCTACACCACTATCTGTATGAACATGGAAGTATCTACACCGCTATCTGTATTAACATGGATATATCTACACAGCCATCTGGATGAACATGGAAATATCTACACCGCTATCTGTATGAACATGGAAATATCTACACCGCTATCTGTTTGAACATGGATATATCTACACAGCCATCTGGATGAACATGGAAATATCTACACCGCTATCTGTGTAAACATGCATACATCTTCACCGCTATCTGTAAAAACATGGAAATATCTAAACCGCTATCTGTATGAACATGGAAGTATCTACACTGCTATCTGTATGAAGATGGAAATACCTACACCGCTATCTGTTTGAACATGGAAATATCTACACCGCTATCTGCATGTAAATGGAAATATCTACACAGCTATCTGCATATACATGGAAATATCTACACAGCTATCTCTTTACACATGGAAATAACTACACCGCTATCTGTATGAACATGGAAATATCTACACGGCCATCTGAATGAACATGGGAATATCTGCACCGCCATCTGTATGAACATATAAATATCTACACCGCCATCTGTATTAAGATGGAGATATCTACACCGCTATCTGTATGAACATGGAAATATCTACACCGCTATCTGTATAAACATGGAAATATCTGCACCGCTGCCTGTATAAACATGGAAATATCAGCACCGCTATCTGTATGAACATGGAAATATCTACACCGCTATCTGTATGAACATGGAAATATCTACACTGCTATCTGTATAAACATGGAAATATCTACACCTCTATCTGTATAAACATGGAAATATCTACACCGCTACCTGTATAAACAGGGAAATATCAGCACCGCTATCTGATTCAACATGGAAATATCTACACCGCAATCTGTATGAACATGGAAATATCTACACCGCTATCTACATGAACATGGAAATATCTACACCGCTACCTGTATAAACATGGAAATATCAGCACCGCTATCTGTATGAACATGGAAATATCTACACCGCTATCTGTATGAACATGGAAATATCTACACCGCTATCTGTATGAACATGGAAATATCTACAAAGCTATCTGAATGAACATGGAAATATCTACACCGCTATGTTTGAACATGTAAATATCTACACCGCTATCTACATGAAAATGGAGATATCTACAAAGCTATCTGCATATACATGAAAATATCTACACAGCTATCTCTTTACACATGGAAATAACTACACCGCTATCTCTATAAACATGGAAATATCTACACCGCCATCTGTATGAACATGGAAATATCTGCACCGCCATCTGTATGAACATATAAATATCTACACCGCCATCTGTATTAAGAAGGAAATATCTAAACCGCTATCTGTATAAACATGGAAATATCTACACCGCTGACTGTATAAACATGGAAATATCAGCACCGCTATCTGTATGAACATGGAAGTATCTACACCGCTATCTGTATCAACATGGAAATATCTACACTGCTATCTGTATGAACATGGAAATAGCTACACCGTTATCTGTATGAACATGGAAATAGCTACACCACTATCTGTATGAACATGCAAATATCTACACCGCTATCTGTATGAACATGGATATATCTTCACAGCCATCTGGATGAACATGGAAATATCTACACCGCTATCTGTATGAACATGGAAATATCTACACCGCTATCTGTATGAACATGGAAATATCTACACCGCTATCTGTATGAACATGGATATATCTACACAGCCATCTGGATGAACATGGAAATATCTACACCGCTATCTGTGTAAACATGCATAGATCTTCACCGCTATCTGTATAAACGTGGAAATATCTACACCGCTATCTGTATGAACATGGAAATATCTACACCGCTATCTGTATGAACATGGAAATATCTGCACCACTATCTGTTTGAACATGGAAATATCTACACCGCCATCTGCTTGAAAATGGAAATATCTACACTGCCACCTGCATATACATGGAAATATCTACACAGCTATCACTTTACACATGGAAATAACTACACCGCTATCTGTATGAACATGGAAATATCCACACCGCCATCTGTATGAACATGGAAATATCTGCACAGCCATCTGTATGAACATATAAATATCTGCACCGCCATCTGTATTAAGATGGAGATATCTACACCGCTATCTGCATAAACATGGAAATATCTACACCGCTATCTGTATGAACATGGAAATGTATACACCGCTATCTGTATAAACATGGAAATATCTACACCGCTACCTGTATAAGCATGGAAATATCAGCACCGCTATCTGTATGAACATGGAATTATCTATACCGCTATCTGTATGAACATGGAAATATCTACACCGCTATCTGTATGAACATGGATATATCTACACAGCCATCTGGATGAACATGGAAATATCTGCACCGCTATCTGTGTAAACATGCATACATCTTCACCGCTATCTATATAAACATGGAAATATCTACACCACTATCTGTATGAACATGCAAACATCTACACCGCTACCTGTATAAACATGGAAATATCAGCACCTCTATCTGTATGAACATGGAAATAGCAACGCCGCTATCTGTATGAACATGCAAATATCTACACCACTATCTGTATGAACATGGAAGTATCTACACCGCTATCTGTATGAACATGGATATATCTACACAGCCATCTGGATGAACATGGAAATATCTACACTGCTATCTGTATGAACATGGAAATATCTACACCGCTATCTGTGTGAACATGGATATATCTACACAGCCATCTGGATGAACATGGACATATCTACACCGCTATCTGTGTAAACATGCATACATCTTCACCGCTATCTGTAAAAACATGGAAATATCTAAACCGCTATCTGTATGAACATGGAAATATCTACACCGCTATCTGTATGAAGATGGAAATACCTACACCGCTATCTGTTTGAACATGGAAATATCTACACCGCTATCTGCATGTAAATGGAAATATCTACACAGCTATCTGCATATACATGGAAATATCTACACAGATATCTCTTTACACATGGAAATAACTACACCGCTATATCTATAAACATGGAAATATCTACACCACCATCTGTATGAACATGGAAATAACTGCACAGCCATCTGTATGAACATATAAATATCTACACCGCCATCTATATTAAGAAGGAAATATATAAACCGCTATCTGTATAAACATGGAAATACCTACACCGCTGCCTGTGTAAACATGGAAATATCAGCACCGCTATCTGTATGAACATGGAAATATCTACACCGCTATCTGTATGAACATGGAAATATCTACACTGCTATCTGTATGAACATGGAAATAGCTACACCGTTATCTGTATGAATATGGAAATAGCTACACCGCTATCTGTATGAACATGGAAACATCTACACCGCTATCTGTATGAACTTGGATATATCTACACAGCCATCTGGATGAACATGGAAATATCTACACCGCTATCTGTATTAACATGGAAATATCAACACCGCTATCTGTATGAACATGGATATATCTACACAGCCATCTGGATGAACATGGAAATATCTACACCTCTATCTGTGTAAAAAAGCATACATCTTCACCACTATCTGTATAAACATGGAAATATCTGCACCGCTATCGGTATGAACATGGAAATATCCACACCGCTATCTGTATGAACATGGAAATACCTACACCGCTATCTGTTTGGACATGGAAATATCTACACTGCTATCTGCATGAAAATGGAAATATCTACACTGCTATCTGCATATACATTTAAATATCTACACAGCTGTCTCTTTACACATGGAAATAACTACACCACTATGTGTATGAACATGGAAATATCTACACCGCCATCTGTATGAACATGGAAATATCTGCACCGCCATCTGTATGAACATATAAATATCTACACCGCCATCTGTATTAAGATGGAGATATCTACACTGCTATCTGTATAAACATGGTAATATCTACACCGCCATCTGTCTGAACATATAAATATCTACACCGCCATCTGTACTAAGAAGGAAATATCTAAACCGCTATCTGTATAAACATGGAAATATCTACACCGCTGCCTGCATGAAATTGGAAATAGCTACACCGCTATCAGTATGAACATGGAAATATCTACACCGCTATCTGAATGAACATGGATATATCTACACAGCCATCTGGATGAACATGGAAATATCTACACCGCTATCTGTGTAAACATGCATACATCTTCACCGCTATCTGTATAAACATGGAAATATCTACACCGCTATCTGTATAAACATGGAAATATCTACACCTCTATCTGTATAAACATGGAAATATCTACACCGCTACCTGTATAAACAGGGAAATATCACCACCGCTATCTGTATCAACATGGAAATATCTACACCGCTATCTGTATGAACATGGAAATATCTACACCGCTATCTACATGAACATGGAAATATCTACACCGCTACCTGTATAAACATGGAAATATAAGCACCGCTATCTGTATGAACATGGAAATATCTACACCGCTATCTGTATGAACATGGAAATATCTACACCGCTATCTGTATGAACATGGAAATATCTACAAAGCTATCTGAATGAACATGGAAATATCTACACCGCTATGTTTGAACATGTAAATATCTACACCGCTATCTACATGAAAATGGAGATATCTACAAAGCTATCTGCATATACATGGAAATATCTACACAGCTATCTCTTTACACATGGAAATAACTACACCGCTATATCTATAAACATGGAAATATCTACACCGCCATCTGTATGAACATGGAAATATCTGCACCGCCATCTGTATGAACATATAAATATCTACACCGCCATCTGTATTAAGAAGGAAATATCTAAACGGCTATCTGTATAAACATGGAAATGTCTACACCGCTGCCTGTATAAACATGGAAAAATCAGCACCGCTATCTATATGAACATGGAAGTATCTACACCGCTATCTGTATCAACATGGAAATATCTACACTGCTATCTGTATGAACATGGAAATAGCTACACCGTTATCTGTATGAACATGGAAATAGCTACACCACTATCTGTATGAACATGGAAATATCTACACCGCTATCTGTATGAACATGGATATATCTTCACAGCCATCTGGATGAACATGGAAATATCTACACCGCTATCTGTATGAACATGGAAATATCTACACCGCTATCTGTATGAACATGGAAATATCTACACCGCTATCTCTATGAACATGGATATATCTACACAGCCATCTGGATGAACATGGAAATATCTACACCGCTATCTGTGTAAACATGCATAGATCTTCACCGCTACCTGTATAAACATGGAAATATCTACACCGCTATCTGTATGAACATGGAAATATCTACACCGCTATCTGTATGAACATGGAAATATCTGCACCACTATCTGTTTGAACATGGAAATATCTACACCGCCATCTGCTTGAAAATGGAAATATCTACACTGCCATCTGCATATACATGGAAATATCTACACAGCTATCACTTTACACATGGAAATAACTACACCGCTATCAGTATGAACATGGAAATATCCACACCGCCATCTGTATGAACATGGAAATATCTGCACCGCCATCTGTATGAACATATAAATATCTGCACCGCCATCTGTATTAAGATGGAGATATCTACACCGCTATCTGCATAAACATGGAAATATCTACACCGCTATCTGTATGAACATGGAAATGTATACACCGCTATCTGTATAAACATGGAAATATCTACACCGCTACCTGTATAAGCATGGAAATATCAGCACCGCTATCTGTATGAACATGGAATTATCTATACCGCTATCTGTATGAACATGGAAATATCTACACCGCTATCTGTATGAACATGGATATATCTACACAGCCATCTGGATGAACATGGAAATATCTGCACCGCTATCTGTGTAAACATGCATACATCTTCACCGCTATCTATATAAACATGGAAATATCTACACCACTATCTGTATGAACATGCAAACATCTACACCGCTACCTGTATAAACATGGAAATATCAGCACCTCTATCTGTATGAACATGGAAATAGATACACCGCTATCTGTATGAACATGCAAATATCTACACCACTATCTGTATGAACATGCAAATATCTACACCACTATCTGTATGAACGTGGATATATCTACACAGCCATCTGGATGAACATGGAAGTATCTACACCACTATCTGTATGAACATGGAAATATCTACACCGCTATCTGTGTAAACATGCATACATCTTCACCGCTATCAGTATAAACATGGAAATATCTACACCGCTATCTGTATGAACATGGAAATAGCTACACCGCTATCTCTATGAACATGGAAATATCTACACCGCTATCTGTTTGAACATGGATATATCTACACAGCCATCTGGATGAACATGGAAATATCTACACCGCAATCTGTGTAAACATTGATACATCTTCACCGCTATCTGTATAAACATGGAAATATCTACACCGCTATCTGTATGAACATTGAAATTTCTACACCGCTATCTGTATGAACATGGAAATACCTACACCGCTATCTGTTTGATCATAGAAATATCTACACCGCTATCTGCATGAAAATGGAAATATCTACACTGCTATCTGCATATACATGGAAATATCTACACAGCTATCCCTTTACACATGGAAATAACTACACCGCTATCTGTATGAACATGGAAATATCCACACCGCCATCTGTATGAACATGGAAATATCTGCACCGCCATCTGTATGAACATATAAATATCTACACCGCCATCTGTATTAAGATGGAGATATCTACACCGCTATCTGTATAAACATGGAAATATCTACACCGCTATCTGTATAAACATGGAAATATCTACACCGCTATCTGTATAAACATGGAAATATCTACACCACTACCTGTATAAACATGGAAATATCAGCACCGCTATCTGTATGAACATGGAAATATCTACACCGCTATCTGTATGAACATGGAAATATCTACACCGCTATCTGTATAAACATGGAAATATCTACACCTCTATCTGTATAAACATGGAAATATCTACACCGCTACCTGTATAAACAGGGAAATATCAGCACCGCTATCTGTATCAACATGGAAATATCTACACCGCTATCTGTATGAACATGGAAATATCTACACCGCTATCTACATGAACATGGAAATATCTACACCGCTACCTGTATAAACATGGAAATATCAGCACCGCTATCTGTATGAACATGGAAATATCTACACCGCTATCTGTATGAACATGGAAATATCTACACCGCTATCTGTATGAACATGGAAATATCTACAAAGCTATCTGAATGAACATGGAAATATCTACACCGCTATGTTTGAACATGTAAATATCTACACCGCTATCTACATGAAAATGGAGATATCTACAAAGCTATCTGCATATACATGGAAATATCTACACAGCTATCTCTTTACACATGGAAATAACTACACCGCTATATCTTTAAACATGGAAATATCTACACCGCCATCTGTATGAACATGGAAATATCTGCACTGCCATCTGTATGAACATATAAATATCTACACCGCCATCTGTATTAAGAAGGAAATATCTAAACGGCTATCTGTATAAACATGGAAATATCTACACCGCTGCCTGTATAAACATGGAAATATCAGCACCGCTATCTGTATGAACATGGAAGTATCTACACCGCTATCTGTATCAACATGGAAATATCTACACTGCTATCTGTATGAACATGGAAATAGCTACACCGTTATCTGTATGAACATGGAAATAGCTACACCACTATCTGTATGAACATGGAAATATCTACACCGCTATCTGTATGAACATGGATATATCTTCACAGCCATCTGGATGAACATGGAAATATCTACACCGCTATCTGTATGAACATGGAAATATCTACACCGCTATCTGTATGAACATGGAAATATCTACACCGCTATCTGTATGAACATGGATATATCTACACAGCCATCTGGATGAACATGGAAATATCTACACCGCTATCTGGGTAAACATGCATAGATCTTCACCGCTATCTGTATAAACATGGAAATATCTACACCGCTATCTGTATGAACATGGTAATATCTACACCGCTATCTGTATGAACATGGAAATATCTACAACGTTATCAGTATGAACAAGGAAATATCTACACCGCTATCTGTATGAACATGGATATATCTACACAGCCCTCTGGATGAACATGGAAATATCCACACTGCTATCTGTGTAAACATGCATACACCTTCACCGCTATCTGTATAAACATGGAAATATCTACACCGCTATCTGTATGAACATGGAAATATCTACACCGCTATCTGTTTGAAGATGGAAATATATACACCGCTATCTGCATGAAAATGGAAATATCTACACAGCTATCAGCATATACATGGAAATATCTACACAGCTATCTCTTTACACATGGAAATAACTACACCGCTATCTGTATGAACATGGAAATATCTACACCGCCATCTGTATGAACATGGAAATATCTGCACCGCCATCTGTATGAACATATAAATATCTACACCGCCATCTGTATTAAGATGGAGATATCTAAACCGCTATCTGAATAAACATGGAAATATCTACACCGCTATCTGGATGAACATGGAAATATCTACAAAGCTATCTGAATGAACATGGAAAAATCTACACCGGTATCTGTTTGAACATGTAAATATCTACACCGCTATCTGCATGAAAATGGAAATATCTACAAAGCTATCTGCATATACATGGAAATATCTACACAGCTATCTCTTTACACATGAAAATAACTACACCACTATATCTATAAACATGGAAATATCTACACCGCCATCTGTATGAACATGGGAATATCTGCACCGCCATCTCTATGAACATATAAATATCTACACCGCCATCTGTATTAAGAAGGAAATATCTAAACCGCTGTTTAAACATGGAAATATCTACACCGCTGCCTGTATAAACATGGATATATCAGCACCGCTCTCGGTAAGAGAATGGAAATATCTACACCGCTATCTGTATGAACATGGAAATATCTACACTGCTGTCTGTATGAACATGGAAATAGCTACACCGTTATCTGTATGAACATGGAAATAGCTACACCGCTATCTGTATGAACATGGAAATATCTACACCGCTATCTGTATGAACATGGAAATAGCTACACCGTTATCTGTATCAACATGGAAATAGCTACACCACTATCTGTATGAACATGGAAGTATCTACACCGCTATCTGTATTAACATGGATATATCTACACAGCCATCTGGATGAACATGGAAATATCTACACTGCTATCTGTATGAACATGGAAATATCTACACCGCTATCTGTGTGAACATGGATATATCTACACAGCCATCTGGATGAACATGGACATATCTACACCGCTATCTGTGTAAACATGCATACATCTTCACCGCTATCTGTAAAAACATGGAAATATCTAAACCGCTATCTGTATGAACATGGAAATATCTACACCGCTATCTGTATGAAGATGGAAATACCTACACCGCTATCTGTTTGAACATGGAAATATCTACACCGCTATCTGCATGTAAATGGAAATATCTACACAGCTATCTGCATATACATGGAAATATCTACACAGATATCTCTTTACACATGGAAATAACTACACCGCTATATCTATAAACATGGAAATATCTACACCACCATCTGTATGAACATGGAAATATCTGCACAGCCATCTGTATGAACATATAAATATCTACACCGCCATCTATATTAAGAAGGAAATATATAAACCGCTATCTGTATAAACATGGAAATATCTACACCGCTGCCTGTGTAAACATGGAAATATCAGCACCGCTATCTGTATGAACATGGAAATATCTACACCGCTATCTGTATGAACATGGAAATATCTACACTGCTATCTGTATGAACATGGAAATAGCTACACCGTTATCTGTATGAATATGGAAATAGCTACACCGCTATCTGTATGAACATGGAAACATTTACACCGCTATCTGTACGAACTTGGATATATCTACACAGCCATCTGGATGAACATGGAAATATCTACACCGCTATCTGTATTAACATGGAAATATCAACACCGCTATCTGTATGAACATGGATATATCTACACAGCCATCTGGATGAACATGGAAATATCTACACCTCTATCTGTGTAAAAAAGCATACATCTTCACCACTATCTGTATAAACATGGAAATATCTGCACCGCTATCGGTATGAACATGGAAATATCCACACCGCTATCTGTATGAACATGGAAATACCTACACCGCTATCTGTTTGGACATGGAAATATCTACACTGCTATCTGCATGAAAATGGAAATATCTACACTGCTATCTGCATATACATTTAAATATCTACACAGCTGTCTCTTTACACATGGAAATAACAACACCACTATGTGTATGAACATGGAAATATCTACACCGCCATCTGTATGAACATGGAAATATCTGCACCGCCATCTGTATGAACATATAAATATCTACACCGCCATCTGTATTAAGATGGAGATATCTACACTGCTATCTGTATAAACATGGTAATATCTACACCGCCATCTGTCTGAACATATAAATATCTACACCGCCATCTGTACTAAGAAGGAAATATCTAAACCGCTATCTGTATAAACATGGAAATATCTACACCGCTGCCTGCATGAAATTGGAAATAGCTACACCGCTATCAGTATGAACATGGAAATATCTACACCGCTATCTGAATGAACATGGATATATCTACACAGCCATCTGGATGAACATGGAAATATCTACACCGCTATCTGTGTAAACATGCATACATCTTCACCGCTATCTGTATAAACATGGAAATATCTACACTGCTATCTGTATGAACATGGAAATATCTACACCGCTATCTGTATGAACATGGAAATATCTACACCGCTATCTGTTTGAACATGGAAATATCTACACCGCTATCTGCATGAAAATGGAAATATCTACACTGCTATCTGCATATACATTTAAATATCTACACAGCTATCTCTTTACACATGGAAATAACTACACCACTATCAGTATGAACATGGAAATATCTACACTGCCATCTGTATGAACATGGAAATATCTGCACCGCCATCTGTATGAACATATAAATATCTACACCGCTATCTGTATTAAGATGGAGATATCTACACTGCTATCTGTATAAACATGGAAATAACACCGCCATCTGTATGAACATATAAATATCTACACCGCCATCTGTATTAAGAAGGAAATATCTAAACCGCTATCTGTATAAACATGGAAATATCTACACCGCTGCCTGTATAAACATGGAAATATCAGCACCGCTATCTGTTTGAACATGGAAATATCTACACCGCTATCTGTAGGAACATAGAAATAGCTACACCGCTGCCTGTATAAACATGGATATATCAGCACCGCTATCTGTATGAACATGGAAATATCTACACCACTATCTGTATGAACATGGATATATCTACACAGCCATCTGGATGAACATGGAAATATCTACACCATTATCTGTATGAACATGGAAATATCTACACCGCTATCTGTGTAAACATGCATACATATTCACCGCTATCAGTATAAACATGGAAATATCTACACCGCTATCTGTATGAACATGGATATATCTACACAGCCATCTGGATGAACATGGAAATATCTACACCGCTATCTGTGTAAACATGCATAGATCTTCACCGCTATCTGTATAAACATGGAAATATCTACACCGCTATCTGTATGAACATGGAAACATCTACACCGCTATCTGTATGAACATGGAAATATCTACACCGCTATCTGTTTGAACATGGAAATATCTACACCGCTATCTGCATGAAAATGGAAATATCTACACTGCTATCTGCATATACATGGAAATATCTACACAGCTATCTCTTTACACATGGAAATAACTGCACCGCTATCTGTATGAACATGGAAATATCCACACCGCCATCTCTATGAACATGGAAATATCTGCACCGCCATCTGTATGAACATATAAATATCTACACCGCCATCTGTATTAAGATGGAGATATCTACACCGCTATCTGTATAAACATGGAAATATCTACACCGCTATCTGGATGAACATGGAAATATCTACAAAGCTATCTGAATGAACATGGAAAAATCTACACCGATATCTGTTTGAACATGTAAATATCTACACCGCTATCCGCATGAAAATCGAAATATCTACAAAGCTATCTGCATATACATGGAAATATCTACACAGCTATCTCTTTACACATGAAAATAACTACACCGCTATATCTATAAACATGGAAATATCTACACCGCCATCTGTATGAACATGGGAATATCTGCACCGCCATCTGTATGAACAAATAAATATCGACACCGCCATCTGTATTAAGAAGAAATATCTAAACCGCTGTTTAAACATGGAAATATCTACACCGCTGCCTGTATAAACATGGATATATCAGCACCGCTCTCTGTAAGAGAATGGAAATATCTACTCCGCTATCTGTATGAACATGGAAATATCTACACTGCTGTCTGTATGAACATGGAAATAGCTACACCGTTATCTGTATGAACATGGAAATATCTACACCGCTATCTGTATGAACATGGAAATATCTACACCGCTATCTGTATGAACATGGAAATAGCTACACCGTTATCTGTATCAACATGGAAATAGCTACACCACTATCTGTATGAACATGGAAGTATCTACACCGCTATCTGTATTAACATGGATATATCTACACAGCCATCTGGATGAACATGGAAATATCTACACCGCTATCTGTATGAACATGGAAATATCTACACCGCTATCTGTTTGAACATGGATATATCTACACAGCCATCTGGATGAACATGGAAATATCTACACCGCTATCTGTGTAAACATGCATACATCTTCACCGCTATCTGTAAAAACATGGAAATATCTAAACCGCTATCTGTATGAACATGGAAGTATCTACACTGCTATCTGTATGAAGATGGAAATACCTACACCGCTATCTGTTTGAACATGGAAATATCTACACCGCTATCTGCATGTAAATGGAAATATCTACACAGCTATCTGCATATACATGGAAATATCTACACAGCTATCTCTTTACACATGGAAATAACTACACCGCTATCTGTATGAACATGGAAATATCTACACGGCCATCTGAATGAACATGGGAATATCTGCACCGCCATCTGTATGAACATATAAATATCTACACCGCCATCTGTATTAAGATGGAGATATCTACACCGCTATCTGTATGAACATGGAAATATCTACACCGCTATCTGTATAAACATGGAAATATCTGCACCGCTGCCTGTATAAACATGGAAATATCAGCACCGCTATCTGTATGAACATGGAAATATCTACACCGCTATCTGTATGAACATGGAAATATCTACACTGCTATCTGTATAAACATGGAAATATCTACACCTCTATCTGTATAAACATGGAAATATCTACACCGCTACCTGTATAAACAGGGAAATATCAGCACCGCTATCTGATTCAACATGGAAATATCTACACCGCAATCTGTATGAACATGGAAATATCTACACCGCTATCTACATGAACATGGAAATATCTACACCGCTACCTGTATAAACATGGAAATATCAGCACCGCTATCTGTATGAACATGGAAATATCTACACCGCTATCTGTATGAACATGGAAATATCTACACCGCTATCTGTATGAACATGGAAATATCTACAAAGCTATCTGAATGAACATGGAAATATCTACACCGCTATGTTTGAACATGTAAATATCTACACCGCTATCTAGATGAAAATGGAGATATCTACAAAGCTATCTGCATATACATGAAAATATCTACACAGCTATCTCTTTACACATGGAAATAACTACACCGCTATATCTATAAACATGGAAATATCTACACCGCCATCTGTATGAACATGGAAATATCTGCACCGCCATCTGTATGAACATATAAATATCTACACCGCCATCTGTATTAAGAAGGAAATATCTAAACCGCTATCTGTATAAACATGGAAATATCTACACCGCTGACTGTATAAACATGGAAATATCAGCACCGCTATCTGTATGAACATGGAAGTATCTACACCGCTATCTGTATCAACATGGAAATATCTACACTGCTATCTGTATGAACATGGAAATAGCTACACCGTTATCTGTATGAACATGGAAATAGCTACACCACTATCTGTATGAACATGCAAATATCTACACCGCTATCTGTCTGAACATGGATATATCTTCACAGCCATCTGGATGAACATGGAAATATCTACACCGCTATCTGTATGAACATGGAAATATCTACACCGCTATCTGTATGAACATGGAAATATCTACACCGCTATCTGTATGAACATGGATATATCTACACAGCCATCTGGATGAACATGGAAATATCTACACCGCTATCTGTGTAAACATGCATAGATCTTCACCGCTATCTGTATAAACGTGGAAATATCTACACCGCTATCTGTATGAACATGGAAATATCTACACCGCTATCTGTATGAACATGGAAATATCTGCACCACTATCTGTTTGAACATGGAAATATCTACACCGCCATCTGCTTGAAAATGGAAATATCTACACTGCCACCTGCATATACATGGAAATATCTACACAGCTATCACTTTACACATGGAAATAACTACACCGCTATCTGTATGAACATGGAAATATCCACACTGCCATCTGTATGAACATGGAAATATCTGCACAGCCATCTGTATGAACATATAAATATCTGCACCGCCATCTGTATTAAGATGGAGATATCTACACCGCTATCTGCATAAACATGGAAATATCTACACCGCTATCTGTATGAACATGGAAATGTATACACCGCTATCTGTATAAACATGGAAATATCTACACCGCTACCTGTATAAGCATGGAAATATCAGCACCGCTATCTGTATGAACATGGAATTATCTATACCGCTATCTGTATGAACATGGAAATATCTACACCGCTATCTGTATGAACATGGATATATCTACACAGCCATCTGGATGAACATGGAAATATCTGCACCGCTATCTGTGTAAACATGCATACATCTTCACCGCTATCTATATAAACATGGAAATATCTACACCACTATCTGTATGAACATGCAAACATCTACACCGCTACCTGTATAAACATGGAAATATCAGCACCTCTATCTGTATGAACATGGAAATAGCTACACCGCTATCTGTATGAACATGCAAATATCTACACCACTATCTGTATGAACATGCAAATATCTACACCACTATCTGTATGAACATGGATATATCTACACAGCCATCTGGATGAACATGGAAATATCTACACCACTATCTGTATGAACATGGAAATATCTACACCGCTATCTGTGTAAACATGCATACATCTTCACCGCTATCAGTATAAACATGGAAATATCTACACCGCTATCTGTATGAACATGGAAATAGCTACACAGCTATCTGTATGAACATGGATATATCTACACAGCCATCTGGATGAACATGGAAATATCTACACCGCTATCTGTATGAACATGGAAATAGCTACACCGTTATCTGTATCAACATGGAAATAGCTACACCACTATCTGTATGAACATGGAAGTATCTACACCGCTATCTGTATTAAAATGGATATATCTACACAGCCATCTGGATGAACATGGAAATATCTACACCGCTATCTGTATGAACATGGAAATATCTACACCGCTATCTGTTTGAACATGGATATATCTACACAGCCATCTGGATGAACATGGAAATATCTACACCGCTATCTGTGTAAACATGCATACATCTTCACCGCTATCTGTAAAAACATGGAAATATCTAAACCGCTATCTGTATGAACATGGAAGTATCTACACTGCTATCTGTATGAAGATGGAAATACCTACACCGCTATCTGTTTGAACATGGAAATATCTACACCGCTATCTGCATGTAAATGGAAATATCTACACAGCTATCTGCATATACATGGAAATATCTACACAGCTATCTCTTTACACATGGAAATAACTACACCGCTATCTGTATGAACATGGAAATATCTACACGGCCATCTGAATGAACATGGGAATATCTGCACCGCCATCTGTATGAACATATAAATATCTACACCGCCATCTGTATTAAGATGGAGATATCTACACCGCTATCTGTATGAACATGGAAATATCTACACCGCTATCTGTATAAACATGGAAATATCTGCACCGCTGCCTGTATAAACATGGAAATATCAGCACCGCTATCTGTATGAACATGGAAATATCTACACCGCTATCTGTATGAACATGGAAATATCTACACTGCTATCTGTATAAACATGGAAATATCTACACCTCTATCTGTATAAACATGGAAATATCTACACCGCTACCTGTATAAACAGGGAAATATCAGCACCGCTATCTGATTCAACATGGAAATATCTACACCGCAATCTGTATGAACATGGAAATATCTACACCGCTATCTACATGAACATGGAAATATCTACACCGCTACCTGTATAAACATGGAAATATCAGCACCGCTATCTGTATGAACATGGAAATATCTACACCGCTATCTGTATGAACATGGAAATATCTACACCGCTATCTGTATGAACATGGAAATATCTACAAAGCTATCTGAATGAACATGGAAATATCTACACCGCTATGTTTGAACATGTAAATATCTACACCGCTATCTACATGAAAATGGAGATATCTACAAAGCTATCTGCATATACATGAAAATATCTACACAGCTATCTCTTTACACATGGAAATAACTACACCGCTATATCTATAAACATGGAAATATCTACACCGCCATCTGTATGAACATGGAAATATCTGCACCGCCATCTGTATGAACATATAAATATCTACACCGCCATCTGTATTAAGAAGGAAATATCTAAACCGCTATCTGTATAAACATGGAAATATCTACACCGCTGACTGTATAAACATGGAAATATCAGCACCGCTATCTGTATGAACATGGAAGTATCTACACCGCTATCTGTATCAACATGGAAATATCTACACTGCTATCTGTATGAACATGGAAATAGCTACACCGTTATCTGTATGAACATGGAAATAGCTACACCACTATCTGTATGAACATGCAAATATCTACACCGCTATCTGTATGAACATGGATATATCTTCACAGCCATCTGGATGAACATGGAAATATCTACACCGCTATCTGTATGAACATGGAAATATCTACACCGCTATCTGTATGAACATGGAAATATCTACACCGCTATCTGTATGAACATGGATATATCTACACAGCCATCTGGATGAACATGGAAATATCTACACCGCTATCTGTGTAAACATGCATAGATCTTCACCGCTATCTGTATAAACGTGGAAATATCTACACCGCTATCTGTATGAACATGGAAATATCTACACCGCTATCTGTATGAACATGGAAATATCTGCACCACTATCTGTTTGAACATGGAAATATCTACACCGCCATCTGCTTGAAAATGGAAATATCTACACTGCCACCTGCATATACATGGAAATATCTACACAGCTATCACTTTACACATGGAAATAACTACACCGCTATCTGTATGAACATGGAAATATCCACACCGCCATCTGTATGAACATGGAAATATCTGCACAGCCATCTGTATGAACATATAAATATCTGCACCGCCATCTGTATTAAGATGGAGATATCTACACCGCTATCTGCATAAACATGGAAATATCTACACCGCTATCTGTATGAACATGGAAATGTATACACCGCTATCTGTATAAACATGGAAATATCTACACCGCTACCTGTATAAGCATGGAAATATCAGCACCGCTATCTGTATGAACATGGAATTATCTATACCGCTATCTGTATGAACATGGAAATATCTACACCGCTATCTGTATGAACATGGATATATCTACACAGCCATCTGGATGAACATGGAAATATCTGCACCGCTATCTGTGTAAACATGCATACATCTTCACCGCTATCTATATAAACATGGAAATATCTACACCACTATCTGTATGAACATGCAAACATCTACACCGCTACCTGTATAAACATGGAAATATCAGCACCTCTATCTGTATGAACATGGAAATAGCTACACCGCTATCTGTATGAACATGCAAATATCTACACCACTATCTGTATGAACATGCAAATATCTACACCACTATCTGTATGAACATGGATATATCTACACAGCCATCTGGATGAACATGGAAATATCTACACCACTATCTGTATGAACATGGAAATATCTACACCGCTATCTGTGTAAACATGCATACATCTTCACCGCTATCAGTATAAACATGGAAATATCTACACCGCTATCTGTATGAACATGGAAATAGCTACACCGCTATCTGTATGAGCATGGAAATATCTACACCGCTATCTGTTTGAACATGGATATATCTACACAGCCATCTGGATGAACATGGAAATATCTACACCGCAATCTGTGTAAACATTGATACATCTTCACCGCTATCTGTATAAACATGGAAATATCTACACCGCTATCTGTATGAACATTGAAATATCTACACCGCTATCTGTATGAACATGGAAATACCTACACCGCTATCTGTTTGAACATAGAAATATCTACACCGCTATCTGCATGAAAATGGAAATATCTACACTGCTATCTGCATATACATGGAAATATCTACACAGCTATCCCTTTACACATGGAAATAACTACACCGCTATCTGTATGAACATGGAAATATCCACACCGCCATCTCTATGAACATGGAAATATCTGCACCGCCATCTGTATGAACATATAAATATCTACACCGCCATCTGTATTAAGATGGAGATATCTACACCGCTATCTGTATAAACATGGAAATATCTACACCGCTATCTGTATAAACATGGAAATATCTACACCGCTATCTGTATAAACGTGGAAATATCTACACCACTACCTGTATAAACATGGAAATATCAGCACCGCTATCTGTATGAACATGGAAATATCTACACCGCTATCTGTATGAACATGGAAATATCTACACCGCTATCTGTATAAACATGGAAATATCTACACCTCTATCTGTATAAACATGGAAATATCTACACCGCTACCTGTATAAACAGGGAAATATCAGCACCGCTATCTGTATCAACATGGAAATATCTACACCGCTATCTGTATGAACATGGAAATATCTACACCGCTATCTACATGAACATGGAAATATCTACACCGCTACCTGTATAAACATGGAAATATAAGCACCGCTATCTGTATGAACATGGAAATATCTACACCGCTATCTGTATGAACATGGAAATATCTACACCGCTATCTGTATGAACATGGAAATATCTACAAAGCTATCTGAATGAACATGGACATATCTACACCGCTATGTTTGAACATGTAAATATCTACACCGCTATCTACATGAAAATGGAGATATCTACAAAGCTATCTGCATATACATGGAAATATCTACACAGCTATCTCTTTACACATGGAAATAACTACACCGCTATATCTTTAAACATGGAAATATCTACACCGCCATCTGTATGAACATGGAAATATCTGCACTGCCATCTGTATGAACATATAAATATCTACACCGCCATATGTATTAAGAAGGAAATATCTAAACGGCTATCTGTATAAACATGGAAATATCTACACCGCTGCCTGTATAAACATGGAAATATAAGCACCGCTATCTGTATGAACATGGAAGTATCTACACCGCTATCTGTATCAACATGGAAATATCTACACTGCTATCTGTATGAACATGGAAATAGCTACACCGTTATCTGTATGAACATGGAAATAGCTACACCACTATCTGTATGAACATGGAAATATCTACACCGCTATCTGTATGAACATGGATATATCTTCACAGCCATCTGGATGAACATGGAAATATCTACACCGCTATCTGTATGAACATGGAAATATCTACACCGCTATCTGTATGAACATGGAAATATCTACACCGCTATCTGTATGAACATGGATATATCTACACAGCCATCTGGATGAACATGGAAATATCTACACCGCTATCTGTGTAAACATGCATAGATCTTCACCGCTATCTGTATAAACATGGAAATATCTACACCGCTATCTGTATGAACATGGATATATCTACACCGCTATCTGTATGAACATGGAAATATCTGCACCACTATCTGTTTGAACATGGAAATATCTACACCGCCATCTGCTTGAAAATGGAAATATCTACACTGCCATCTGCATATACATGGAAATATCTACACAGCTATCACTTTACACATGGAAATAACTACACCGCTATCAGTATGAACATGGAAATATCCACACCGCCATCTGTATGAACATGGAAATATCTGCACCGCCATCTGTATGAACATATAAATATCTGCACCGCCATCTGTATTAAGATGGAGATATCTACACCGCTATCTGCATAAACATGGAAATATCTACACCGCTATCTGTATGAACATGGAAATGTATACACCGCTATCTGTATAAACATGGAAATATCTACACCGCTACCTGTATAAGCATGGAAATATCAGCACCGCTATCTGTATGAACATGGAATTATCTATACCGCTATCTGTATGAACATGGAAATATCTACACCGCTATCTGTATGAACATGGAAATGTCTACACCGCTATCAGTATGAAAATGGAAATATCTACACCGCTATCTGTATGAACATGGATATATCTACACAGCCCTCTGGATGAACATGGAAATATCCACACCGCTATCTCTGTGAACATGCATACATCTTCACCGCTATCTGTATAAACATGGAAATATCTGCATTGCTATCTGTATGAACATGGAAATATCTACACCGCTATCTGTTTGAAGATGGAAATATATACACCGCTATCTGCATGAAAATGGAAATATCTACACAGCTATCTGCATATACAAGGAAATATCTACACAGCTATCTCTTTACACATGGAAATAACTACACCGCTATCTGTATGAACATGGAAATATCTACACCGCCATCTGTATGAACACGGAAATATCTGCACCGCCATCTGTATGAACATATAAATATCTACACCGCCATCTGTATTAAGATGGAGATATCTACACCGCTATCTGAATAAACATGGAAATATCTACACCGCTATCTGTATAAACATGGAAATATCTACACCGCTATCTGTATAAACATGGAAATATCTACACTGCTACCTGTATAAACATGGAAATATCAGCACCGCTATCTGTATGAACATGGAAATATGTACACCGCTATCTGTATGAACATGGAAATATCTACACCGCTATCTGTATGAACATGGAAATATCTACAAAGCTCTCTGAATGAACATGGAAATATCTACACCGGTATCTGTTTGAACACGTAAATATCTACACAGCTATCTGCATGAAAATGGAAATATCTACAAAGCTATCTGCATATACATGGAATTATCTACACAGCTATCTCTTTACACATGGAAATAACTACACTGCTATATCTATAAACATAGAAATATCTACAACGCTATCTGTATAAACATGGAAATATCTACACCGCTATCTATATAAACATGGAAATATCTACACCACTACCTGTATAAACATGGAAATATCAGCACCGCTATCAGTATGAAGATGGAAATATCTACACCGCTATCTGTATGAACATGGAAATGTCAACACCGCTATCTGTATGAACATGGAAATATCTACAAAGCTATCTGAATGAACATGGAAATATCTACACCGCTATCTGTTTGAACATGTCAATATCTACACCGCTATCTGCATGAAAATGGAAATATCTACAAAGCTATCTGCATATACATGGAAATATCTGCACAGCTATCTCTTTACACATGGAAATAACTACACCGCTATATCTATAAACATGGAAATATCTACACCGCCATCTGTATGAACATGGAAATATCTGCACCGCCATCTGTTTGAACATATAAATATCTACACCGCCATCTGTATTAAGAAGGAAATATATAAACCACTATCTGTATAAACATGGAAATATCTACACCGCTGCCTGTATAAACATGGAAATATCAGCACCACTATCTGTATGAACATGGAAGTATCTACACCGCTATCTGTATAAACATGGAAATATCTACACTGCTATCTGTATGAACATGGAAATAGAAACACCGTTATCTGTATGAACATGGAAATAGCTACACCACTATCTGTATGAACATGGAAATATCTACACCGCTATCTATATGAACATGGATATATCTACACAGCCATCTGGATGAACATGGAAATATCTACACCGCTATCTGTGTAAACATGCATAGATCTTCACCGCTATCTGTATAAACATGGAAATATCTACACCGCTATCTGTAGGAACATGGAAATATCTACACCGCTATCTGTATGAACATGGAAATATCTACACCACTATCTGTTTGAACATGGAAATATCTACACCGCTATCTGCATGAAAATGGAAATATCTACACTGCTATCTGCATATACATGGAAATATCTACACAGCTATCTCTTTACACATGGAAATAACTACACCGCTATCTGTATGAACATGGAAATATCCACACCGCCATCTTTATGAACATGGAAATATCTGCACCGCCATCTGTATGAACATATAAATATCTGCACCGCCATCTGTATTAACATGGAGACATCTACACCGCTATCTTCATAAACATGGAAATATCTACACCGCTATCTGTTTAAACATGGAAATGTATACACCGCTATCTGTATAAACATGGAAATATCTACACCGCTACCTCTATAAGCATGGAAATATCAGCACCGCTATCTGTATGAACATGGAAATATCTACACCACTATCTGTATGAACATGGAAATATCTACACCGCTATCTGTATGAACATGGAAATGTCTACACCGCTATCAGTATGAACATGGAAATATATACACCGCTATCTGTTTGAACATGGATATATCTACACAGCCCTCTGGATGAACATGGAAATGTCCACACCGCTATCTGTGTAAACATGCATACATCTTCACCGCTATCTTTATAAACATGGAAATATCTACATTGCTATCTCTATGAACATGGAAATATCTACACCGCTATCTGTTTGAAGATGGAAATATATACACCGCTATCTGAATGAAAATGGAAATATCTACACAGCTATCTGCATATACATGGAAATATCTACACAGCTATCTCTTTACACATGGAAATAACTACACCGCTATCTGTATGAACATGGAAATGTCTACACCGCCATCTGTATGAACATGGAAATATCTACACCGCCATCTGTATGAACATATAAATATCTACACCGCCATCTGTATTAAGATGGAGATATCTACACCGCTATCTGAATAAACATGGAAATATCTACACCGCTATCTGTATAAACATGGAAATATCTACACCGCTATCTGTATAAACATGGAAATATCTACACTGCTACCTGTATAAACATGGAAATATCAGCACCGCTATCTGTATGAACATGGAAATATCTACAACGCTATCTGTATGAACATGGAAATATCTACACCGCTATCTGTATGAACATGGAAATATCTACAAAGCTATCTGTATGAACATGGAAATATCTACACCGCTATCTGTTTGAACATGTAAATATCTACACCGCTATCTGCATGAAAATGGAAATATCTACAAAGCTATCTGCATACACATGGAAATATCTACACAGCTATCTCTTTACACATGGAAATAACTACACCGCTATATCCATAAACATGGAAATATCTACACCGCTATCTGTATAAACATGGAAATATCTACACCGCTATCTGTATAAACATGGAAATATCTACACCACTACCTGTATAAACATGGAAATATCAGCACCGCTATATGTATGAAAATGGAATTATCTACACCGCTATCTGTATGAACATGGAAATATCTACACCGCTATCTGTATGAACATGGAAATATCTACACCGCTATCTGTATGAACATGGAAATATCTACACCGCTATCTGTTTGAACATGGAAATATCTACAACGCTGTCTGCATGAAAATGGAAATATCTACACAGCTATCTGCATACACATGGAAATATCTACACAGCTATCTCTTAACACATGGAAATAAGTACTCCGCTATCTCTATAAACATGGAAATATCTACACCGCAATCTGTATGAAGATGGAAATATCTGCACGGCCATCTTTATAAACATATAAATATCTACACCGCCATCCGTATTTAGATGGAGATATCTACACCGCTATCTGTATAAACTTGGAAATATCTACACCGCTATCTGTTTGAACATGGAAATATCTACACCGCTATCTGTATGAACATGGAAATATCTACACCGCTATCTGTATGAACATGGAAATATCTACACCGCTATCTGTTTGAACATGGAAATATCTACACCGCTATCTCTATGAACATGGAAATATCTACACTGCTATCTGTATGAACATGGAAATAGCTACACCGCTATCTGTATGAAGATGGAAATATCTACACCACTATCTGTATGAACATGGAAATATCTACACCGCTATCTGTATGAACATGGATATATCTACCCAGCCATCTGGATGAACATGGAAATATCTACACCGCTATCAGTTTGAACATGGAAATATCTAAACCGCTATCTGCATGAAAATGGAAATATATACACAGCTATCTGCATGTACATGGAAATATCTACACAGCTATCTCTTTACACATGGAAATAACTATACCGCTATCTGTATGAACATGCAAATATCTTCACCGCCATCTGTAGGAACATGGATATATCTACACAGCCATCTGGATGAACATGGAAATATCTACACCGCTATATGTATGAACATGGAAATATCTACACCGCTATCTGTGTAAACATGCATACATCTTCACCACTATCTGTATAAACATGGAAATATCTTCAGTGCTATCTGTATGAACATGGAAATATCTACACCGCTATCTGTTTGAACATGGAAATATCTACACCGCTATCTGCATGAAAATGGAAATATCTACAAAGCTATCTGCATATACATGGAAATATCTACACCGCTATCTCTTTACACATGGAAATAACTACACCGCTATATCTATAAACATGGAAATATCTACACCGCCATCTGTATGAACATGGAAATATCTGCACCACCATCAGTATGAACATATAAATATCTACACCTCCATCTGTATTAAGAAGGAAATATCTAAACCGCTATCTGTATGAACATTGAAATATCTACAACGCTATCTGTATGAACATGGAAATAGCTACACCGCTATCTGTGTAAACATGCATACATCTTCACCGCTATCTGTATAAACATGGAAATATCTACAACGCTATCTGTATGAACATGGAAATATCTACACCGCTTTCTGTACGAACATGGAAATATCTAAACTGCTATCTGCATGAAAATAGAAATATCTACACAGCTATCTGCATATACATGGAAATATCTACACAGCTATCTCTTTACACATGGAAATAACTATACCGCCATCTTTATGAACATGGAAATATCTGCACCACCATCTGTATGAACATATAAATATCTACACCGCCATCTGTATTTTGAAGGAAATATCTAAACCGCTATCTGTATGAACATTGAAATATCTACTCCGCTATCTGTATGAACATGGAAATATCTACACCGCTATCTGTGTAAACATGCATACATCTTCACCGCTATCTGTATAAACATGGAAATATCTACAACGCTATCTGTATGAACATGGAAATATCTACACCGCTATCTGTACGAACATGGAAATATCTAAACCGCTATCTGCATGAAAATAGAAATATCTACACAGCTATCTGCATATACATGGAAATATCTAAAAGCTTTCTCTTTACACAAGGAAATAACTACACCGCTATCTCTATAAACACGGAAATATCTACACCGCCGTCTGTATGAACATGGAAATATCTGCACCGCCGTCTGTATAAACATATAAATATCTACACCGCCATCTGTATTAAGATGGAGATATCTACACCGCTATCTGTATAAACTTGGAAATATCTACACCGCTATCTGTATAAACATGGAAATACCTACACCGCTATCTGTATAAACATGGAAATACCTACACCGCTACCTGTATAAACATGGAAATAGCAGCACCGCTATCTGTATGAAAATGGAAATATCTACACCGCTATCTCTATGAACATGGAAATATCTACAACGCTATCTGTATGAACATGGAAATAGCTACACTGCTATCTGTATGAACATGGAAATATCTACACCAATATCTGTTGGAACATGGAAATATCTACACCGCTATCTCTATGAACATGGATATATCTACACAGCCATCTGCGTGAACATGGAAATATCTACACCGCTATCTGTGTAAACATGCATACACCTTCACCGCAATCTGTATAAACATGGAAATATCAACACCGCTATCTGTATGAACTTGGAAATATCTACACCGCTATCTGTTTGAACATGGAAATATCTAAACCGCTATCTGTATGAACATGGAAATATCTACACCGCTATCTGTATGAACATGGAGATATCTACACCGCTATCTGTATGAACATGGAAATACCTTCACCGCCATCTGTATGAACATGGATATATCTACACAGCCATCTGGATGAACATGGATATATCGACACAGCCGTCTGGATGAACATGGAAATATCCACACCGCTATCTGTGTAAACATGCATACATCTTCACCGCTATCTGTATAAACATGGAAATATCTGCACCGATATCTGTAGGAACATGGAAATATCTACACCGCTATCTGTTTGAAGATGGAAATATATACACCGCTATCTGCATGAAAATGGAAATGTCTACACAGCTATCTGCATGAAAATGGAAATACCTACACAGCTATCTGCATATACATGAAAATATCTACACAGCTATCTCTTTACACATGGAAATAACTACACCGCTATCTGTATGAACATGGAAATATCTACACCGCCATCTGTATGAACATGGAAATATCTGCACTGCCATCTGTATGAACATATAAATATCTACACTGCCATCTGTATTAAGATGGAGATATCTACACCGCTATCTGAATAAACATGGAAATATCTACACCTCTATCTGTATAAACATGGAAATATCAGCACCGCTATCTGTATGAACATGGAAATATCAGCCCCTCTATCTGTATGAACATGGAGATATCTACACCGCCATCTGTATGAACATGGATATATCTACACAGCCATCTGGAGGAACATGGAAATATCTACACCGCTATCTGTATGAACATGGGAATATCTACACCGCTATCTGTATGAACATGGAAATACCTACACCGCTATCTGTATGAACAAGGAAATATCTTCACCGCTATCTGTATGAACATGGATATATCTACAGAGCCATCTGGATGAACATGGAAATATCTACACCGCCATCTGTATGAACATATAAATATCTACACCGCCATCTGTTTTAACATGGAGATATCCACACCGCTATCTGTATAAACCTGGAAATATCTACACCGCTATCTGTTTAAACATGGAAATATCTACACCGCTATCTGGATTAACATGGAAATTTCTACACCGCTACCTGTATAAACATGGAAATATCAGCACCGCTATCTGTAGGAACATGGAAATATCTACACCGCTATCTGTACGAACATGGAAATACCTACACCGCTATCTGTATGAACACGGAAATAGCTACACCTCTATCTGTATGAACATGGAAATATCTACACCGCTATCTGAATGAACATGGATATATCTACACAGCCATCTGGATGAACATGGAAATATCTACACTGCTATCTGTGTAAACATGCATACATCTTCACCGCTATCTGTATAAACATGGAAATATCTACACCGCTATCTGTATGAACATGGAAATATCTGCACCGCTATCTGTATGAACATGGAAATATCTACACCGCTATCTGTTGGAACATGGAAATATCTACACCGCTATCTGCATGAAAATGGAAATATCTACACCGCCATCTGCATATACATGGAAATATCTACACAGCTATCTCTTTACACATGGAAATAACTACACCGCTATCTGTATGAACATGGAAATATCTACACCGCCATCTGTATGAACATGGAAATATCTGCACTGCCATCTGTATGAACATGTACATATCTACACCACCATCTGTATTAAGATGGAGATATCTACACCGCTATCTGTATAAACATGGAAATACCTACACCGCTATCTGTATAAACATGGAAATACCTACACCGCTACCTGTATAAACATGGAAATAGCAGCACCGCTATCTGTATGAAAATGGAAATATCTACACCGCTATCTCTATGAACATGGAAATATCTACAACGCTATCTGTATGAACATGGAATTAGCTACACTGCTATCTGTATGAACATGGAAATATCTACACCAATATCTGTTGGAACATGGAAATATCTACACCGCTATCTCTATGAACATGGATATATCTACACAGCCATCTGCGTGAACATGGAAATATTTACACCGCTATCTGTGTAAACATGCATACATCTTCACCGCAATCTGTATAAACATGGAAATATCAACACCGCTATCTGTATGAACTTGGAAATATCTACACCGCTATCTGTTTGAACATGGAAATATCTAAACCGCTATCTGTATGAACATGGAAATATCTACACCGCTATCTGTATGAACATGGAGATATCTACACCGCTATCTGTATGAACATGGAAATACCTTCACCGCCATCTGTATGAACATGGATATATCTACACAGCCATCTGGATGAACATGGATATTTCGACACAGCCGTCTGGATGAACATGGAAATATCCACACCGCTATCTGTGTAAACATGCATACATCTTCACTGCTATCTGTATGAACATGGAAATATCTGCAGCGATATCTGTAGGAACATGGAAATATCTACACCGCTATCTGTTTGAAGATGGAAATATATACACCGCTATCTGCATGAAAATGGAAATATCTATACAGCTATCTGCATATACATGGAAATATCTACACAGCTATCTCTTTACACATGGAAATAACTACACCGCTATCTGTATGAACATGGAAATATCTACACCGCCATCTGTATGAACATGGAAATATCTGCACTGCCATCTGTATGAACATATAAATATCTACACTGCCATCTGTATTAAGATGGAGATATCTACACCGCTATCTGAATAAACATGGAAATATCTACACCTCTATCTGTATAAACATGGAAATATCAGCACCGCTATCTGTATGAACATGGAAATATCAGCCCCTCTATCTGTATGAACATGGAGATATCTACACCGCCATCTGTATGAACATGGATATATCTACACAGCCATCTGGAGGAACATGGAAATATCTACACCGCTATCTGTATGAACATGGGAATATCTACACCACTATCTGTATGAACATGGAAATACCTACACCGCTATCTGTATGAACAAGGAAATATCTTCACCGCTATCTGTATGAACATGGATATATCTACAGAGCCATCTGGATGAACATGGAAATATCTACACCGCCATCTGTATGAACATATAAATATCTACACCGCCATCTGTTTTAAGATGGAGATATCTACACCGCTATCTGTATAAACCTGGAAATATCTACACCGCTATCTGTTTAAACATGGAAATATCTACACCGCTATCTGGATTAACATGGAAATTTCTACACCGCTACCTGTATAAACATGGAAATATCAGCACCGCTATCTGTAGGAACATGGAAATATCTACACCGCTATCTGTACGAACATGGAAATACCTACACCGCTATCTGTATGAACATGGAAATAGCTACACCTCTATCTGTATGAACATGGAAATATCTACACCGCTATCTGAATGAACATGGATATATCTACACAGCCATCTGGATGAACATGGAAATATCTACACTGCTATCTGTGTAAACATGCATACATCTTCACCGCTATCTGTATAAACATGGAAATATCTACACCGCTATCTGTATGAACATGGAAATATCTGCACCGCTATCTGTATGAACATGGAAATATCTACACCGCTATCTGTTGGAACATGGAAATATCTACACCGCTATCTGCATGAAAATGGAAATATCTACACCGCCATCTGCATATACATGGAAATATCTACACAGCTATCTCTTTACACATGGAAATAACTACACCGCTATCTGTATGAACATGGAAATATCTACACCGCCATCTGTATGAACATGGAAATATCTGCACTGCCATCTGTATGAACATGTACATATCTACACCACCATCTGTATTAAGATGGAGATATCTACACCGCTATCTGTATAAACATGGAAATATCTACACCGCTATCTGTATAAACACGGAAATATCTACACCGCTATCTGTATAAACATGGAAATATCTACACCGCTACCTGTATAAACATGGAAATATCAGCACCGCTATCTGTATGAACATGGAAATATCTACACCGCTATCTGTTTGAACATGGAAATATCTACACCGCCATCTGTATGAACATGGAAATATCTGCACCGCCATCTGAATGAACATATAAATATCTACACCGCCATCTGTATTAAAATGGAGATATCTACACCGCTATCTGAATAAACATGGAAATATCTACACCGCTATCTGTATAAACATGGAAATATCAGCACCGCTCTCTGTATGAACATGGAAATATCAGCCTCTCTCTGTCTGTATGAACATGGAAGTATCTACACCGCTATCTCTATGAACATGGAAATATCTACACCGCTATCTGTTTGAACATGGAAATATCTACACCGCTATCTGCATGAAAATGGAAATATGTACAAAGCTATCTGCATATAAATGGAATTATCTACACAGCTATCTCTTTACACATGGAAATAACTACACTGCTATATCTAAAACATGGAAATATCTACACCGCTATCTGTATGAACATGGAAATAGCTACACCGCTATCTGTATGAACATGGAAATATCTAAACCGCTATCTGTTTGAACATGGATATATCTACACAGCCATCTGGATGAACATGGAAATATCTACACCGCTATCTGTGTAAACATTGATACATCTTCACCGCTATCTGTATAAACATGGAAATATCTACACCGCTATCTGTATGAACATTGAAATATCTACACCGCTATTTGTATGAACATGGAAATACCTACACCGCTATCTGTTTGAACATAGAAATATCTACACCACTATCTGCATGAAAATGGAAATATCTACACTGCTATCTGCATATACATGGAAATATCTACACAGCTATCCCTTTACACATGGAAATAACTACACCGCTATCTGTATGAACATGGAAATATCCACACCGCCATCTGTATGAACATGGAAATATCTGCACCGCCATCTGTATGAACATATAAATATCTACACCGCCATCTGTATTAAGATGGAGATATCTACACCGCTATCTGTATAAACATGGAAATATCTACACCGCTATCTGTATAAACATGGAAATATCTACACCGCTATCTGTATAAACATGGAAATATCTACACCACTACCTGTATAAACATGGAAATATCAGCACCGCTATCTGTATGAACATGGAAATATCTACACCGCTATCTGTATGAACATGGAAATATCTACACCTCTATCTGTATAAACATGGAAATATCTACACCACTACCTGTATAAACAGGGAAATATCAGCACCGCTATCTGTATCAACATGGAAATATCTACACCGCTATCTGTATGAACATGGAAATATCTACACCGCTATCTACATGAACATGGAAATATCTACACCGCTACCTGTATAAACATGGAAATATCAGCACCGCTATCTGTATGAACATGGAAATATCTACACCGCTATCTCTATGAACATGGAAATATCTACACCGCTATCTGTATTAACATGGAAATATCTACAAAGCTATCTGAATGAACATGGAAATATCTACACCGCTATGTTTGAACATGTAAATATCTACACCGCTATCTACATGAAAATGGAGATATCTACAAAGCTATCTGCATATACATGGAAATATCTACACAGCTATCTCTTTACACATGGAAATAACTACAGCGCTATATCTATAAACATGGAAATATCTACACCGCCATCTGTATGAACATGGAAATATCTGCACCGCCATCTGTATGAACATAAAATATCTACACCGCCATCTGTATTAAGAAGGAAATATCTAAACCGCTATCTGTATAAACATGGAAATATCTACACCGCTGACTGTATAAACATGGAAATATCAGCACCGCTATCTGTATGAACATGGAAGTATCTACACCGCTATCTGTATCAACATGGAAATATCTACACTGCTATCTGTATGAACATGGAAATAGCTACACCGTTATCTGTATGAACATGGAAATAGCTACACCACTATCTGTATGAACATGCAAATATCTACACCGCTATCTATATGAACATGGATATATCTTCACAGCCATCTGGATGAACATGGAAATATCTACACCGCTATCTGTATGAACATGGAAATATCTACACCGCTATCTGTATGAACATGGAAATATCTACACCGCTATCTGTATGAACATGGATATATCTACACAGCCATCTGGATGAACATGGAAATATCTACACCGCTATCTGTGTAAACATGCATAGATCTTCACCGCTATCTGTATAAACATGGAAATATCTACACCGCTATCTGTATGAACATGGAAATATCTACACCGCTATCTGTATGAACATGGAAATATCTGCACCACTATCTGTTTGAACATGGAAATATCTACACCGCCATCTGCTTGAAAATGGAAATATCTACACTGCCATCTGCATATACATGGAAATATCTACACAGCTATCACTTTACACATGGAAATAACTACACCGCTATCTGTATGAACATGGAAATATCCACACCACCATCTGTATGAACATGGAAATATCTGCACCGCCATCTGTATGAACATATAAATATCTGCACCGCCATCTGTATTAAGATGGAGATATCTACACCGCTATCTGCATAAACATGGAAATATCTACACCGCTATCTGTATGAACATGGAAATGTATACACCGCTATCTGTATAAACATGGAAATATCTACACCGCTACCTGTATAAGCATGGAAATATCAGCACCGCTATCTGTATGAACATGGAATTATCTATACCGCTATCTGTATGAACATGGAAATATCTGCACCGCTATCTGTATGAACATGGATATATCTACACAGCCATCTTGATGAACATGGAAATATCTGCACCGCTATCTGTGTAAACATGCATACATCTTCACCGCTATCTATATAAACATGGAAATATCTACACCACTATCTGTATGAACATGCAAACATCTACACCGCTACCTGTATAAACATGGAAATATCAGCACCTCTATCTGTATGAACATGGAAATAGCTACACCGCTATCTGTATGAACATGCAAATATCTACACCACTATCTGTATGAACATGCAAATATCTACACCACTATCTGTATGAACATGGATATATCTACACAGCCATCTGGATGAACATGGAAATATCTACACCACTATCTGTATGAACATGGAAATATCTACACCGCTATCTGTGTAAACATGCATACATCTTCACCGCTATCAGTATAAACATGGAAATATCTACACCGCTATCTGTATGAACATGGAAATAGCTACACCGCTATCTGTATGAACATGGAAATATCTACACCGCTATCTGTTTGAACATGGATATATCTACACAGCCATCTGGATGAACATGGAAATATCTACACCGCTATCTGTGTAAACATTGATACATCTTCACCGCTATCTGTATAAACATGGAAATATCTACACCGCTATCTGTATGAACATTGAAATATCTAAACCGCTATCTGTATGAACATGGAAATACCTACACCGCTATCTGTTTGAACATAGAAATATCTATACCGCTATCTGCATGAAAATGGAAATATCTACACTGCTATCTGCATATACATGGAAATATCTACACAGCTATCCCTTTACACATGGAAATAACTACACCGCTATCTGTATGAACATGGAAATATCCACACCGCCATCTGTATGAACATGGAAATATCTGCACCGCCATCTGTATGAACATATAAATATCTACACCGCCATCTGTATTAAGATGGAGATATCTACACCGCTATCTGTATAAACATGGAAATATCTACACCGCTATCTGTATAAACATGGAAATATCTACACCGCTATCTGTATAAACATGGAAATATCTACACCACTACCTGTATAAACATGGAAATATCAGCACCGCTATCTGTATGAACATGGAAATATCTACACCGCTATCTGTATAAACATGGAAATATCTACACCTCTATCTGTATAAACATGGAAATATCTACACCGCTACCTGTATAAACAGGGAAATGTCAGCACCGCTATCTGTATCAACATGGAAATATCTACACTGCTATCTGAATGAACATGGAAATATCTACACCGCTATCTACATGAACATGGAAATATCTACACCGCTACCTGTATAAACATGGAAATATCAGCACCGCTATCTGTATGAACATGGAAATATCTTCACCGCTATCTGTATGAACATGGAAATATCTACACCGCTATCTGTATGAAAATGGAAATATCTACAAAGCTATCTGAATGAACATGGAAATATCTACACCGCTATGTTTGAACATGTAAATATCTACACCGCTATCTACATGAAAATGGAGATATCTACAAACCTATCTGCATATACATGGAAATATCTACACAGCTATCTCTTTACACATGGAAATAACTACACCGCTATATCTATAAACATGGAAATATCTACACCGCCATCTGTACGAACATGGAAATATCTGCACCGCCATCTGTATGAACATATAAATATCTACACCGCCATCTGTATTAAGAAGGAAATATCTAAACCGCTATCTGTATAAACATGGAAATATCTACACCGCTGCCTGTATAAACATGGAAGTATCAGCACCGCTATCTGTATGAACATGGAAGTATCTACACCGCTATCTGTATCAACATGGAAATATCTACACTGCTATCTGTATGAACATGGAAATAGCTACACCGTTATCTGTATGAACATGGAAATAGCTACACCACTATCTGTATGAACATGGAAATATCTACACCGCTATCTGTATGAACATGGATATAACTTCACAGCCATCTGGATGAACATGGAAATATCTACACCGCTATCTGTATGAACATGGAAATATCTACACCGCTATCTGTATGAACATGGAAATATCCACACCGCTATCTGTATGAACATGGATATATCTACACAGCCATCTGGATGAACATGGAAATATCTACACCGCTATCTGTGTAAACATGCATAGATCTTCACCGCTATCTGTATAAACATGGAAATATCTACACCGCTATCTGTATGAACATGGAAATATCTACACCGCTATCTGTATGAACATGGAAATATCTGCACCACTATCTGTTTGAACATGGAAATATCGACACCGCCATCTGCTTGAAAATGGAAATATCTACACTGCCATCTGCATATACATGGAAATATCTACACAGCTATCACTTTACACATGGAAATAACTACACCGCTATCTGTATGAACATGGAAATATCCACACCGCCATCTGTATGAACATGGAAATATCTGCACCGCCATCTGTATGAACATATAAATATCTGCACAGCCATCTGTATTAAGATGGAGATATCTACACCGCTATCTGCATAAACATGGAAATATCTACACCGCTATCTGTATGAACATGGAAATGTATACACCGCTATCTGTATAAACATGGAAATATCTACACCGCTACCTGTATAAGCATGGAAATATCAGCACCGCTATCTGAATGAACATGGAATTATCTATACCGCTATCTGTATGAACATGGAAATATCTACACCGCTATCTGTATGAACATGGAAATGTCTACACCGCTATCAGTATGAACATGGAAATATCTACACCGCTATCTGTATGAACATGGATATATCTACACAGCCCTCTGGATGAACATGGAAATATCCACACCGCTATCTGTGTAAACATGCATACATCTTCACCGCTATCTGTATAAACATGGAAATATCTGCATTGCTATCTGTATGAACATGGAAATATCTACACCGCTATCTGTTTGAAGATGGAAATATATACACCGCTATCTGCATGAAAATGGAAATATCTACACAGCTATCTGCATATACAAGGAAATATCTACACAGCTATCTCTTTACACATGGAAATAACTACACCGCTATCTGTATGAACATGGAAATATCTACACCGCCATCTGTATGAACATGGAAATATCTGCACCGCCATCTGTATGAACATATAAATATCTACACCGCCATCTGTATTAAGATGGAGATATCTACACCGCTATCTGAATAAACATGGAAATATCTACACCGCTATCTGTATAAACATGGAAATATCTACACCGCTATCTGTATAAACATGGAAATATCTACACTGCTACCTGTATAAACATGGAAATATCAGCACCGCTATCTGTATGAACATGGAAATATGTACACCGCTATCTGTATGAACATGGAAATATCTACACCGCTATCTGTATGAACATGGAAATATCTACACCGCTATCTGCATGAAAATGGAAATATCTACAAAGCTATCTGCATACACATGGAAATATCTACACAGCTATCTCTTTACACATGGAAATAACTACACCGCTATATCCATAAACATGGAAATATCTACACCGCTATCTGTATAAACATGGAAATATCTACACCGCTATCTGTATAAACTTGGAAATATCTACACCACTACCTGTATAAACATGGAAATATCAGCACCGCTATATGTATGAACATGGAATTATCTACACCGCTATCTGTATGAACATGGAAATATCTACACCGCTATCTGTATGAACATGGAAATATCTACACCGCTATCTGTATGAACATGGAAATATCTACACCGCTATCTGTTTGAACATGGAAATATCTACAACGCTGTCTGCATGAAAATGGAAATATCTACACAGCTATCTGCATACACATGGAAATATCTACACAGCTATCTCTTAACACATGGAAATAAGTACTCCGCTATCTCTATAAACATGGAAATATCTACACCGCAATCTGTATGAAGATGGAAATATCTGCACGGCCATCTTTATAAACATATAAATATCTACACCGCCATCCGTATTTAGATGGAGATATCTACACCGCTATCTGTATAAACTTGGAAATATCTACACCGCTATCTGTTTGAACATGGAAATACCTACACCGCTATCTGTATGAACATGGAAATATCTACACCGCTATCTGTATGAACATGGAAATATCTACACCGCTATCTGTTTGAACATGGAAATATCTACACCGCTATCTCTATGAACATGGAAATATCTACACTGCTATCTGTATGAACATGGAAATAGCTACACCGCTATCTGTATGAAGATGGAAATATCTACACCACTATCTGTATGAACATGGAAATATCTACACCGCTATCTGTATGAACATGGATATATCTACCCAGCCATCTGGATGAACATGGAAATATCTACACCGCTATCAGTTTGAACATTGAAATATCTAAACCGCTATCTGCATGAAAATGGAAATATATACACAGCTATCTGCATGTACATGGAAATATCTACACAGCTATCTCTTTACACATGGAAATAACTATACCGCTATCTGTATGAACATGCAAATATCTTCACCGCCATCTGTAGGAACATGGATATATCTACACAGCCATCTGGATGAACATGGAAATATCTACACCGCTATCTGTATGAACATGGAAATATCTACACCGCTATCTGTGTAAACATGCATACATCTTCACCACTATCTGTATAAACATGGAAATATCTTCAGTGCTATCTGTATGAACATGGAAATATCTACACCGCTATCTGTTTGAACATGGAAATATCTACACCGCTATCTGCATGAAAATGGAAATATCTACAAAGCTATCTGCATATACATGGAAATATCTACACAGCTATCTCTTTACACATGGAAATAACTACACCGCTATATCTATAAACATGGAAATATCTACACCGCCATCTGTAGGAACATGGAAATATCTGCACCACCATCAGTATGAACATATAAATATCTACACCGCCATCTGTATTAAGAAGGAAATATCTAAACCGCTATCTGTATGAACATTGAAATATCTACAACGCTATCTGTATGAACATGGAAATAGCTACACCGCTATCTGTGTAAACATGCATACATCTTCACCGCTATCTGTATAAATATGGAAATATCTACAACGCTATCTGTATGAACATGGAAATATCTACACCGCATTCTGTACGAACATGGAAATATCTAAACTGCTATCTGCATGAAAATAGAAATATCTACACAGCTATCTGCATATACATGGAAATATCTACACAGCTATCTCTTTACACATGGAAATAACTATACCGCCATCTTTATGAACATGGAAATATCTGCACCACCATCTGTATGAACATATAAATATCTACACCGCCATCTGTATTTTGAAGGAAATATCTAAACCGCTATCTGTATGAACATTGAAATATCTACTCCGCTATCTGTATGAACATGGAAATATCTACACCGCTATCTGTGTAAACATGCATACATCTTCACCGCTATCTGTATAAACATGGAAATATCTACAACGCTATCTGTATGAACATGGAAATATCTACACCGCTATCTGTACGAACATGGAAATATCTAAACCGCTATCTGCATGAAAATAGAAATATCTACACAGCTATCTGCATATACATGGAAATATCTAAAAGCTTTCTCTTTACACATGGAAATAACTACACCGCTATCTCTATAAACACGGAAATATCTACACCGCCGTCTGTATGAACATGGAAATATCTGCACCGCCGTCTGTATAAACATATAAATATCTACACCGCCATCTGTATTAAGATGGAGATATCTACACCGCTATCTGTATAAACTTGGAAATATCTACACCGCTATCTGTATAAACATGGAAATACCTACACCGCTATCTGTATAAACATGGAAATACCTACACCGCTACCTGTATAAACATGGAAATAGCAGCACCGCTATCTGTATGAAAATGGAAATATCTACACCGCTATCTCTATGAACATGGAAATATCTACAACGCTATCTGTATGAACATGGAAATAGCTACACTGCTATCTGTATGAACATGGAAATATCTACACCAATATCTGTTGGAACATGGAAATATCTACACCGCTATCTCTATGAACATGGATATATCTACACAGCCATCTGCGTGAACATGGAAATATCTACACCGCTATCTGTGTAAACATGCATACATCTTCACCGCAATCTGTATAAACATGGAAATATCAACACCGCTATCTGTATGAACTTGGAAATATCTACACCGCTATCTGTTTGAACATGGAAATATCTAAACCGCTATCTGTATGAACATGGAAATATCTACACCGCTATCTGTATGAACAAGGAGATATCTACACCGCTATCTGTATGAACATGGAAATACCTTCACCGCCATCTGTATGAACATGGATATATCTACACAGCCATCTGGATGAACATGGATATATCGACACAGCCGTCTGGATGAACATGGAAATATCCACACCGCTATCTGTGTAAACATGCATACATCTTCACCGCTATCTGTATAAACATGGAAATATCTGCACTGATATCTGTAGGAACATGGAAATATCTACACCGCTATCTGTTTGAAGATGGAAATATATACACCGCTATCTGCATGAAAATGGAAATATCTACACAGCTATCTGCATGAAAATGGAAATACCTACACAGCTATCTGCATATACATGGAAATATCTACACAGCTATCTCTTTACACATGGAAATAACTACACCGCTATCTGTATGAACATGGAAATATCTACACCGCCATCTGTATGAACATGGAAATATCTGCACTGCCATCTGTATGAACACATAAATATCAACACTGCCATCTGTATTAAGATGGAGATATCTGCACCGCTATCTGAATAAACATGGAAATATCTACACCTCTATCTGTATAAACATGGAAATATCAGCACCGCTATCTGTATGAACATGGAAATATCAGCCCCTCTATCTGTATGAACATGGAGATATCTACACCGCCATCTGTATGAACATGGATATATCTACACAGCCATCTGGAGGAACATGGAAATATCTACACCGCTATCTGTATGAACATGGGAATATCTACACCGCTATCTGTATGAACATGGAAATACCTACACCGCTATCTGTATGAACAAGGAAATATCTTCACCGCTATCTGTATGAACATGGATATATCTACAGAGCCATCTGGATGAACATGGAAATATCTACACCGCCATCTGTATGAACATATAAATATCTACACCGCCATCTGTTTTAAGATGGAGATATCTACACCGCTATCTGTATAAACCTGGAAATATCTACACCGCTATCTGTTTAAACATGGAAGTATCTACACCGCTATCTGGATTAACATGGAAATTTCTACACCGCTACCTGTATAAACATGGAAATATCAGCACCGCTATCTGTAGGAACATGGAAATATCTACACCGCTATCTGTACGAACATGGAAATACCTACACCGCTATCTGTATGAACATGGAAATAGCTACACCTCTATCTGTATGAACATGGAAATATCTACACCGCTATCTGAATGAACATGGATATATCTACACAGCCATCTGGATGAACATGGAAATATCTACACTGCTATCTGTGTAAACATGCATACATCTTCACCGCTATCTGTATAAACATGGAAATATCTACACCGCTATCTGTATGAACATGGAAATATCTGCACCGCTATCTGTATGAACATGGAAATATCTACACCGCTATCTCTTTGAACATGGAAATATTTACACCGCTATCTGCATGAAAATGGAAATATCTACACCGCCATCTGCATATACATGGAAATATCTACACAGCTATCTCTTTACACATGGAAATAACTACACCGCTATCTGTATGAACATGGAAATATCTACACCGCCATCTGTATGAACATGGAAATATCTGCACTGCCATCTGTATGAACATGTACATATCTACACCACCATCTGTATTAAGATGGAGATATCTACACCGCTATCTGTATAAACATGGAAATACCTACACCGCTATCTGTATGAACATGGAAATACCTACACCGCTACCTGTATAAACATGGAAATAGCAGCACCGCTATCTGTATGAAAATGGAAATATCTACACCGCTATCTCTATGAACATGGAAATATCTACAACGCTATCTGTATGAACATGGAATTAGCTACACTGCTATCTGTATGAACATGGAAATATCTACACCAATATCTGTTGGAACATGGAAATATCTACACCGCTATCTCTATGAACATGGATATATCTACACAGCCATCTGCGTGAACATGGAAATATCTACACCGCTATCTGTGTAAACATGCATACATCTTCACCGCAATCTGTATAAACATGGAAATATCAACACCGCTATCTGTATGAACTTGGAAATATCTACACCGCTATCTGTTTGAACATGGAAATATCTAAACCGCTATCTGTATGAACATGGAAATATCTACACCGCTATCTGTATGAACATGGAGATATCTACACCGCTATCTGTATGAACATGGAAATACCTTCACCGCCATCTGTATGAACATGGATATATCTACACAGCCATCTGGATGAACATGGATATATCGACACAGCCGTCTGGATGAACATGGAAATATCCACACCGCTATCTGTGTAAACATGCATACATCTTCACCGCTATCTGTATAAACATGGAAATATCTGCACCGATATCTGTAGGAACATGGAAATATCTACACCGCTATCTGTTTGAAGATGGAAATATATACACCGCTATCTGCATGAAAATGGAAATATCTACACAGCTATCTGCATGAAAATGGAAATACCTACACAGCTATCTGCATATACATGGAAATATCTACACAGCTATCTCTTTACACATGGAAATAACTACACCGCTATCTGTATGAACATGGAAATATCTACACCGCCATCTGTATGAACATGGAAATATCTGCACTGCCATCTGTATGAACATATAAATATCTACACTGCCATCTGTATTAAGATGGAGATATCTACACCGCTATCTGAATAAACATGGAAATATCTACACCTCTATCTGTATAAACATGGAAATATCAGCACCGCTATCTGTATGAACATGGAAATATCAGCCCCTCTATCTGTATGAACATGGAGATATCTACACCGCCATCTGTATGAACATGGATATATCTACACAGCCATCTGGAGGAACATGGAAATATCTACACCGCTATCTGTATGAACATGGGAATATCTACACCGCTATCTGTATGAACATGGAAATACCTACACCGCTATCTGTATGAACAAGGAAATATCTTCACCGCTATCTGTATGAACATGGATATATCTACAGAGCCATCTGGATGAACATGGAAATATCTACACCGCCATCTGTATGAACATATAAATATCTACACCGCCATCTGTTTTAAGATGGAGATATCTACACCGCTATCTGTATAAACCTGGAAATATCTACACCGCTATCTGTTTAAACATGGAAATATCTACACCGCTATCTGGATTAACATGGAAATTTCTACACCGCTACCTGTATAAACATGGAAATATCAGCACCGCTATCTGTAGGAACATGGAAATATCTACACCGCTATCTGTACGAACATGGAAATACCTACACCGCTATCTGTATGAACATGGAAATAGCTACACCTCTATCTGTATGAACATGGAAATATCTACACCGCTATCTGAATGAACATGGATATATCTACACAGCCATCTGGATGAACATGGAAATATCTACACTGCTATCTGTGTAAACATGCATACATCTTCACCGCTATCTGTATAAACATGGAAATATCTACACCGCTATCTGTATGAACATGGAAATATCTGCACCGCTATCTGTATGAACATGGAAATATCTACACCGCTATCTGTTTGAACATGGAAATATCTACACCGCTATCTGCATGAAAATGGAAATATCTACACCGCCATCTGCATATACATGGAAATATCTACACAGCTATCTCTTTACACATAGAAATAACTACACCGCTATCTGTATGAACATGGAAATATCTACACCGCCATCTGTATGAACATGGAAATATCTGCACTGCCATCTGTATGAACATGTACATATCTACACCACCATCTGTATTAAGATGGAGATATCTACACCGCTATCTGTATAAACATGGAAATATCTACACCGCTATCTGTATAAACACGGAAATATCTACACCGCTATCTGTATAAACATGGAAATATCTACACCGCTACCTGTATAAACATGGAAATATCAGCACCGCTATCTGTATGAACATGGAAATATCTACACCGCTATCTGTTTGAACATGGAAATATCTACACCGCCATCTGTATGAACATGGAAATATCTGCACCGCCATCTGAATGAACATATAAATATCTACACCGCCATCTGTATTAAAATGGAGATATCTACACCGCTATCTGAATAAACATGGAAATATCTACACCGCTATCTGTATAAACATGGAAATATCAGCACCGCTCTCTGTATGAACATGGAAATATCAGCCTCTCTATCTGTATGAACATGGAAGTATCTACACCGCTATCTCTATGAACATGGAAATATCTACACCGCTATCTGTTTGAACATGGAAATATCTACACCGCTCTCTGCATGAAAATGGAAATATGTACAAAGCTATCTGCATATAAATGGAATTATCTACACAGCTATCTCTTTACACATGGAAATAACTACACTGCTATATCTATAAACATGGAAATATCTACACCGCTATCTGTATGAACATGGAAATAGCTACACCGCTATCTGTATGAATATGGAAATATCTAAACCGCTATCAGTTTGAACATGGATATATCTACACAGCCATCTGGATGAACATGGAAATATCTACACCGCTATCTGTGTAAACATTGATACATCTTCACCGCTATCTGTATAAACATGGAAATATCTACACCGCTATCTGTATGAACATTGAAATATCTACACCGCTATTTGTATGAACATGGAAATACCTACACCGCTATCTGTTTGAACATAGAAATATCTACACCGCTATCTGCATGAAAATGGAAATATCTACACTGCTATCTGCATATACATGGAAATATCTACACAGCTATCCCTTTACACATGGAAATAACTACACCGCTATCTGTATGAACATGGAAATATCCACACCGCCATCTGTATGAACATGGAAATATCTGCACCGCCATCTGTATGAACATATAAATATCTACACCGCCATCTGTATTAAGATGGAGATATCTACACCGCTATCTGTATAAACATGGAAATATCTACACCGCTATCTGTATAAACATGGAAATATCTACACCGCTATCTGTATAAACATGGAAATATCTACACCACTACCTGTATAAACATGGAAATATCAGCACCGCTATCTGTATGAACATGGAAATATCTACACCGCTATCTGTATGAACATGGAAATATCTACACCGCTATCTGTATAAACATGGAAATATCTACACCTCTATCTGTATAAACATGGAAATATCTACACCGCTACCTGTATAAACAGGGAAATATCTGCACCGCTATCTGTATCAACATGGAAATATCTACACCGCTATCTGTATGAACATGGAAATATCTACACCGCTATCTACATGAACATGGAAATATCTACACCGCTACCTGTATAAACATGGAAATATCAGCACCGCTATCTGTATGAACATGGAAATATCTACACCGCTATCTGTATGAACATGGAAATATCTACACCGCTATCTGTATGAACATGGAAATATCTACAAAGCTATCTGAATGAACATGGAAATATCTACACCGCTATGTTTGAACATGTAAATATCTACACCGCTATCTACATGAAAATGGAGATATCTACAAAGCTATCTGCATATACATGGAAATATCTACACAGCTATCTCTTTACACATGGAAATAACTACACCGCTATATCTATAAACATGGAAATATCTACACCGCCATCTGTATGAACATGGAAATATCTGCACCGCCATCTGTATGAACATAAAATATCTACACCGCCATCTGTATTAAGAAGGAAATATCTAAACCGCTATCTGTATAAACATGGAAATATCTACACCGCTGACTGTATAAACATGGAAATATCAGCACCGCTATCTGTATGAACATGGAAGTATCTACACCGCTATCTGTATCAACATGGAAATATCTACACTGCTATCTGTATGAACATGGAAATAGCTACACCGTTATCTGTATGAACATGGAAATAGCTACACCACTATCTGTATGAACATGCAAATATCTACACCGCTATCTATATGAACATGGATATATCTTCACAGCCATCTGGATGAACATGGAAATATCTACACCGCTATCTGTATGAACATGGAAATATCTACACCGCTATCTGTATGAACATGGAAATATCTACACCGCTATCTGTATGAACATGGATATATCTACACAGCCATCTGGATGAACATGGAAATATCTACACCGCTATCTGTGTAAACATGCATAGATCTTCACCGCTATCTGTATAAACATGGAAATATCTACACCGCTATCTGTATGAACATGGAAATATCTACACCGCTATCTGTATGAACATGGAAATATCTGCACAACTATCTGTTTGAACATGGAAATATCTACACCGCCATCTGCTTGAAAATGGAAATATCTACACTGCCATCTGCATATACATGGAAATATCTACACAGCTATCACTTTACACATGGAAATAACTACACCGCTATCTGTAGGAACATGGAAATATCCACACCGCCATCTGTATGAACATGGAAATATCTGCACCGCCATCTGTATGAACATATAAATATCTGCACCGCCATCTGTATTAAGATGGAGATATCTACACCGCTATCTGCATAAACATGGAAATATCTACACCGCTATCTGTATGAACATGGAAATGTATACACCGCTATCTGTATAAACATGGAAATATCTACACCGCTACCTGTATAAGCATGGAAATATCAGCACCGCTATCGGTATGAACATGGAATTATCTATACCGCTATCTGTATGAACATGGAAATATCTACACCGCTATCTGTATGAACATGGATATATCTAAACAGCCATCTGGATGAACATGGAAATATCTGCACCGCTATCTGTGTAAACATGCATACATCTTCACCGCTATCTATATAAACATGGAAATATCTACACCACTATCTGTATGAACATGCAAACATCTACACCGCTACCTGTATAAACATGGAAATATCAGCACCTCTATCTGTATGAACATGGAAATAGCTACACCGCTATCTGTATGAACATGCAAATATCTACACCACTATCTGTATGAACATGCAAATATCTACACCACTATCTGTACGAACATGGATATATCTACACAGCCATCTGGATGAACATGGAAATATCTACACCACTATCTGTATGAACATGGAAATATCTACACAGCTATCTGTGTAAACATGCATACATCTTCACCGCTATCAGTATAAACATGGAAATATCTACACCGCTATCTGTATGAACATGGAAATAGCTACACCGCTATCTGTATGAACATGGAAATATCTACACCGCTATCTGTTTGAACATGGATATATCTACACAGCCATCTGGATGAACATGGAAATATCTACACCGCAATCTGTGTAAACATTGATACATCTTCACCGCTATCTGTATAAACATGGAAATATCTACACCGCTATCTGTATGAACATTGAAATATCTACACCGCTATCTGTATGAACATGGAAATACCTACACCGCTATCTGTTTGAACATAGAAATATCTACACCGCTATCTGCATGAAAATGGAAATATCTACACTGCTATCTGCATATACATGGAAATATCTACACAGCTATCCCTTTACACATGGAAATAACTACACCGCTATCTGTATGAACATGGAAATATCCACACCGCCATCTGTATGAACATGGAAATATCTGCACCGCCATCTGTATGAACATATAAATATCTACACCGCCATCTGTATTAAGATGGAGATATCTACACAGCTATCTGTATAAACATGGAAATATCTACACCGCTATCTGTATAAACATGGAAATATCTACACCGCTATCTGTATAAACATGGAAATATCTACACCACTACCTGTATAAACATGGAAATATCAGCACCGCTATCTGTATGAACATGGAAATATCTACACCGCTATCTGTATGAACATGGAAATATCTACACCGCTATCTGTATAAACATGGAAATATCTACACCTCTATCTGTATTAACATGGAAATATCTACACCGCTACCTGTATAAACATGGAAATATCTACACCGCTATCTGTTTGAACATGGAAATATCTACAACGCTATCTGTATGAACATGGAAATATCTACACCGCTATCTGTATGAACATGGAAATATCTACACCGCTATCTGTATGAACATGGAAATATCTACACCGCTATCTGTTTGAACATGGAAATATCTACAACGCTGTCTGCATGAAAATGGAAATATCTACAGAGCTATCTGCATACACATGGAAATATCTACACAGCTATCTCTTAACACATGGAAATAAGTACTCCGCTATCTCTATAAACATGGAAATATCTACACCGCAATCTGTATGAAGATGGAAATATCTGCACGGCCATCTTTATAAACATATAAATATCTACACCGCCATCCGTATTTAGATGGAGATATCTACACCGCTATCTGTATAAACTTGGAAATATCTACACCGCTATCTGTTTGAACATGGAAATATCTACACCGCTATCTGTATGAACATGGAAATATCTACACCGCTATCTGTATGAACATGGAAATATCTACACCGCTATCTGTTTGAACATGGAAATATCTACACCGCTATCTCTATGAACATGGAAATATCTACACTGCTATCTGTATGAACATGGAAATAGCTACACCGCTATCTGTATGAAGATGGAAATATCTACACCACTATCTGTATGAACATGGAAATATCTACACCGCTATCTGTATGAACATGGATATATCTACCCAGCCATCTGGATGAACATGGAAATATCTACACCGCTATCAGTTTGAACATTGAAATATCTAAACCGCTATCTGCATGAAAATGGAAATATATACACAGCTATCTGCATGTACATGGAAATACCTACACAGCTATCTCTTTACACATGGAAATAACTATACCGCTATCTGTATGAACATGCAAATATCTTCACCGCCATCTGTAGGAACATGGATATATCTACACAGCCATCTGGATGAACATGGAAATATCTACACCGCTATCTGTATGAACATGGAAATATCTACACCGCTATCTGTGTAAACATGCATACATCTTCACCACTATCTGTATAAACATGGAAATATCTTCAGTGCTATCTGTATGAACATGGAAATATCTACACCGCTATCTGTTTGAACATGGAAATATCTACACCGCTATCTGCATGAAAATGGAAATATCTACAAAGCTATCTGCATATACATGGAAATATCTACACAGCTATCTCTTTACACATGGAAATAACTACACCGCTATATCTATAAACATGGAAATATCTACACCGCCATCTGTATGAACATGGAAATATCTGCACCACCATCAGTATGAACATATAAATATCTACACCGCCATCTGTATTAAGAAGGAAATATCTAAACCGCTATCTGTATGAACATTGAAATATCTACAACGCTATCTGTATGAACATGGAAATAGCTACACCGCTATCTGTGTAAACATGCATACATCTTCACCGCTATCTGTATAAACATGGAAATATCTACAACGCTATCTGTATGAACATGGAAATATCTACACCGCTTTCTGTACGAACATGGAAATATCTAAACTGCTATCTGCATGAAAATAGAAATATCTACACAGCTATCTGCATATACATGGAAATATCTACACAGCTATCTCTTTACACATGGAAATAACTATACCGCCATCTTTATGAACATGGAAATATCTGCACCACCATCTGTATGAACATATAAATATCTACACCGCCATCTGTATTTTGAAGGAAATATCTAAACCGCTATCTGTATGAACATTGAAATATCTACTCCGCTATCTGTATGAACATGGAAATATCTACACCGCTATCTGTGTAAACATGCATACATCTTCACCGCTATCTGTATAAACATGGAAATATCTACAACGCTATCTGTATGAACATGGAAATATCTACACCGCTATCTGTACGAACATGGAAATATCTAAACCGCTATCTGCATGAAAATAGAAATATCTACACAGCTATCTGCATATACATGGAAATATCTAAAAGCTTTCTCTTTACACATGGAAATAAGTACACCGCTATCTCTATAAACACGGAAATATCTACACCGCCGTCTGTATGAACATGGAAATATCTGCACCGCCGTCTGTATAAACATATAAATATCTACACCGCCATCTGTATTAAGATGGAGATATCTACACCGCTATCTGTATAAACTTGGAAATATCTACACCGCTATCTGTATAAACATGGAAATACCTACACCGCTATCTGTATAAACATGGAAATACCTACACCGCTACCTGTATAAACATGGAAATAGCAGCACCGCTATCTGTATGAAAATGGAAATATCTACACCGCTATCTCTATGAACATGGAAATATCTACAACGCTATCTGTATGAACATGGAAATAGCTACACTGCTATCTGTATGAACATGGAAATATCTACACCAATATCTGTTGGAACATGGAAATATCTACACCGCTATCTCTATGAACATGGATATATCTACACAGCCATCTTTGTGAACATGGAAATATCTACACCGCTATCTGTGTAAACATGCATACATCTTCACCGCAATCTGTATAAACATGGAAATATCAACACCGCTATCTGTATGAACTTGGAAATATCTACACCGCTATCTGTTTGAACATGGAAATATCTAAACCGCTATCTGTATGAACATGGAAATATCTACACCGCTATCTGTATGAACATGGAGATATCTACACCGCTATCTGTATGAACATGGAAATACCTTCACCGCCATCTGTATGAACATGGATATATCTACACAGCCATCTGGATGAACATGGATATATCGACACAGCCGTCTGGATGAACATGGAAATATCCACACCGCTATCTGTGTAAACATGCATACATCTTCACCGCTATCTGTATAAACATGGAAATATCTGCACCGATATCTGTAGGAACATGGAAATATCTACACCGCTATCTGTTTGAAGATGGAAATATATACACCGCTATCTGCATGAAAATGGAAATATCTACACAGCTATCTGCATGAAATTGGAAATACCTACACAGCTATCTGCATATACATGGAAATATCTACACAGCTATCTCTTTACACATGGAAATAACTACACCGCTATCTGTATGAACATGGAAATATCTACACCGCCATCTGTATGAACATGGAAATATCTGCACTGCCATCTGTATGAACATATAAATATCTACACTGCCATCTGTATTAAGATGGAGATATCTACACCGCTATCTGAATAAACATGGAAATATCTACACCTCTATCTGTATAAACATGGAAATATCAGCACCGCTATCTGTATGAACATGGAAATATCAGCCCCTCTATCTGTATGAACATGGAGATATCTACACCGCCATCTGTATGAACATGGATATATCTACACAGCCATCTGGAGGAACATGGAAATATCTACACCGCTATCTGTATGAACATGGGAATATCTACACCGCTATCTGTATGAACATGGAAATACCTACACCGCTATCTGTATGAACAAGGAAATATCTTCACCGCTATCTGTATGAACATGGATATATCTACAGAGCCATCTGGATGAACATGGAAATATCTACACCGCCATCTGTATGAACATATAAATATCTACACCGCCATCTGTTTTAAGATGGAGATATCTACACCGCTATCTGTATAAACCTGGAAATATCTACACCGCTATCTGTTTAAACATGGAAATATCTACACCGCTATCTGGATTAACATGGAAATTTCTACACCGCTACCTGTATAAACATGGAAATATCAGCACCGCTATCTGTAGGAACATGGAAATATCTACACCGCTATCTGTACGAACATGGAAATACCTACACCGCTATCTGTATGAACATGGAAATAGCTACACCTCTATCTGTATGAACATGGAAATATCTACACCGCTATCTGAATGAACATGGATATATCTACACAGCCATCTGGATGAACATGGAAATATCTACACCGCTATGTTTGAACATGTAAATATCTACACCGCTATCTACATGAAAATGGAGACATCTACAAAGCTATCTGCATATACATGGAAATATCTACACAGCTATCTCTTTACACATGGAAATAACTACACCGCTATATCTATAAACATGGAAATATCTACACCGCCATCTGTATGAACATGGAAATATCTGCACCGCCATCAGTATGAACATATAAATATCTACACCGCCATCTGTATTAAGAAGGAAATATCTAAACCGCTATCTGTATAAACATGGAAATATCTACACCGCTGCCTGTATAAACATGGAAATATCAGCACCGCTATCTGTATGAACATGGAAGTATCTACACCGCTATCTGTATCAACATGGAAATATCTTCACTGCTATCTGTATGAACATGGAAATAGCTACACCGTTATCTGTATGAACATGGAAATAGCTACACCACTATCTGTATGAACATGGAAATATCTACACCGCTATCTGTATGAACATGGATATAACTTCACAGCCATCTGGATGAACATGGAAATATCTACACCGCTATCTGTATGAACATGGAAATATCTACACCGCTATCTGTATGAACATGGAAATATCGACACCGCTATCTGTATGAACATGGATATATCTACACAGCCATCTGGATGAACATGGAAATATCTACACCGCTATCTGTGTAAACATGCATAGATCTTCACCGCTATCTGTATAAACATGGAAATATCTACACCGCCATCTGCTTGAAAATGGAAATATCTACACTGCCATCTGCATATACATGGAAATACCTACACAGCTATCACTTTACACATGGAAATAACTACACCGCTATCAGTATGAACATGGAAATATCCACACCGCCATCTGTATGAACATGGAAATATCTGCACCGCCATCTGTATGAACATATAAATATCTGCAACGCCTTCTGTATTAAGATGGAGATATCTACACCGCTATCTCCATAAACATGGAAATATCTACACCGCTATCTGTATGAACATGGAAATGTATACACCGCTAACTGTATAAACATTGAAATATCTACACCGCTACCTGTATAAGCATGGAAATATCAGCACCGCTATCTGTATGAACATGGAATTATCTATACCGCTATCTGTATGAACATGGAAATATCTACACCGCTATCTGTATGAACATGGATATATCTACACAGCCATCTTGATGAACATGGAAATATCTGCACCGCTATCTGTGTAAACATGCATACATCTTCACCGCTATCTATATAAACATGGAAATATCTACACCACTATCTGTATGAACATGCAAACATCTACACCGCTACCTGTATAAACATGGAAATATCAGCACCTCTATCTGTATGAACATGGAAATAGCTACACCGCTATCTGTATGAACATGCAAATATCTACACCACTATCTGTATGAACATGCAAATATCTACACCACTATCTGTATGAACATGGATATATCTACACAGCCATCTGGATGAACATGGAAATATCTACACCACTATCTGTATGAACATGGAAATATCTACACCGCTATCTGTGTAAACATGCATACATCTTCACCGCTATCAGTATAAACATGGAAATATCTACACCGCTATCTGTATGAACATGGAAATAGCTACACCGCTATCTGTATGAACATGGAAATATCTACAGCACTATCTGTTTGAACATGGATATATCTACACAGCCATCTGGATGAACATGGAAATATCTACACCGCTATCTGTGTAAACATTGATACATCTTCACCGCTATCTGTATAAACATGGAAATATCTACACCGCTATCTGCATGAACATTGAAATATCTAAACCGCTATCTGTATGAACATGGAAATACCTACACCGCTATCTGTTTGAACATAGAAATATCTACACCGCTATCTGCATGAAAATGGAAATATCTACACTGCTATCTGCATATACATGGAAATATCTACACAGCTATCCCTTTACACATGGAAATAACTACACCGCTATCTGTATGAACATGGAAATATCTACACCGCCATCTGTATGAACATGGAAATATCTGCACTGCCATCTGTATGAACATGTACATATCTACACCACCATCTGTATTAAGATGGAGATATCTACACCGCTCTCTGTATAAACATGGAAATACCTACACCGCTATCTGTATAAACATGGAAATACCTACACCGCTACCTGTATAAACATGGAAATAGCAGCACCGCTATCTGTATGAAAATGGAAATATCTACACCGCTATCTCTATGAACATGGAAATATCTACAACGCTATCTGTATGAACATGGAATTAGCTACACTGCTATCTGTATGAACATGGAAATATCTACACCAATATCTGTTGGAACATGGAAATATCTACACCGCTATCTCTATGAACATGGATATATCTACACAGCCATCTGCGTGAACATGGAAATATCTACACCGCTATCTGTGTAAACATGCATACATCTTCACCGCAATCTGTATAAACATGGAAATATCAACACCGCTATCTGTATGAACTTGGAAATATCTACACCGCTATCTGTTTGAACATGGAAATATCTAAACCGCTATCTGTATGAACATGGAAATATCTACACCGCTATCTGTATGAACATGGAGATATCTACACCGCTATCTGTATGAACATGGAAATACCTTCACCGCCATCTGTATGAACATGGATATATCTACACAGCCATCTGGATGAACATGGATATATCGACACAGCCGTCTGGATGAACATGGAAATATCCACACCGCTATCTGTGTAAACATGCATACATCTTCACCGCTATCTGTATAAACATGGAAATATCTGCACCGATATCTGTAGGAACATGGAAATATCTACACCGCTATCTGTTTGAAGATGGAAATATATACACCGCTATCTGCATGAAAATGGAAATATCTACACAGCTATCTGCATGAAATTGGAAATACCTACACAGCTATCTGCATATACATGGAAATATCTACACAGCTATCTCTTTACACATGGAAATAACTACACCGCTATCTGTATGAACATGGAAATATCTACACCGCCATCTGTATGAACATGGAAATATCTGCACTGCCATCTGTATGAACATATAAATATCTACACTGCCATCTGTATTAAGATGGAGATATCTACACCGCTATCTGAATAAACATGGAAATATCTACACCTCTATCTGTATAAACATGGAAATATCAGCACCGCTATCTGTATGAACATGGAAATATCAGCCCCTCTATCTGTATGAACATGGAGATATCTACACCGCCATCTGTATGAACATGGATATATCTACACAGCCATCTGGAGGAACATGGAAATATCTACACCGCTATCTGTATGAACATGGGAATATCTACACCGCTATCTGTATGAACATGGAAATACCTACACCGCTATCTGTATGAACAAGGAAATATCTTCACCGCTATCTGTATGAACATGGATATATCTACAGAGCCATCTGGATGAACATGGAAATATCTACACCGCCATCTGTATGAACATATAAATATCTACACCGCCATCTGTTTTAAGATGGAGATATCTACACCGCTATCTGTATAAACCTGGAAATATCTACACCGCTATCTGTTTAAACATGGAAATATCTACACCGCTATCTGGATTAACATGGAAATTTCTACACCGCTACCTGTATAAACATGGAAATATCAGCACCGCTATCTGTAGGAACATGGAAATATCTACACCGCTATCTGTACGAACATGGAAATACCTACACCGCTATCTGTATGAACATGGAAATAGCTACACCTCTATCTGTATGAACATGGAAATATCTACACCGCTATCTGAATGAACATGGATATATCTACACAGCCATCTGGATGAACATGGAAATATCTACACTGCTATCTGTGTAAACATGCATACATCTTCACCGCTATCTGTATAAACATGGAAATATCTACACCGCTATCTGTATGAACATGGAAATATCTACACCACTATCTGTATGAACATGGAAATATCTACACCGCTATCTGTTTGAACATGGAAATATCTACACCGCTATCTGCATGAAAATGGAAATATCTACACCGCCATCTGCATATACATGGAAATATCTACACAGCTATCTCTTTACACATGGAAATAACTACACCGCTATCTGTATGAACATAGAAATATCTACACCGCCATCTGTATGAACATGGAAATATCTGCACTGCCATCTGTATGAACATGTACATATCTACACCACCATCTGTATTAAGATGGAGATATCTACACCGCTATCTGTATAAACATGGAAATATCTACACCGCTACCTGTATAAACATGGAAATATCAGCACCGCTATCTGTATGAACATGGAAATATCTACACCGCTATCTGTTTGAACATGGAAATATCTACACCGCCATCTGTATGAACATGGAAATATCTGCACCGCCATCTGAATGAACATATAAATATCTACACCGCCATCTGTATTAAAATGGAGATATCTACACCGCTATCTGAATAAACATGGAAATATCTACACCGCTATCTGTATAAACATGGAAATATCAGCACCGCTCTCTGTATGAACATGGAAATATCAGCCTCTCTATCTGTATGAACATGGAAGTATCTACACCGCTATCTCTATGAACATGGAAATATCTACACCGCTATCTGTTTGAACATGGAAATATCTACACCGCTCTCTGCATGAAAATGGAAATATGTACAAAGCTATCTGCATATAAATGGAATTATCTACACAGCTATCTCTTTACACATGGAAATAACTACACTGCTATATCTATAAACATGGAAATATCTACACCGCTATCTGTATGAACATGGAAATAGCTACACCGCTATCTGTATGAACATGGAAATATCTAAACCGCTATCAGTTTGAACATGGATATATCTACACAGCCATCTGGATGAACATGGAAATATCTACACCGCTATCTGTGTAAACATTGATACATCTTCACCGCTATCTGTATAAACATGGAAATATCTACACCGCTATCTGTATGAACATTGAAATATCTACACCGCTATTTGTATGAACATGGAAATACCTACACCGCTATCTGTTTGAACATAGAAATATCTACACCGCTATCTGCATGAAAATGGAAATATCTACACTGCTATCTGCATATACATGGAAATATCTACACAGCTATCCCTTTACACATGGAAATAACTACACCGCTATCTGTATGAACATGGAAATATCCACACCGCCATCTGTATGAACATGGAAATATCTGCACCGCCATCTGTATGAACATATAAATATCTACACCGCCATCTGTATTAAGATGGAGATATCTACACCGCTATCTGTATAAACATGGAAATATCTACACCGCTATCTGTATAAACATGGAAATATCTACACCGCTATCTGTATAAACATGGAAATATCTACACCACTACCTGTATAAACATGGAAATATCAGCACCGCTATCTGTATGAACATGGAAATATCTACACCGCTATCTGTATGAACATGGAAATATCTACACCGCTATCTGAATAAACATGGAAATATCTACACCTCTATCTGTATAAACATGGAAATATCTACACCGCTACCTGTATAAACAGGGAAATATCAGCACCGCTATCTGTATCAACATGGAAATATCTACACCGCTATCTGTATGAACATGGAAATATCTACACCGCTATCTACATGAACATGGAAATATCTACACCGCTACCTGTATAAACATGGAAATATCAGCACCGCTATCTGTATGAACATGGAAATATCTACACCGCTATCTGTATGAACATGGAAATATCTACACCGCTATCTGTATGAACATGGAAATATCTACAAAGCTATCTGAATGAACATGGAAATATCTACACCGCTATGTTTGAACATGTAAATATCTACACCGCTATCTACATGAAAATGGAGATATCTACAAAGCTATCTGCATATACATGGAAATATCTACACAGCTATCTCTTTACACATGGAAATAACTACACCGCTATATCTATAAACATGGAAATATCTACACCGCCATCTGTATGAACATGGAAATATCTGCACCGCCATCTGTATGAACATAAAATATCTACACCGCCATCTGTATTAAGAAGGAAATATCTAAACCGCTATCTGTATAAACATGGAAATATCTACACCGCTGACTGTATAAACATGGAAATATCAGCACCGCTATCTGTATGAACATGGAAGTATCTACACCGCTATCTGTATCAACATGGAAATATCTACACTGCTATCTGTATGAACATGGAAATAGCTACACCGTTATCTGTATGAACATGGAAATAGCTACACCACTATCTGTATGAACATGCAAATATCTACACCGCTATCTATATGAACATGGATATATCTTCACAGCCATCTGGATGAACATGGAAATATCTACACCGCTATCTGTATGAACATGGAAATATCTACACCGCTTTCTGTATGAACATGGAAATATCCACACCGCTATCTGTATGAACATGGATATATCTACACAGCCATCTGGATGAACATGGAAATATCTACACCGCTATCTGTGTAAACATGCATAGATCTTCACCGCTATCTGTATAAACATGGAAATATCTACACCGCTATCTGTATGAACATGGAAATATCTACACCGCTATCTGTATGAACATGGAAATATCTGCACCACTATCTGTTTGAACATGGAAATATCTACACCGCCATCTGCTTGAAAATGGAAATATCTACACTGCCATCTGCATATACATGGAAATATCTACACAGCTATCACTTTACACATGGAAATAACTACACCGCTATCTGTATGAACATGGAAATATCCACACCGCCATCTGTATGAACATGGAAATATCTGCACCGCCATCTGTATGAACATATAAATATCTGCACCGCCATCTGTATTAAGATGGAGATATCTACACCGCTATCTGCATAAACATGGAAATATCTACACCGCTATCTGTATGAACATGGAAATGTATACACCGCTATCTGTATAAACATGGAAATATCTACACCGCTACCTGTATAAGCATGGAAATATCAGCACCGCTATCGGTATGAACATGGAATTATCTATACCGCTATCTGTATGAACATGGAAATATCTACACCGCTATCTGTATGAACATGGATATATCTAAACAGCCATCTGGATGAACATGGAAATATCTGCACCGCTATCTGTGTAAACATGCATACATCTTCACCGCTATCTATATAAACATTGAAATATCTACACCACTATCTGTATGAACATGCAAACATCTACACCGCTACCTGTATAAACATGGAAATATCAGCACCTCTATCTGTATGAACATGGAAATAGCTACACCGCTATCTGTATGAACATGCAAATATCTACAACACTATCTGTATGAACATGCAAATATCTACACCACTATCTGTATGAACATGGATATATCTACACAGCCATCTGGATGAACATGGAAATATCTACACCACTATCTGTATGAACATGGAAATATCTACACAGCTATCTGTGTAAACATGCATACATCTTCACCGCTATCAGTATAAACATGGAAATATCTACACCGCTATCTGTATGAACATGGAAATAGCTACACCGCTATCTGTATGAACATGGAAATATCTACACCGCTATCTGTTTGAACATGGATATATCTACACAGCCATCTGGATGAACATGGAAATATCTACACCGCAATCTGTGTAAACATTGATACACCTTCACCGCTATCTGTATAAACATGGAAATATCTACACCGCTATCTGTATGAACATTGAAATATCTACACCGCTATCTGTATGAACATGGAAATACCTACACCGCTATCTGTTTGAACATAGAAATATCTACACCGCTATCTGCATGAAAATGGAAATATCTACACTGCTATCTGCATATACATGGAAATATCTACACAGCTATCCCTTTACACATGGAAATAACTACACCGCTATCTGTATGAACATGGAAATATCCACACCGCCATCTGTATGAACATGGAAATATCTGCACCGCCATCTGTATGAACATATAAATATCTACACCGCCATCTGTATTAAGATGGAGATATCTACACCGCTATCTGTATAAACATGGAAATATCTACACCGCTATCTGTATAAACATGGAAATATCTACACCGCTATCTGTATAAACATGGAAATATCTACACCACTACCTGTATAAACATGGAAATATCAGCACCGCTATCTGTATGAACATGGAAATATCTACACCGCTATCTGTATGAACATGGAAATATCTACACCGCTATCTGTATAAACATGGAAATATCTACACCTCTATCTGTATTAACATGGAAATATCTACACCGCTACCTGTATAAACAGGGAAATATCAGCACCGCTATCTGTATCAACATGGAAATATCTAAACCGCTATCTACATGAACATGGAAATATCTACACCGCTACCTGTATAAACATGGAAATATAAGCACCGCTATCTGTATGAACATGGAAATATCTACACCGCTATCTGTATGAACATGGAAATATCTACACCGCTATCTGTATGAACATGGAAATATCTACAAAGCTATCTGAATGAACATGGAAATATCTACACCGCTATGTTTGAACATGTAAATATCTACACCGCTATCTACATGAAAATGGAGATATCTACAAAGCTATCTGCATATACATGGAAATATCTACACAGCTATCTCTTTACACATGGAAATAACTACACCGCTATATCTATAAACATGGAAATATCTACACCGCCATCTGTATGAACATGGAAATATCTGCACCGCCATCAGTATGAACATATAAATATCTACACCGCCATCTGTATTAAGAAGGAAATATCTAAACCGCTATCTGAATAAACATGGAAATATCTACACCGCTGCCTGTATAAACATGGAAATATCAGCACCGCTATCTGTATGAACATGGAAGTATCTACACCGCTATCTGTATCAACATGGAAATATCTTCACTGCTATCTGTATGAACATGGAAATAGCTACACCGTTATCTGTATGAACATGGAAATAGCTACACCACTATCTGTATGAACATGGAAATATCTACACCGCTATCTGTATGAACATGGATATAACTTCACAGCCATCTGGATGAACATGGAAATATCTACACCGCTATCTGTATGAACATGGAAATATCTACACCGCTATCTGTATGAACATGGAAATATCGACACCGCTATCTGTATGAACATGGATATATCTACACAGCCATCTGGATGAACATGGAAATATCTACACCGCTATCTGTGTAAACATGCATAGATCTTCACCGCTATCTGTATAAACATGGAAATATCTACACCGCCATCTGCTTGAAAATGGAAATATCTACACTGCCATCTGCATATACATGGAAATACCTACACAGCTATCACTTTACACATGGAAATAACTACACCGCTATCAGTATGAACATGGAAATATCCACACCGCCATCTGTATGAACATGGAAATATCTGCACCGCCATCTGTATGAACATATAAATATCTGCAACGCCTTCTGTATTAAGATGGAGATATCTACACCGCTATCTCCATAAACATGGAAATATCTACACCGCTATCTGTATGAACATGGAAATGTATACACCGCTAACTGTATAAACATTGAAATATCTACACCGCTACCTGTATAAGCATGGAAATATCAGCACCGCTATCTGTATGAACATGGAATTATCTATACCGCTATCTGTATGAACATGGAAATATCTACACCGCTATCTGTATGAACATGGATATATCTACACAGCCATCTTGATGAACATGGAAATATCTGCACCGCTATCTGTGTAAACATGCATACATCTTCACCGCTATCTATATAAACATGGAAATATCTACACCACTATCTGTATGAACATGCAAACATCTACACCGCTACCTGTATAAACATGGAAATATCAGCACCTCTATCTGTATGAACATGGAAATAGCTACACCGCTATCTGTATGAACATGCAAATATCTACACCACTATCTGTACGAACATGCAAATATCTACACCACTATCTGTATGAACATGGATATATCTACACAGCCATCTGGATGAACATGGAAATATCTACACCACTATCTGTATGAACATGGAAATATCTACACCGCTATCTGTGTAAACATGCATACATCTTCACCGCTATCAGTATAAACATGGAAATATCTACACCGCTATCTGTATGAACATGGAAATAGCTACACCGCTATCTGTATGAACATGGAAATATCTACAGCGCTATCTGTTTGAACATGGATATATCTACACAGCCATCTGGATGAACATGGAAATATCTACACCGCTATCTGTGTAAACATTGATACACCTTCACCGCTATCTGTATAAACATGGAAATATCTACACCGCTATCTGTATGAACATTGAAATATCTAAACCGCTATCTGTATGAACATGGAAATACCTACACCGCTATCTGTTTGAACATAGAAATATCTACACCGCTATCTGCATGAAAATGGAAATATCTACACTGCTATCTGCATATACATGGAAATATCTACACAGCTATCCCTTTACACATGGAAATAACTACACCGCTATCTGTATGAACATGGAAATATCCACACCGCCATCTGTATGAACATGGAAATATCTGCACCGCCATCTGTATGAACATATAAATATCTACAACGCCATCTGTATTAAGATGGAGATATCTACACCGCTATCTGTATAAACATGGAAATATCTACACCGCTATCTGTATAAACATGGAAATAGCTACACCGTTATCTGTATGAACATGGAAATAGCTACACCACTATCTGTATGAACATGGAAATATCTACACCGCTATCTGTATGAACATGGATATAACTTCACAGCCATCTGGATGAACATGGAAATATCTACACCGCTATCTGTATGAACATGGAAATATCTACACCGCTATCTGTATGAACATGGAAATATCGACACCGCTATCTGTATGAACATGGATATATCTACACAGCCATCTGGATGAACATGGAAATATCTACACCGCTATCTGTGTAAACATGCATAGATCTTCACCGCTATCTGTATAAACATGGAAATATCTACACCGCCATCTGCTTGAAAATGGAAATATCTACACTGCCATCTGCATATACATGGAAATACCTACACAGCTATCACTTTACACATGGAAATAACTACACCGCTATCAGTATGAACATGGAAATATCCACACCGCCATCTGTATGAACATGGAAATATCTGCACCGCCATCTGTATGAACATATAAATATCTGCAACGCCTTCTGTATTAAGATGGAGATATCTACACCGCTATCTCCATAAACATGGAAATATCTACACCGCTATCTGTATGAACATGGAAATGTATACACCGCTAACTGTATAAACATTGAAATATCTACACCGCTACCTGTATAAGCATGGAAATATCAGCACCGCTATCTGTATGAACATGGAATTATCTATACCGCTATCTGTATGAACATGGAAATATCTACACCGCTATCTGTATGAACATGGATATATCTACACAGCCATCTTGATGAACATGGAAATATCTGCACCGCTATCTGTGTAAACATGCATACATCTTCACCGCTATCTATATAAACATGGAAATATCTACACCACTATCTGTATGAACATGCAAACATCTACACCGCTACCTGTATAAACATGGAAATATCAGCACCTCTATCTGTATGAACATGGAAATAGCTACACCGCTATCTGTATGAACATGCAAATATCTACACCACTATCTGTACGAACATGCAAATATCTACACCACTATCTGTATGAACATGGATATATCTACACAGCCATCTGGATGAACATGGAAATATCTACACCACTATCTGTATGAACATGGAAATATCTACACCGCTATCTGTGTAAACATGCATACATCTTCACCGCTATCAGTATAAACATGGAAATATCTACACCGCTATCTGTATGAACATGGAAATAGCTACACCGCTATCTGTATGAACATGGAAATATCTACAGCGCTATCTGTTTGAACATGGATATATCTACACAGCCATCTGGATGAACATGGAAATATCTACACCGCTATCTGTGTAAACATTGATACACCTTCACCGCTATCTGTATAAACATGGAAATATCTACACCGCTATCTGTATGAACATTGAAATATCTAAACCGCTATCTGTATGAACATGGAAATACCTACACCGCTATCTGTTTGAACATAGAAATATCTACACCGCTATCTGCATGAAAATGGAAATATCTACACTGCTATCTGCATATACATGGAAATATCTACACAGCTATCCCTTTACACATGGAAATAACTACACCGCTATCTGTATGAACATGGAAATATCCACACCGCCATCTGTATGAACATGGAAATATCTGCACCGCCATCTGTATGAACATATAAATATCTACAACGCCATCTGTATTAAGATGGAGATATCTACACCGCTATCTGTATAAACATGGAAATATCTACACCGCTATCTGTATAAACATGGAAATATCTACACCGCTATCTGTATAAACATGGAAATATCTACACCACTACCTGTATAAACATGGAAATATCAGCACCGCTATATGTATGAACATGGAAATATCTACACCGCTATCTGTATAAACATGGAAATATCTACACCTCTATCTGTATAAACATGGAAATATCTACACCGCTACCTGTATAAACAGGGAAATGTCAGCACCGCTATCTGTATCAACATGGAAATATCTACACTGCTATCTGTATGAACATGGAAATATCTACACCGCTATCTACATGAACATGGAAATATCTACACCGCTACCTGTATAAACATGGAAATATCAGCACCGCTATCTGTATGAACATGGAAATATCTTCACCGCTATCTGTATGAACATGGAAATATCTACACCGCTATCTGTATGAAAATGGAAATATCTACAAAGCTATCTGAATGAACATGGAAATATCTACACCGCTATGTTTGAACATGTAAATATCTACACCGCTATCTACATGAAAATGGAGATATCTACAAACCTATCTGCATATACATGGAAATATCTACACAGCTATCTCTTTACACATGGAAATAACTACACCGCTATATCTATAAACATGGAAATATCTACACCGCCATCTGTACGAACATGGAAATATCTGCGCCGCCATCTGTATGAACATATAAATATCTACACCGCCATCTGTATTAAGAAGGAAATATCTAAACCGCTATCTGTATAAACATGGAAATATCTACACCGCTGCCTGTATAAACATGGAAGTATCAGCACCGCTATCTGTATGAACATGGAAGTATCTACACCGCTATCTGTATCAACATGGAAATATCTACACTGCTATCTGTATGAACATGGAAATAGCTACACCGTTATCTGTATGAACATGGAAATAGCTACACCACTATCTGTATGAACATGGAAATATCTACACCGCTATCTGTATGAACATGGATATAACTTCACAGCCATCTGGATGAACATGGAAATATCTACACCGCTATCTGTATGAACATGGAAATATCTACACCGCTATCTGTATGAACATGGAAATATCGACACCGCTATCTGTATGAACATGGATATATCTACACAGCCATCTGGATGAACATGGAAATATCTACACCGCTATCTGTGTAAACATGCATAGATCTTCACCGCTATCTGTATAAACATGGAAATATCTACACCGCTATCTGTATGAACATGGAAATATCTACACCGCTATCTGTATGAACATGGAAATATCTGCACCACTATCTGTTTGAACATGGAAATATCGACACCGCCATCTGCTTGAAAATGGAAATATCTACACTGCCATCTGCATATACATGGAAATATCTACACAGCTATCACTTTACACATGGAAATAACTACACCGCTATCTGTATGAACATGGAAATATCCACACCGCCATCTGTATGAACATGGAAATATCTGCACCGCCATCTGTATGAACATATAAATATCTGCACAGCCATCTGTATTAAGATGGAGATATCTACACCGCTATCTGCATAAACATGGAAATATCTACACCGCTATCTGTATGAACATGGAAATGTATACACCGCTATCTGTATAAACCTGGAAATATCTACACCGCTACCTGTATAAGCATGGAAATATCAGCACCGCTATTTGTATGAACATGGAATTATCTATACCGCTATCTGTATGAACATGGAAATATCTACACCGCTATCTGTATGAACATGGAAATGTCTACACCGCTATCAGTATGAACATGGAAATATCTACACCGCTATCTGTATGAACATGGATATATCTACACAGCCCTCTGGATGAACATGGAAATATCCACACCGCTATCTGTGTAAACATGCATACATCTTCACCGCTATCTGTATAAACATGGAAATATCTGCATTGCTATCTGTATGAACATGGAAATATCTACACCGCTATCTGTTTGAAGATGGAAATATATACACCGCTATCTGCATGAAAATGGAAATATCTACACAGCTATCTGCATATACAAGGAAATATCTACACAGCTATCTCTTTACACATGGAAATAACTACACCGCTATCTGTAGGAACATGGAAATATCTACACCGCCATCTGTATGAACATGGAAATATCTGCACCGCCATCTGTATGAACATATAAATATCTACACCGCCATCTGTATTAAGATGGAGATATCTACACCGCTATCTGAATAAACATGGAAATATCTACACCGCTATCTGTATAAACATGGAAATATCTACACCGCTATCTGTATAAACATGGAAATATCTACACTGCTACCTGTATAAACATGGAAATATCAGCACCGCTATCTGTATGAACATGGAAATATGTACACCGCTATCTGTATGAACATGGAAATATCTACACCGCTATCTGTATGAACATGGAAATATCTACACCGCTATCTGCATGAAATGGAAATATCTACAAAGCTATCTGCATACACATGGAAATATCTACACAGCTATCTCTTTACACATGGAAATAACTACACCGCTATATCCATAAACATGGAAATATCTACACCGCTATCTGTATAAACATGGAAATATCTACACCGCTATCTGTATAAACATGGAAATATCTACACCACTACCTGTATAAACATGGAAATATCAGCACCGCTATATGTATGAACATGGAATTATCTACACCGCTATCTGTATGAACATGGAAATATCCACACCGCTATCTGTATGAACATGGAAATATCTACACCGCTATCTGTATGAACATGGAAATATCTACACCGCTATCTGTTTGAACATGGAAATATCTACAACGCTGTCTGCATGAAAATGGAAATATCTACACACCTATCTGCATACACATGGAAATATCTACACAGCTATCTCTTAACACATGGAAATAAGTACTCCGCTATCTCTATAAACATGGAAATATCTACACCGCAATCTGTATGAAGATGGAAATATCTGCACGGCCATCTTTATAAACATATAAATATCTACACCGCCATCCGTATTTAGATGGAGATATCTACACCGCTATCTGTATAAACTTGGAAATATCTACACCGCTATCTGTTTGAACATGGAAATATCTACACCGCTTTCTGTATGAACATGGAAATATCTACACCGCTATCTGTATGAACTTGGAAATATCTACACCGCTATCTGTTTGAACATGGAAATATCTACACCGCTATCTCTATGAACATGGAAATATCTACACTGCTATCTGTATGAACATGGAAATAGCTACACCGCTATCTGTATGAAGATGGAAATATCTACACCACTATCTGTATGAACATGGAAATATCTACACCGCTATCTGTATGAACATGGATATATCTACCCAGCCATCTGGATGAACATGGAAATATCTACACCGCTATCAGTTTGAACATGGAAATATCTAAACCGCTATCTGCATGAGAATGGAAATATATACACAGCTATCTGCATGTACATGGAAATATCTACACAGCTATCTCTTTACACATGGAAATAACTATACCGCTATCTGTATGAACATGCAAATATCTTCACCGCCATCTGTAGGAACATGGATATATCTACACAGCCATCTGGATGAACATGGAAATATCTACACCGCTATCTGTATGAACATGGAAATATCTACACCGCTATCTGTATAAACATGCATACATCTTCACCACGATCTGTATAAACATGGAAATATCTTCAGTGCTATCTGTATGAACATGGAAATATCTACACCGCTATCTGTTTGAACATGGAAATATCTACACCGCTATCTGTATGAACATGGAGATATCTACACCGCTATCTGTATGAACATGGAAATACCTTCACCGCCATCTGTATGAACATGGATATATCTACACAGCCATCTGGATGAACATGGATATATCGACACAGCCCTCTGGATGAACATGGAAATATCCACACCGCTATCTGTGTAAACATGCATACATCTTCACCGCTATCTGTATAAACATGGAAATATCTGCACTGATATCTGTAGGAACATGGAAATATCTACACCGCTATCTGTTTGAAGATGAAAATATATACACCGCTATCTGTTTGAACATGGAAATATCTACACCGCCATCTGTATGAACATGGAAATATCTGCACCGCCATCTGAATGAACATATAAATATCTACACCGCCATCTGTATTAAGATGGAGATATCTACACCGCTATCTGAATAAACATGGAAATATCTACACCGCTATCTGTATAAACATGGAAATATCAGCACCGCTCTCTGTATGAACATGGAAATATCAGCCCCTCTATCTGTATGAACATGGAAGTATCTACACCGCTATCTCTATGAAGATGGAAATATCTACACCGCTATCTGTTTGAACATGGAAATATCTACACCGCTATCTGCATGAAAATGGAAATATCTACAAAGCTATCTGCATATACGTGGAATTATCTACACAGCTATCTCTTTACACATGGAAATAACTACACTGCTATATCTATAAACATGGAAATATCTACACCGCTATCTGTATAAACATGGAAATATCTACACCGCTATCTGTATGAACATGGAAATATCTACACCGCTATCTGTATGAACATGGAAATATGTTCACTGCCTTTTGTATGAACATGGATATATCTACACAGCCATCTGGATCAACATGGAAATATCTACACCGCTATCTGTATGAACATGGAAATATCTGCACCGCCATCTGTTTGAACATATAAATATCTACACCGCCATCTGTATTAAGAAGGAAATATCTAAACCGCTATCTGTATAAACATGGAAATATCTACACCGCTGCCTGTATAAACATGGAAATATCAGCACCGCTATCTGTATGAACATGGAAGTATCTACACCGCTATCTGTATCAACATGGAAATACCTACACTGCTATCTGTATGAACATGGAAATAGAAACACCGCCATCTGTATGAACATGGAAATATCTGCACCGCCATCTGTACAAACATATATATATCTGCACCGCCATCTGTATTAAGATGGAGACATCTACACCGCTATCTTCATAAACATGGAAATATCTACACCGCTATCTGTGTAAACATGGAAATGTATACACCGCTATCTGTATAAACATGGAAATATCTACACCGCTACCTGTATAAGCATGGAAATATCAGCACCGCTATCTGTATGAACAAGGAAATATCTACACCACTATCTGTATGAACATGGAAATATCTACACCGCTATCTGTATGAACATGGAAATGTCTACACCGCTATCAGTATGAACATGGAAATATATACACCGCTATCTGTTTGAACATGGATATATCTACACAGCCCTCTGGATGAACATGGAAATATCCACACCGCTATCTGTGTAAACATGCATACATCTTCACCTCTATCTTTATAAACATGGAAATATCTATATTGCTATCTGTATGAACATGGAAATATCTACACCGCTATCTGTATAAACATGGAAATATCTACACTGCTACCTATATAAACATGGAAATATCAGCCCCGCTGTCTGTATGAACATGGAAATATCTACAACGCTATCTGTATGAACATGGATATATCTACACAGCCATCTGGAGGAACATGGAAATATCTACACCGCTATCTGTATGAACATGGGAATATCTACACCGCTATCTGTATGAACATGGAAATACCTACACCGCTATCTGTATGAACAAGGAAATATCTTCACCGCTATCTGTATGAACATGGATATATCTACAGAGCCATCTGGATGAACATGGAAATATCTACACCGCCATCTGTATGAACATATAAATATCTACACCGCCATCTGTTTTAAGATGGAGATATCTACACCGCTATCTGTATAAACCTGGAAATATCTACACCGCTATGTGTTTAAACATGGAAATATCTACACCGCTATCTGGACTAACATGGAAATTTCTACACCGCTACCTGTATAAACATGGAAATATCAGCACCGCTATCTGTAGGAACATGGAAATATCTACACCGCTATCTGTACGAACATGGAAATACCTACACCGCTATCTGTATGAACATGGAAATAGCTACACCTCTATCTGTATGAACATGGAAATATCTACACCGCTATCTGAATGAACATGGATATATCTACACAGCCATCTGGATGAACATGGAAATATCTACACTGCTATCTGTGTAAACATGCATACATCTTCACCGCTATCTGTATAAACATGGAAATATCTACACCGCTATCTGTATGAACATGGAAATATCTGCACCGCTATCTGTATGAACATGGAAATATCTACACCGCTATCTGTTTGAACATGGAAATATCTACACCGCTATCTGCATGAAAATGGAAATATCTACACTGCTATCTGCATATACATGGAAATATCTACACAGCTATCTCTTTACACATGGAAATAACTACACCGCTATCTGTATGAACATGGAAATATCTACACCGCCATCTGTATGAACATGGAAATATCTGCACTGCCATCTGTATGAACATGTAAATATCTACACCACTATCTGTATTAAGATGGAGATATCTACACCGCTATCTGTATAAACATGGAAATATCTACACCGCTATCTGTATAAACACGGAAATATCTACACCGCTATCTGTATAAACATGGAAATATCTACACCGCTACCTGTATAAACATGGAAATATCAGCACCGCTATCTGTATGAACATGGAAATATCTACACCGCTATCTGTTTGAACATGGAAATATCTACACCGCCATCTGTATGAACATGGAAATATCTGCACCGCCATCTGAATGAACATATAAATATCTACACTGCCATCTGTATTAAGATGGAGATATCTACACCGCTATCTGAATAAACATGGAAATATCTACACCGCTATCTGTATAAACATGGAAATATCAGCACCGCTCTCTGTATGAACATGGAAATATCAGCCCCTCTATCTGTATGAACATGGAAGTATCTACACCGCTATCTCTATGAACATGGAAATATCTACACCGCAATCTGTTTGAACATGGAAACATCTAAACCGCTATCTGCATGAAAATGGAAATATATACACAGCTATATGCATATACTTGGAAATATCTACACAGCTATCTCTTTACATATGGAAATAACTACACCGCTCTCTGTATGAACATGGAAATATCTTCACCGCCATCTGTATGAACATGGATATATCTACACATTCATCTGGATGAACATGGAAATATCTACACCGCTATCTTTATGAACATGGAAATATCTACACCGCTATCTGTGTTAACATGCATACATCTTCACCGCTATCTGTATAAACATGGAAATATCTACAACGCTATCTCTATGAACATGGAAATATCTTCACCGCTATCTGCACGAACATGGAAATATCTAAACCGCTATCAGCATGAAAATAGAAATATCTACACTGCTATCTGCATATACTTGGAAATATCTACAAAGCTATCTCTTTACACATGGAAATAACTACATCGCTATCTCTATAAGCACGGAAATATCTACACCGCCATCTCTATGAACATGGAAATATCTGCACCACCATCTGTATAAACATATAAATATCTACACCGCCTTCTGTATTAAGATGGAGATATCTACACCGCTATCTGTATAAACATGGAAATACTTACACCGCTATCTGTAGGAACATGGAAATATCTACACCGCTATCTGTATGAACATGGATATATCTACACTGCCATCTGGATGAACATGGAAATATCTACACCGCTATCTGCATGAACATGAAAATATCTACACCGCTATTAGTGTAAACATGCATACATCTTCACCGCAATCTGTATAAGTATGGAAATATCAACACCGCTATCTGTATGAACTTGGAAATATCTACACCGCTATCTGTTTGAACATGAAAATATCTAAACCGCTATCAGCATGAAAATGTGAATATCTACACAGCTATCTGCATATACATGGAAATATCTACACATCTATCTCTTTACACATGGAAATAACTACACCGCTATCTGTAGGAACATGGAAATGTCTGCACCGCCATCTGTATGAACATATAAATATCTACACCGCCATCTGTATTAAGATGGAGATATCTACACTGCTATCTGTATAAACATCGAAATATCAAAACCGCTATCTGTATAAACATGGAAATATCTACACCGCTATCTGTATGAACATGGAAATATCTGCACCGCTATCTGTATGAACATGGAAATATCTACACCGCTATCTGTTTGAACATGGAAATATCTACACCGCTATCTGCATGAAAATGGAAATATCTACACTGCTATCTGCATATACATGGAAATATCTACACAGCTATCTCTTTACACATGGAAATAACTACACCGCTATCTGTATGAACATGGAAATATCTACACCGCCATCTGTATGAACATGGAAATATCTGCACTGCCATCTGTATGAACATGTAAATATCTACACCACTATCTGTATTAAGATGGAGATATCTACACCGCTATCTGTATAAACATGGAAATATCTACACCGCTATCTGTATAAACACGGAAATATCTACACCGCTATCTGTATAAACATGGAAATATCTACACCGCTACCTGTATAAACATGGAAATATCAGCACCGCTATCTGTATGAACATGGAAATATCTACACCGCTATGTGTTTGAACATGGAAATATCTACACCGCCATCTGTACGAACATGGAAATATCTGCGCCGCCATCTGTATGAACATATAAATATCTACACCGCCATCTGTATTAAGAAGGAAATATCTAAACCGCTATCTGTATAAACATGGAAATATCTACACCGCTGCCTGTATAAACATGGAAGTATCAGCACCGCTATCTGTATGAACATGGAAGTATCTACACCGCTATCTGTATCAACATGGAAATATCTACACTGCTATCTGTATGAACATGGAAATAGCTACACCGTTATCTGTATGAACATGGAAATAGCTACACCACTATCTGTATGAACATGGAAATATCTACACCGCTATCTGTATGAACATGGATATAACTTCACAGCCATCTGGATGAACATGGAAATATCTACACCGCTATCCGTATGAACATGGAAATATCTACACCGCTATCTGTATGAACATGGAAATATCGACACCGCTATCTGTATGAACATGGATATATCTACACAGCCATCTGGATGAACATGGAAATATCTACACCGCTATCTGTGTAAACATGCATAGATCTTCACCGCTATCTGTATAAACATGGAAATATCTACACCGCTATCTGTATGAACATGGAAATATCTACACCGCTATCTGTATGAACATGGAAATATCTGCACCACTATCTGTTTGAACATGGAAATATCGACACCGCCATCTGCTTGAAAATGGAAATATCTACACTGCCATCTGCATATACATGGAAATATCTACACAGCTATCACTTTACACATGGAAATAACTACACCGCTATCTGTATGAACATGGAAATATCCACACCGCCATCTGTATGAACATGGAAATATCTGCACCGCCATCTGTATGAACATATAAATATCTGCACAGCCATCTGTATTAAGATGGAGATATCTACACCGCTATCTGCATAAACATGGAAATATCTACACCGCTATCTGTATGAACATGGAAATGTATACACCGCTATCTGTATAAACCTGGAAATATCTACACCGCTACCTGTATAAGCATGGAAATATCAGCACCGCTATTTGTATGAACATGGAATTATCTATACCGCTATCTGTATGAACATGGAAATATCTACACCGCTATCTGTATGAACATGGAAATGTCTACACCGCTATCAGTATGAACATGGAAATATCTACACCGCTATCTGTATGAACATGGATATATCTACACAGCCCTCTGGATGAACATGGAAATATCCACACCGCTATCTGTGTAAACATGCATACATCTTCACCGCTATCTGTATAAACATGGAAATATCTGCATTGCTATCTGTATGAACATGGAAATATCTACACCGCTATCTGTTTGAAGATGGAAATATATACACCGCTATCTGCATGAAAATGGAAATATCTACACAGCTATCTGCATATACAAGGAAATATCTACACAGCTATCTCTTTACACATGGAAATAACTACACCGCTATCTGTAGGAACATGGAAATATCTAAACCGCCATCTGTATGAACATGGAAATATCTGCACCGCCATCTGTATGAACATATAAATATCTACACCGCCATCTGTATTAAGATGGAGATATCTACACCGCTATCTGAATAAACATGGAAATATCTACACCGCTATCTGTATAAACATGGAAATATCTACACCGCTATCTGTATAAACATGGAAATATCTACACTGCTACCTGTATAAACATGGAAATATCAGCACCGCTATCTGTATGAACATGGAAATATGTACACCGCTATCTGTATGAACATGGAAATATCTACACCGCTATCTGTATGAACAGGGAAATATCTACACCGCTATCTGCATGAAATGGAAATATCTACAAAGCTATCTGCATACACATGGAAATATCTACACAGCTATCTCTTTACACATGGAAATAACTACACCGCTATATCCATAAACATGGAAATATCTACACCGCTATCTGTATAAACATGGAAATATCTACACCGCTATCTGTATAAACATGGAAATATCTACACCACTACCTGTATAAACATGGAAATATCAGCACCGCTATATGTATGAACATGGAATTATCTACACCGCTATCTGTATGAACATGGAAATATCTACACCGCTATCTGTATGAACATGGAAATATCTACACCGCTATCTGTATGAACATGGAAATATCTACACCGCTATCTGTTTGAACATGGAAATATCTACAACGCTGTCTGCATGAAAATGGAAATATCTACACACCTATCTGCATACACATGGAAATATCTACACAGCTATCTCTTAACACATGGAAATAAGTACTCCGCTATCTCTATAAACATGGAAATATCTACACCGCAATCTGTATGAAGATGGAAATATCTGCACGGCCATCTTTATAAACATATAAATATCTACACCGCCATCCGTATTTAGATGGAGATATCTACACCGCTATCTGTATAAACTTGGAAATATCTACACCGCTATCTGTTTGAACATGGAAATATCTACACCGCTTTCTGTATGAACATGGAAATATCTACACCGCTATCTGTATGAACATGGAAATATCTACACCGCTATCTGTTTGAACATGGAAATATCTACACCGCTATCTCTATGAACATGGAAATATCTACACTGCTATCTGTATGAACATGGAAATAGCTACACCGCTATCTGTATGAAGATGGAAATATCTACACCACTATCTGTATGAACATGGAAATATCTACACCGCTATCTGTATGAACATGGATATATCTACCCAGCCATCTGGATGAACATGGAAATATCTACACCGCTATCAGTTTGAACATGGAAATATCTAAACCGCTATCTGCATGAGAATGGAAATATATACACAGCTATCTGCATGTACATGGAAATATCTACACAGCTATCTCTTTACACATGGAAATAACTATACCGCTATCTGTATGAACATGCAAATATCTTCACCGCCATCTGTAGGAACATGGATATATCTACACAGCCATCTGGATGAACATGGAAATATCTACACCGCTATCTGTATGAACATGGAAATATCTACACCGCTATCTGTATAAACATGCATACATCTTCACCACGATCTGTATAAACATGGAAATATCTTCAGTGCTATCTGTATGAACATGGAAATATCTACACCGCTATCTGTTTGAACATGGAAATATCTACACCGCTATCTGTATGAACATGGAGATATCTACACCGCTATCTGTATGAACATGGAAATACCTTCACCGCCATCTGTATGAACATGGATATATCTACACAGCCATCTGGATGAACATGGATATATCGACACAGCCCTCTGGATGAACATGGAAATATCCACACCGCTATCTGTGTAAACATGCATACATCTTCACCGCTATCTGTATAAACATGGAAATATCTGCACTGATATCTGTAGGAACATGGAAATATCTACACCGCTATCTGTTTGAAGATGAAAATATATACACCGCTATCTGTTTGAACATGGAAATATCTACACCGCCATCTGTATGAACATGGAAATATCTGCACCGCCATCTGAATGAACATATAAATATCTACACCGCCATCTGTATTAAGATGGAGATATCTACACCGCTATCTGAATAAACATGGAAATATCTACACCGCTATCTGTATAAACATGGAAATATCAGCACCGCTCTCTGTATGAACATGGAAATATCAGCCCCTCTATCTGTATGAACATGGAAGTATCTACACCGCTATCTCTATGAAGATGGAAATATCTACACCGCTATCTGTTTGAACATGGAAATATCTACACCGCTATCTGCATGAAAATGGAAATATCTACAAAGCTATCTGCATATACGTGGAATTATCTACACAGCTATCTCTTTACACATGGAAATAACTACACTGCTATATCTATAAACATGGAAATATCTACACCGCTATCTGTATAAACATGGAAATATCTACACCGCTATCTGTATGAACATGGAAATATCTACACCGCTATCTGTATGAACATGGAAATATGTTCACTGCCTTTTGTATGAACATGGATATATCTACACAGCCATCTGGATCAACATGGAAATATCTACACCGCTATCTGTATGAACATGGAAATATCTGCACCGCCATCTGTTTGAACATATAAATATCTACACCGCCATCTGTATTAAGAAGGAAATATCTAAACCGCTATCTGTATAAACATGGAAATATCTACACCGCTGCCTGTATAAACATGGAAATATCAGCACCGCTATCTGTATGAACATGGAAGTATCTACACCGCTATCTGTATCAACATGGAAATACCTACACTGCTATCTGTATGAACATGGAAATAGAAACACCGTTATCTGTATGAACATGGAAATAGCTACACCACTATCTGTATGAACATGGAAATATCTACACCGCTATCTATATGAACATGGATATATCTACACAGCCATCTGGATGAACATGGAAATATCTACACCGCTATCTGTGTAAACATGCATAGATCTTCACCGCTATCTGTATAAAAATGGAAATATCTACACCGCTATCTGTAGGAACATGGAAATATCTACACCGCTATCTGTATGAACATGGAAATATCTACACCACTATCTGTTTGAACATGGAAATATCTACACCGCTATCTGCATGAAAATGGAAATATCTACACTGCTATCTGCATATACATGGAAATATCTACACAGCTATCTCTTTACACATGGAAATAACTACACCGCTATCTGTATGAACATGGAAATATCCACACCGCCATCTGTATGAACATGGAAATATCTGCACCGCCATCTGTACAAACATATATATATATCTGCACCGCCATCTGTATTAAGATGGAGACATCTACACCGCTATCTTCATAAACATGGAAATATCTACACCGCTATCTGTGTAAACATGGAAATGTATACACCGCTATCTGTATAAACATGGAAATATCTACACCGCTACCTGTATAAGCATGGAAATATCAGCACCGCTATCTGTATGAACAAGGAAATATCTACACCACTATCTGTATGAACATGGAAATATCTACACCGCTATCTGTATGAACATGGAAATGTCTACACCGCTATCAGTATGAACATGGAAATATATACACCGCTATCTGTTTGAACATGGATATATCTACACAGCCCTCTGGATGAACATGGAAATATCCACACCGCTATCTGTGTAAACATGCATACATCTTCACCTCTATCTTTATAAACATGGAAATATCTATATTGCTATCTGTATGAACATGGAAATATCTACACCGCTATCTGTATAAACATGGAAATATCTACACTGCTACCTATATAAACATGGAAATATCAGCCCCGCTATCTGTATGAACATGGAAATATCTACAACGCTATCTGTATGAACATGGATATATCTACACAGCCATCTGGAGGAACATGGAAATATCTACACCGCTATCTGTATGAACATGGGAATATCTACACCGCTATCTGTATGAACATGGAAATACCTACACCGCTATCTGTATGAACAAGGAAATATCTTCACCGCTATCTGTATGAACATGGATATATCTACAGAGCCATCTGGATGAACATGGAAATATCTACACCGCCATCTGTATGAACATATAAATATCTACACCGCCATCTGTTTTAAGATGGAGATATCTACACCGCTATCTGTATAAACCTGGAAATATCTACACCGCTATCTGTTTAAACATGGAAATATCTACACCGCTATCTGGACTAACATGGAAATTTCTACACCGCTACCTGTATAAACATGGAAATATCAGCACCGCTATCTGTAGGAACATGGAAATATCTACACCGCTATCTGTACGAACATGGAAATACCTACACCGCTATCTGTATGAACATGGAAATAGCTACACCTCTATCTGTATGAACATGGAAATATCTACACCGCTATCTGAATGAACATGGATATATCTACACAGCCATCTGGATGAACATGGAAATATCTACACTGCTATCTGTGTAAACATGCATACATCTTCACCGCTATCTGTATAAACATGGAAATATCTACACCGCTATCTGTATGAACATGGAAATATCTGCACCGCTATCTGTATGAACATGGAAATATCTACACCGCTATCTGTTTGAACATGGAAATATCTACACCGCTATCTGCATGAAAATGGAAATATCTACACTGCTATCTGCATATACATGGAAATATCTACACAGCTATCTCTTTACACATGGAAATAACTACACCGCTATCTGTATGAACATGGAAATATCTACACCGCCATCTGTATGAACATGGAAATATCTGCACTGCCATCTGTATGAACATGTAAATATCTACACCACTATCTGTATTAAGATGGAGATATCTACACCGCTATCTGTATAAACATGGAAATATCTACACCGCTATCTGTATAAACACGGAAATATCTACACCGCTATCTGTATAAACATGGAAATATCTACACCGCTACCTGTATAAACATGGAAATATCAGCACCGCTATCTGTATGAACATGGAAATATCTACACCGCTATCTGTTTGAACATGGAAATATCTACACCGCCATCTGTATGAACATGGAAATATCTGCACCGCCATCTGAATGAACATATAAATATCTACACTGCCATCTGTATTAAGATGGAGATATCTACACCGCTATCTGAATAAACATGGAAATATCTACACCGCTATCTGTATAAACATGGAAATATCAGCACCGCTCTCTGTATGAACATGGAAATATCAGCCCCTCTATCTGTATGAACATGGAAGTATCTACACCGCTATCTCTATGAACATGGAAATATCTACACCGCAATCTGTTTGAACATGGAAACATCTAAACCGCTATCTGCATGAAAATGGAAATATATACACAGCTATATGCATATACTTGGAAATATCTACACAGCTATCTCTTTACATATGGAAATAACTACACCGCTCTCTGTATGAACATGGAAATATCTTCACCGCCATCTGTATGAACATGGATATATCTACACATTCATCTGGATGAACATGGAAATATCTACACCGCTATCTTTATGAACATGGAAATATCTACACCGCTATCTGTGTTAACATGCATACATCTTCACCGCTATCTGTATAAACATGGAAATATCTACAACGCTATCTCTATGAACATGGAAATATCTTCACCGCTATCTGCACGAACATGGAAATATCTAAACCGCTATCAGCATGAAAATAGAAATATCTACACTGCTATCTGCATATACTTGGAAATATCTACAAAGCTATCTCTTTACACATGGAAATAACTACATCGCTATCTCTATAAGCACGGAAATATCTACACCGCCATCTGTATGAACATGGAAATATCTGCACCACCATCTGTATAAACATATAAATATCTACACCGCCTTCTGTATTAAGATGGAGATATCTACACCGCTATCTGTATAAACATGGAAATACTTACACCGCTATCTGTAGGAACATGGAAATATCTACACCGCTATCTGTATGAACATGGATATATGTACACTGCCATCTGGATGAACATGGAAATATCTACACCGCTATCTGCATGAACATGAAAATATCTACACCGCTATTAGTGTAAACATGCATACATCTTCACCGCAATCTGTATAAGTATGGAAATATCAACACCGCTATCTGTATGAACTTGGAAATATCTACACCGCTATCTGTTTGAACATGAAAATATCTAAACCGCTATCAGCATGAAAATGTGAATATCTACACAGCTATCTGCATATACATGGAAATATCTACACATCTATCTCTTTACACATGGAAATAACTACACCGCTATCTGTAGGAACATGGAAATGTCTGCACCGCCATCTGTATGAACATATAAATATCTACACCGCCATCTGTATTAAGATGGAGATATCTACACTGCTATCTGTATAAACATCGAAATATCAAAACCGCTATCTGTATAAACATGGAAATATCTACACCGCTATCTGTATGAACATGGAAATATCTGCACCGCTATCTGTATGAACATGGAAATATCTACACCGCTATCTGTTTGAACATGGAAATATCTACACCGCTATCTGCATGAAAATGGAAATATCTACACTGCTATCTGCATATACATGGAAATATCTACACAGCTATCTCTTTACACATGGAAATAACTACACCGCTATCTGTATGAACATGGAAATATCTACACCGCCATCTGTATGAACATGGAAATATCTGCACTGCCATCTGTATGAACATGTAAATATCTACACCACTATCTGTATTAAGATGGAGATATCTACACCGCTATCTGTATAAACATGGAAATATCTACACCGCTATCTGTATAAACACGGAAATATCTACACCGCTATCTGTATAAACATGGAAATATCTACACCGCTACCTGTATAAACATGGAAATATCAGCACCGCTATCTGTATGAACATGGAAATATCTACACCGCTATCTGTTTGAACATGGAAATATCTACACCGCCATCTGTATGAACATGGAAATATCTGCACCGCCATCTGAATGAACATATAAATATCTACACCGCCATCTGTATTAAGATGGAGATATCTACACCGCTATCTGAATAAACATGGAAATATCTACACCGCTATCTGTATAAACATGGAAATATCAGCACCGCTCTCTGTATGAACATGGAAATATCAGCCCCTCTATCTGTATGAACATGGAAGTATCTACACCGCTATCTCTATGAACATGGAAATATCTACACCGCAATCTGTTTGAACATGGAAACATCTAAACCGCTATCTGCATGAAAATGGAAATATATACACAGCTATATGCATATACATGGAAATATCTACACAGCTATCTCTTTACACATGGAAATAACTACACCGCTCTCTGTATGAACATGGAAATATCTTCACCGCCATCTGTATGAACATGGATATATCTACACATTCATCTGGATGAACATGGAAATATCTACACCGCTATCTTTATGAACATGGAAATATCTACACCGCTATCTGTGTTAACATGCATACATCTTCACCGCTATCTGTATAAACATGGAAATATCTACAACGCTATCTCTATGAACATGGAAATATCTTCACCGCTATCTGCACGAACATGGAAATATCTAAACCGCTATCAGCATGAAAATAGAAATATCTACACTGCTATCTGCATATACTTGGAAATATCTACAAAGCTATCTCTTTACACATGGAAATAACTACATCGCTATCTCTATAAGCACGGAAATATCTACACCGCCATCTGTATGAACATGGAAATATCTGCACCACCATCTGTATAAACATATAAATATCTACACCGCCTTCTGTATTAAGATGGAGATATCTACACCGCTATCTGTATAAACATGGAAATACTTACACCGCTATCTGTAGGAACATGGAAATATCTACAACGCTATCTGTATGAACATGGATATATCTACACTGCCATCTGGATGAACATGGAAATATCTACACCGCTATCTGCATGAACATGAAAATATCTACACCGCTATTAGTGTAAACATGCATACATCTTCACCGCAATCTGTATAAGTATGGAAATATCAACACCGCTATCTGTATGAACTTGGAAATATCTACACCGCTATCTGTTTGAACATGAAAATATCTAAACCGCTATCAGCATGAAAATGTGAATATCTACACAGCTATCTGCATATACATGGAAATATCTACACATCTATCTCTTTACACATGGAAATAACTACACCGCTATCTGTAGGAACATGGAAATGTCTGCACCGCCATCTGTATGAACATATAAATATCTACACCGCCATCTGTATTAAGATGGAGATATCTACACTGCTATCTGTATAAACATCGAAATATCAAAACCGCTATCTGTATAAACATGGAAATAGCTACACCGCTATCTGTATGAACATGGAAATATCTACACCGCTATCTGTATGAACATGGATATATCTACACAGCCATCTGGATGAACATGGAAATATCTACACCGCTATCTGTGTAAACATGCATACATCTTCACCGCTATCTGTATAAACATGGAAATATCTACACCGCTATCTGTATGAACATGGAAATATCTACACCGCTATCTGTATGAACATGGAAATATCTACACCGCTATCTGCATGAAAATGGAAATATCTACACTGCTATCTGCATATACATGGAAATATCTACACAGCTATCTCTTTACACATGGAAATAACTACACAGCTATCTGTATGAACATGGAAATATCCACACCGCCATCTCTATGAACATGGAAACATCTGCACCGCCATCTGTATGAACATATAAATATCTACACCGCCATCTGTATTAAGATGGAGATATCTACACCGCTATCTGTTTAAACATGGAAATATCTACACCGCTATCTGTATAAACATGGAAATATCTACACCAATATCTGTATAAACATGGAAATATCTACACCGCTACCAGTACAAACATGGAAATATCAGCACCGCTATCTGTATGAACATGGAAATATCTACACCGCTATCTGTATGAACATGGTAATATCTACACCGCTATCTGTATGAACATGGAAATATCTACACCGCTATCAGTATGAACAAGGAAATATCTACACCGCTATCTGTATGAACATGGATATATCTACACAGCCCTCTGGATGAACATGGAAATATCCACACCGCTATATGTGTAAACATGCATACATCTTCACCGCTATCTGTATAAACATGGAAATATCTACACCGCTATCTGTATGAACATGGAAATATCTACACTGTTATCTGTTTGAAGATGGAAATATATACACCGCTATCTGCATGAAAATGGAAATATCTACACAGCTATCAGCATATACATGGAAATATCTACACAGCTATCTCTTTACACATGGAAATAACTACACCGCTATCTGTATGAACATGGAAATATCTACACCGCCATCTGTATGAACATGGAAATATCTGCACCGCCATCTGTATGAACATATAAATATCTACACCGCCATCTGTATTAAGATGGAGATATATACACCGCTATCTGAATAAACATGGAAATATCTACACCGCTATCTGGATGAACATGGAAATATCTACAAAGCTATCTGAATGAACATGGAAAAATCTACACCGATATCTGTTTGAACATGGAAATATCTACACCGCTATCTGCATGAAAATGGAAATATCTACAAAGCTATCTGCATATACATGGAAATATCTACACAGCTATCTCTTTACACATGGAAATAACTACACCGCTATATCTATAAACATGGAAATATCTACACCGCCATCTGTATGAACATGGAAATATCTGCACCGCCATCTGTATGAACATATAAATATCTACACCGCCATCTGTATTAAGAAGGAAATATCTAAACCGCTGTTTAAACATGGAAATATCTACACCGCTGCCTGTATAAACATGGATATATCAGCACCGCTCTCTGTAAGAGAATGGAAATATCTACACCGCTATCAGTATGAACATGGAAATATCTACACTGCTGTCTGTATGAACATGGAAATAGCTACACCGTTATCTGTATGAACATGGAAATACCTACACCGCTATCTGTATGAACATGGAAATATCTACACCGCTATCTGTATGAACATGGAAATAGCTACACCGTTATCTGTATCAACATGGAAATAGCTACACCACTATCTGTATGAACATGGAAGTATCTACACCGCTATCTGTATTAACATGGATATATCTACACAGCCATCTGGATGAACATGGAAATATCTACACCGCTATCTGTATGAACATGGAAATATCTACAACACTATCTTAATGAACATGGAAATATCTACACCGCTATCTGTATGAACATGGAAATATCTTCACCGCTATCAGTATGAACATGGATATATCTACACAGCCATCTGGATGAACATGGAAATATCTACACCGCCATCTGTATGAACATGGAAATAGCTACACCGCTATCTGTATAAACATGGAAATATCTACACCGCTATCTGTATAAACATGGAAATATCTACACCACTACCTGTATAAACATTGAAATATCAGCACCGCTGTCTGTATGAACATGGAAATACCTACACCGCTATCTGTATGAACATGGAAATATCTACACCGCTATGTGTATAAACATGGAAATATCTACAGCGCTATCTGTATAAACATGGAAATATCTACACCGCTACCTGTATAAACATTGAAATATCAGCCCCGCTATCTGTATGAACATGGAAATATCTACACCGCTATCTGTATGAACATGGAAATATCTACACCGCTATCTATATGAACATGGAAATATCTACACTGCTACCTGTATAAACATTGAAATATCAGCACCGCTATCTGTTTGAACATGGAAATATCTACACCGCTATCTGAATGAAAATGGAAATATCTACAAAGCTATCTGCATATACATGGAAATATCTACACAGCTATCTCTTTACACATGGAAATAACTACACCGCTATATCTATAAACATGGAAATATCTACACCGCCATCTGTATGAACATGGAAATATCTGCACTGCCATCTGTATGAACATATAAATATCTACACCGCCATCTGTATTAAGAAGGAAATATCTAAACCACTGTTTAAACATGGAAATATCTACACCGCTGCCTGTATAAACATGGAAATATCAGCACCGCTCTCTGTAAGAGAATGGAAATATCTACACCGCTATCTGTATGAACATGGAAATATCTACACTGCTATCTGTATGAACATGGAAATAGCTACACCGTTATCTTTATGAACATGGAAATATCTACACCGCTATCTGTATGAACATGGAAATATCTACAAAGCTATCTGAATGAACATGGAAATATCTACACCGCTATCTGTTTGAACATGTAAATATCTACACCGCTATCTGCATGAAAATGGAAATATCTACAAAGCTATCTGCATACACATGGAAATATCTACACAGCTATCTCTTTACACATGGAAATAACTACACCGCTATATCTATAAACATGGAAATATCTACACCGCTATCTGTATAAACATGGAAATATCTACACCGCTATCTGTATAAAAATGGAAATATCTACACCACTACCTGTATAAACATGTAAATATCTACACCGCTATCTGCATGAAAATGGAAATATCTACAAAGCTATCTGCATACACATGGAAATATCTACACAGCTATCTCTTAACACATGGAAATAAGTACACCGCTATCTCTATAAACATGGAAATATCTACACCGCCATCTGTATGAAGATGGAAATATCTGCACCGCCATCTGTATAAACATATAGGTATCTACACCGCCATCTGTATTTAGATGGAGATATCTACACCGCTATCTGTATAAACTTGGAAATATCTACAACGCTATCTGTTTGAACATGGAAATATCTACACCGCTATCTGTATGAACATGGAAATATCTACACCGCTATCTGTATGAACATGGAAATATCTACACCGCTTTCTGTTTGAACATGGAAATATCTACACCGCTATCTCTATGAACATGGAAATATCTACAATGCTATCTGTATGAACATGGAAATAGCTGCACTGCAATCTGTATGAACATGGAAATATCTACACCGCTATCTGTATGAACATGGATATATCTACACAGCCATCTGGATGAACATGGAAATATCTGCACCGCTATCTGTGTAAACCTGCATACATCTTCACCGCTATCTATATAAACATGGAAATATCTACACCACTATCTGTATGAACATGCAAATATCTACACCGCTACCTGTATAAACATGGAAATATCAGCACCTCTATCTGTATGAACATGGAAATAGCTACACCGCTATCTGTATGAACATGCAAATATCTACACCACTATCTGTATGAACATGGAAATATCTACACCACTATCTGTATGAACATGGATATATCTACACAGCCATCTGGATGAACATGGAAATATCTACACACTATCTGTATGAACATGGAAATATCTACACCGCTATCTGTGTAAACATGCATACATCTTCACCGCTATCAGTATAAACATGGAAATATCAGCACCGCTATCTGAATGAACCTGGAACTATCTACACCGCTATCTGTATGAACATGGAAATATCTACACCGCTATCTGTATGAACATGGAAATATCCACAAAGCTATCTGAATGAACATGGAAATATCTACACCGCTATCTGTTTGAACATGTAAATATCTACACCACTATCTGCATGAAAATGGAAATATCTGCAAAGCTATCTGCATATACATGGAAATATCTACACAGCTATCTCTTTACACATGGAAATAACTACACCGCTATATCTATAAACATGGAAATATCTACACCACCATCTGTATGAACATGGAAATATCTGCACAGCCATCTGTATGAACATATAAATATCTACACCGCCATCTATATTAAGAAGGAAATATATAAACCGCTATCTGTATAAACATGGAAATATCTACACCGCTGCCTGTGTAAACATGGAAATATCAGCACCGCTCTCTGTATGAAAATGGAAATATCTACACCGCTATCTGTATGAACATGGAAATATCTACACTGCTATCTGTATGAACATGGAAATAGCTACACCGTTATCTGTATGAATATGGAAATAGCTACACCGCTATCTGTATGAACATGGAAACATCTACACCGCTATCTGTATGAACTTGGATATATCTACACAGCCATCTGGATGAACATGGAAATATCTACACCGCTATCTGTATGAACATGGAAACATCAACACCGCTCTCTGTATGAACATGGATATATCTACACAGACATCTGGATGAACATGGAAATATCTACACCTCTATCTGTGTAAAAAAGCATACATCTTCACCACTATCTGTATAAACATGGAAATATCTGCACCGCTATCGGTATGAACATGGAAATATCCACACCGCTATCTGTATGAACATGGAAATACCTACACCGCTATCTGTTTGGACATGGAAATATCTACACTGCAATCTGCATGAAAATGGAAATATCTACACTGCTATCTGCATATACATTTAAATATCTACACAGCTGTCTCTTTACACATGGAAATAACTACACCACTATGTGTATGAACATGGAAATATCTACACCGCCATCTGTATGAACATGGAAATATCTGCACCGCCATCTGTCTGAACATATAAATATCTACACCGCCATCTGTACTAAGAAGGAAATATCTAAACCGCTATCTGTATAAACATGGAAATATCTACACCGCTGCCTGCATGAAAATGGAAATAGCTACACCGCTATCAGTATGAACATGGAAATATCTACACCGCTGCCTGTATAAACATGGAAATATCAGCACCGCTATCTGTTTGAACATGGAAATATCTACACCGCTATCTGTAGGAACATAGAAATAGCTACACCGCTGCCTGTATAAACATGGATATATCAGCACCGCTATCTGAATGAACATGGAAATATCTACACCACTATCTGTATGAACATGGATATATCTACACAGCCATCTGGATGAACATGGAAATATCTACACCATTATCTGTATGAACATGGAAATATCTACACCGCTATCTGTGTAAACATGCATACATATTCACCGCTATCAGTATAAACATGGAAATATCTACACCGCTATCTGTATGAACATGGAAATAGCTACACCGCTATCTGTATGAACATGGATATATCTACACAGCCATCTGGATGAACATGGAAATATCTACACCGCTATCTGTGTAAACATGCATACATCTTCACCGCTATCTGTATAAACATGGAAATATCTACACCGCTATCTGTATGAACATGGAAATATCTACACCGCTATCCGTATGAACATGGAAATATCTACACCGCTATCTGTTTGAACATGGAAATATCTACACCGCTATCTGCATGAAAATGGAAATATCTACACTGCTATCTGCATATACATGGAAATATCTACACAGCAATCTCTTTACACATGGAAATAACTACACCGCTATCTGTATGAACATGGAAATATCCACACCGCCATCTCTATGAATATGGAAATATCTGCACCGCCATCTGTATGAACATATAAATATCTACACCGCCATCTGTATTAAGATGGAGATATCTACACCGCTATCTGTATAAACATGGAAATATCTACACCGCTATCTGTATAAACATGGAAATATCTACACCAATGTCTGTATAAACATGGAAATATCTACACCGCTACCAGTACAAACATGGAAATATCAGCACCGCTATCTGTATGAACATGGAAATATCTACACCGCTATCTGTATGAACATGGTAATATCTACACCGCTATCTGTATGAACATGGAAATATCTACACCGCTATCAGTATGAACAAGGAAATATCTACACCGCTATCTGTATGAACATGGATATATCTACACAGCCCTCTGGATGAACATGGAAATATCCACACCGCTATCTGTGTAAACATGCATACATCTTCACTGCTATCTGTATAAACATGGAAATATCTACACCGCTATCTGTATGAACATGGAAATATCTACACCGCTATCTGTTTGAAGATGGAAATATATACACCGCTAACTGCATGAAAATGGAAATATCTACACAGCTATCAGCATATACATGGAAATATCTACACAGCTATCTCTTTACACATGGAAATAACTACACCGCTATCTGTATGAACATGGAAATATCTACACCGCCATCTGTATGTACATGGAAATATCTGCACCGCCATCTGTATGAACATATAAATATCTACACCGCCATCTGTATTAAGATGGAGATATCTACACCGCTATCTGAATAAACATGGAAATATCTACACCGCTATCTGGATGAACATGGAAATATCTACAAAGCTATCTGAATGAACATGGAAAACTCTACACCGATATCTGTTTGAACATGTAAATATCTACACCGCTATCTGCATGAAAATGGAAATATCTACAAAGCTATCTGCATATACATGGAAATATCTACACAGCTATCTCTTTACACATGGAAATAACTACACCGCTATATCTATAAACATGGAAATATCTACACCACCATCTGTATGAACATGGGAATATCTGCACCGCCATCTGTATGAACATATAAATATCTAAACCGCCATCTGTATTAAGAAGGTAATATCTAAACCGCTATCTGTATAATCATGGAAATATCTACACCGCTGCCTGTATAACCATGGAAATATCAGCACCGCTATCTGTATGAACATGGAAATATCTACACCGCTATCTGTATTAACATGGAAATATCTACACTGCTATCTGTATGAACATGGAAATATCTACACCGTTCTCCGTATGAACATGGAAATATCTACACCACTATCTGTATGAACATGGAAATATCTACAAAGCTATCTGAATGAACATGGAAATATCTACACCACTATCTGTTTGAACATGTAAATATCTACACCGCTATCTGTATGAACATGGAAATATCTACAAAGCTATCTGAATGAACATGGAAATATCTACACCACTATCTGTTTGAACATGTAAATATCTACACCGCTATCTGCATGAAAATGGAAATATCTACAAAGCTATCTGCATATTCATGGAAATATCTACACAGCTATCTCTTTACACATGGAAATAACTACACCGCTATATCTATAAACATGGAAATATCTACACCGCCATCTGTATGAACATGGAAATATCTGCACCGCCATCTGTATGAACATATAAATATCTACACCGCCATCTGTATTAAGAAGGAAATATCTAAACCGCTGTTTAAACATGGAAATATCTACACCGCTGCCTGTATAAACATGGATATATCAGCACCGCTCTCTGTAAGAGAATGGAAATATCTACACCGCTATCTGTATGAACATGGAAATATCTACACTGCTGTCTGTATGAACATGGAAATAGCTACGCCGTTATCTGTATGAACATGGAAATAGCTACACCGCTATCTGTATGAACATGGAAATATATACACCGCGATCTGTATGAACATGGAAATAGCTACACCGTTATCTGTATCAACATGGAAATAGCTACACCACTATCTGTATGAACATGGAAGTATCTACACCGCTATCTGTATTAACATGGATATATCTACACATCCATCTGGATGAACATGGAAATATCTACACCGCTATCTGTATGAACATGGAAATATCTACACCGCTATCTGTGTGAACATGGATATATCTACACAGCCATCTGGATGAACATGGAAATATCTACACCGCTATCTGTGTAAACATGCATACATCTTCACCGCTATCTGTAAAAACATGGAAATATCTAAACCGCTATCTGTATGAACATGGAAATATCTACACCGCTATCTGTATGAAGATGGAAATACCTACACCGCTATCTGTTTGAACATGGAAATATCTACACCGCTATCTGCATGTAAATGGAAATATCTACACAGCTATCTGCATATACATGGAAATATCTACACAGCTATCTCTTTACACATGGAAATAACTACACCGCTATATCTATAAACATGGAAATATCTACACCACCATCTGTATGAACATGGAAATATCTGCACAGCCATCTGTATGAACATATAAATATCTACACCGCCATCTATATTAAGAAGGAAATATATAAACCGCTATCAGTATAAACATGGAAATATCTACACCGCTGCCTGTGTAAACATGGAAATATCAGCACCGCTATCTGTATGAACATGGAAATATCTACACCGCTATCTGTATGAACATGGAAATATCTACACCACTATCTGTTTGAACATGGAAATATCTACACCGCTATCTGCATGAAAATGGAAATATCTACACTGCTATCTGCATATACATGGAAATATCTACACAGCTATCTCTTTACACATGGAAATAACTACACCGCTATCTGTATGAACATGGAAATATCCACACCGCCATCTGTATGAACATGGAAATATCTGCACCGCCATCTGTACAAACATATATATATCTGCACCGCCATCTGTATTAAGATGGAGACATCTACACCGCTATCTTCATAAACATGGAAATATCTACACCGCTATCTGTGTAAACATGGAAATGTATACACCGCTATCTGTATAAACATGGAAATATCTACACCGCTACCTGTATAAGCATGGAAATATCAGCACCGCTATCTGTATGAACAAGGAAATATCTACACCACTATCTGTATGAACATGGAAATATCTACACCGCTATCTGTATGAACATGGAAATGTCTACACCGCTATCAGTATGAACATGGAAATATATACACCGCTATCTGTTTGAACATGGATATATCTACACAGCCCTCTGGATGAACATGGAAATATCCACACCGCTATCTGTGTAAACATGCATACATCTTCACCTCTATCTTTATAAACATGGAAATATCTATATTGCTATCTGTATGAACATGGAAATATCTACACCGCTATCTGTATAAACATGGAAATATCTACACTGCTACCTATATAAACATGGAAATATCAGCCCCGCTATCTGTATGAACATGGAAATATCTACAACGCTATCTGTATGAACATGGATATATCTACACAGCCATCTGGAGGAACATGGAAATATCTACACCGCTATCTGTATGAACATGGGAATATCTGCACCGCTATCTGTATGAACATGGAAATACCTACACCGCTATCTGTATGAACAAGGAAATATCTTCACCGCTATCTGTATGAACATGGATATATCTACAGAGCCATCTGGATGAACATGGAAATATCTACACCGCCATCTGTATGAACATATAAATATCTACACCGCCATCTGTTTTAAGATGGAGATATCTACACCGCTATCTGTATAAACCTGGAAATATCTACACCGCTATCTGTTTAAACATGGAAATATCTACACCGCTATCTGGACTAACATGGAAATTTCTACACCGCTACCTGTATAAACATGGAAATATCAGCACCGCTATCTGTAGGAACATGGAAATATCTACACCGCTATCTGTACGAACATGGAAATACCTACACCGCTATCTGTATGAACATGGAAATAGCTACACCTCTATCTGTATGAACATGGAAATATCTACACCGCTATCTGAATGAACATGGATATATCTACACAGCCATCTGGATGAACATGGAAATATCTACACTGCTATCTGTGTAAACATGCATACATCTTCACCGCTATCTGTATAAACATGGAAATATCTACACCGCTATCTGTATGAACATGGAAATATCTGCACCGCTATCTGTATGAACATGGAAATATCTACACCGCTATCTGTTTGAACATGGAAATATCTACACCGCTATCTGCATGAAAATGGAAATATCTACACTGCTATCTGCATATACATGGAAATATCTACACAGCTATCTCTTTACACATGGAAATAACTACACCGCTATCTGTATGAACATGGAAATATCTACACCGCCATCTGTATGAACATGGAAATATCTGCACTGCCATCTGTATGAACATGTAAATATCTACACCACTATCTGTATTAAGATGGAGATATCTACACCGCTATCTGTATAAACATGGAAATATCTACACCGCTATCTGTATAAACACGGAAATATCTACACCGCTATCTGTATAAACATGGAAATATCTACACCGCTACCTGTATAAACATGGAAATATCAGCACCGCTATCTGTATGAACATGGAAATATCTACACCGCTATCTGTTTGAACATGGAAATATCTACACCGCCATCTGTATGAACATGGAAATATCTGCACCGCCATCTGAATGAACATATAAATATCTACACTGCCATCTGTATTAAGATGGAGATATCTACACCGCTATCTGAATAAACATGGAAATATCTACACCGCTATCTGTATAAACATGGAAATATCAGCACCGCTCTCTGTATGAACATGGAAATATCAGCCCCTCTATCTGTATGAACATGGAAGTATCTACACCGCTATCTCTATGAACATGGAAATATCTACACCGCAATCTGTTTGAACATGGAAACATCTAAACCGCTATCTGCATGAAAATGGAAATATATACACAGCTATATGCATATACTTGGAAATATCTACACAGCTATCTCTTTACATATGGAAATAACTACACCGCTCTCTGTATGAACATGGAAATATCTTCACCGCCATCTGTATGAACATGGATATATCTACACATTCATCTGGATGAACATGGAAATATCTACACCGCTATCTTTATGAACATGGAAATATCTACACCGCTATCTGTGTTAACATGCATACATCTTCACCGCTATCTTTATAAACATGGAAATATCTACAACGCTATCTCTATGAACATGGAAATATCTTCACCGCTATCTGCACGAACATGGAAATATCTAAACCGCTATCAGCATGAAAATAGAAATATCTACACTGCTATCTGCATATACTTGGAAATATCTACAAAGCTATCTCTTTACACATGGAAATAACTACATCGCTATCTCTATAAGCACGGAAATATCTACACCGCCATCTGTATGAACATGGAAATATCTGCACCACCATCTGTATAAACATATAAATATCTACACCGCCTTCTGTATTAAGATGGAGATATCTACACCGCTATCTGTATAAACATGGAAATACTTACACCGCTATCTGTAGGAACATGGAAATATCTACACCGCTATCTGTATGAACATGGATATATCTACACTGCCATCTGGATGAACATGGAAATATCTACACCGCTATCTGCATGAACATGAAAATATCTACACCGCTATTAGTGTAAACATGCATACATCTTCACCGCAATCTGTATAAGTATGGAAATATCAACACCGCTATCTGTATGAACTTGGAAATATCTACACCGCTATCTGTTTGAACATGAAAATATCTAAACCGCTATCAGCATGAAAATGTGAATATCTACACAGCTATCTGCATATACATGGAAATATCTACACATCTATCTCTTTACACATGGAAATAACTACACCGCTATCTGTAGGAACATGGAAATGTCTGCACCGCCATCTGTATGAACATATAAATATCTACACCGCCATCTGTATTAAGATGGAGATATCTACACTGCTATCTGTATAAACATCGAAATATCAAAACCGCTATCTGTATAAACATGGAAATATCTACACCGCTATCTGTATGAACATGGAAATATCTGCACCGCTATCTGTATGAACATGGAAATATCTACACCGCTATCTGTTTGAACATGGAAATATCTACACCGCTATCTGCATGAAAATGGAAATATCTACACTGCTATCTGCATATACATGGAAATATCTACACAGCTATCTCTTTACACATGGAAATAACTACACCGCTATCTGTATGAACATGGAAATATCTACACCGCCATCTGTATGAACATGGAAATATCTGCACTGCCATCTGTATGAACATGTAAATATCTACACCACTATCTGTATTAAGATGGAGATATCTACACCGCTATCTGTATAAACATGGAAATATCTACACCGCTATCTGTATAAACACGGAAATATCTACACCGCTATCTGTATAAACATGGAAATATCTACACCGCTACCTGTATAAACATGGAAATATCAGCACCGCTATCTGTATGAACATGGAAATATCTACACCGCTATCTGTTTGAACATGGAAATATCTACACCGCCATCTGTATGAACATGGAAATATCTGCACCGCCATCTGAATGAACATATAAATATCTACACCGCCATCTGTATTAAGATGGAGATATCTACACCGCTATCTGAATAAACATGGAAATATCTACACCGCTATCTGTATAAACATGGAAATATCAGCACCGCTCTCTGTATGAACATGGAAATATCAGCCCCTCTATCTGTATGAACATGGAAGTATCTACACCGCTATCTCTATGAACATGGAAATATCTACACCGCAATCTGTTTGAACATGGAAACATCTAAACCGCTATCTGCATGAAAATGGAAATATATACACAGCTATATGCATATACATGGAAATATCTACACAGCTATCTCTTTACACATGGAAATAACTACACCGCTCTCTGTATGAACATGGAAATATCTTCACCGCCATCTGTATGAACATGGATATATCTACACATTCATCTGGATGAACATGGAAATATCTACACCGCTATCTTTATGAACATGGAAATATCTACACCGCTATCTGTGTTAACATGCATACATCTTCACCGCTATCTGTATAAACATGGAAATATCTACAACGCTATCTCTATGAACATGGAAATATCTTCACCGCTATCTGCACGAACATGGAAATATCTAAACCGCTATCAGCATGAAAATAGAAATATCTACACTGCTATCTGCATATACTTGGAAATATCTACAAAGCTATCTCTTTACACATGGAAATAACTACATCGCTATCTCTATAAGCACGGAAATATCTACACCGCCATCTGTATGAACATGGAAATATCTGCACCACCATCTGTATAAACATATAAATATCTACACCGCCTTCTGTATTAAGATGGAGATATCTACACCGCTATCTGTATAAACATGGAAATACTTACACCGCTATCTGTAGGAACATGGAAATATCTACAACGCTATCTGTATGAACATGGATATATCTACACTGCCATCTGGATGAACATGGAAATATCTACACCGCTATCTGCATGAACATGAAAATATCTACACCGCTATTAGTGTAAACATGCATACATCTTCACCGCAATCTGTATAAGTATGGAAATATCAACACCGCTATCTGTATGAACTTGGAAATATCTACACCGCTATCTGTTTGAACATGAAAATATCTAAACCGCTATCAGCATGAAAATGTGAATATCTACACAGCTATCTGCATATACATGGAAATATCTACACATCTATCTCTTTACACATGGAAATAACTACACCGCTATCTGTAGGAACATGGAAATGTCTGCACCGCCATCTGTATGAACATATAAATATCTACACCGCCATCTGTATTAAGATGGAGATATCTACACTGCTATCTGTATAAACATCGAAATATCAAAACCGCTATCTGTATAAACATGGAAATAGCTACACCGCTATCTGTATGAACATGGAAATATCTACACCGCTATCTGTATGAACATGGATATATCTACACAGCCATCTGGATGAACATGGAAATATCTACACCGCTATCTGTGTAAACATGCATACATCTTCACCGCTATCTGTATAAACATGGAAATATCTACACCGCTATCTGTATGAACATGGAAATATCTACACCGCTATCTGTATGAACATGGAAATATCTACACCGCTATCTGCATGAAAATGGAAATATCTACACTGCTATCTGCATATACATGGAAATATCTACACAGCTATCTCTTTACACATGGAAATAACTACACAGCTATCTGTATGAACATGGAAATATCCACACCGCCATCTCTATGAACATGGAAATATCTGCACCGCCATCTGTATGAACATATAAATATCTACACCGCCATCTGTATTAAGATGGAGATATCTACACCGCTATCTGTTTAAACATGGAAATATCTACACCGCTATCTGTATAAACATGGAAATATCTACACCAATATCTGTATAAACATGGAAATATCTACACCGCTACCAGTACAAACATGGAAATATCAGCACCGCTATCTGTATGAACATGGAAATATCTACACCGCTATCTGTATGAACATGGTAATATCTACACCGCTATCTGTATGAACATGGAAATATCTACACCGCTATCAGTATGAACAAGGAAATATCTACACCGCTATCTGTATGAACATGGATATATCTACACAGCCCTCTGGATGAACATGGAAATATCCACACCGCTATATGTGTAAACATGCATACATCTTCACCGCTATCTGTATAAACATGGAAATATCTACACCGCTATCTGTATGAACATGGAAATATCTACACTGTTATCTGTTTGAAGATGGAAATATATACACCGCTATCTGCATGAAAATGGAAATATCTACACAGCTATCAGCATATACATGGAAATATCTACACAGCTATCTCTTTACACATGGAAATAACTACACCGCTATCTGTATGAACATGGAAATATCTACACCGCCATCTGTATGAACATGGAAATATCTGCACCGCCATCTGTATGAACATATAAATATCTAGACCGCCATCTGTATTAAGATGGAGATATATACACCGCTATCTGAATAAACATGGAAATATCTACACCGCTATCTGGATGAACATGGAAATATCTACAAAGCTATCTGAATGAACATGGAAAAATCTACACCGATATCTGTTTGAACATGGAAATATCTACACCGCTATCTGCATGAAAATGGAAATATCTACAAAGCTATCTGCATATACATGGAAATATCTACACAGCTATCTCTTTACACATGGAAATAACTACACCGCTATATCTATAAACATGGAAATATCTACACCGCCATCTGTATGAACATGGAAATATCTGCACCGCCATCTGTATGAACATATAAATATCTACACCGCCATCTGTATTAAGAAGGAAATATCTAAACCGCTGTTTAAACATGGAAATATCTACACCGCTGCCTGTATAAACATGGATATATCAGCACCGCTCTCTGTAAGAGAATGGAAATATCTACACCGCTATCAGTATGAACATGGAAATATCTACACTGCTGTCTGTATGAACATGGAAATAGCTACACCGTTATCTGTATGAACATGGAAATACCTACACCGCTATCTGTATGAACATGGAAATATCTACACCGCTATCTGTATGAACATGGAAATAGCTACACCGTTATCTGTATCAACATGGAAATAGCTACACCACTATCTGTATGAACATGGAAGTATCTACACCGCTATCTGTATTAACATGGATATATCTACACAGCAATCTGGATGAACATGGAAATATCTACACCGCTATCTGTATGAACATGGAAATATCTACAACACTATCTTAATGAACATGGAAATATCTACACCGCTATCTGTATGAACATGGAAATATCTTCACTGCTATCAGTATGAACATGGATATATCTACACAGCCATCTGGATGAACATGGAAATATCTACAACGCCATCTGTATGAACATGGAAATAGCTACACCGCTATCTGTATAAACATGGAAATATCTACACCGCTATCTGTATAAACATGGAAATATCTACACCACTACCTGTATAAACATTGAAATATCAGCACCGCTGTCTGTATGAACATGGAAATACCTACACCGCTATCTGTATGAACATGGAAATATCTACACCGCTATGTGTATAAACATGGAAATATCTACAGCGCTATCTGTATAAACATGGAAATATCTACACCGCTACCTGTATAAACATTGAAATATCAGCCCCGCTATCTGTATGAACATGGAAATATCTACACCGCTATCTGTATGAACATGGAAATATCTACACCGCTATCTATATGAACATGGAAATATCTACACTGCTACCTGTATAAACATTGAAATATCAGCACCGCTATCTGTTTGAACATGGAAATATCTACACCGCTATCTGAATGAAAATGGAAATATCTACAAAGCTATCTGCATATACATGGAAATATCTACACAGCTATCTCTTTACACATGGAAATAACTACACCGCTATATCTATAAACATGGAAATATCTACACCGCCATCTGTATGAACATGGAAATATCTGCACTGCCATCTGTATGAACATATAAATATCTACACCGCCATCTGTATTAAGAAGGAAATATCTAAACCACTGTTTAAACATGGAAATATCTACACCGCTGCCTGTATAAACATGGAAATATCAGCACCGCTCTCTGTAAGAGAATGGAAATATCTACACCGCTATCTGTATGAACATGGAAATATCTACACTGCTATCTGTATGAACATGGAAATAGCTACACCGTTATCTTTATGAACATGGAAATATCTACACCGCTATCTGTATGAACATGGAAATATCTACAAAGCTATCTGAATGAACATGGAAATATCTACACCGCTATCTGTTTGAACATGTAAATATCTACACCGCTATCTGCATGAAAATGGAAATATCTACAAAGCTATCTGCATACACATGGAAATATCTACACAGCTATCTCTTTACACATGGAAATAACTACACCGCTATATCTATAAACATGGAAATATCTACACCGCTATCTGTATAAACATGGAAATATCTACACCGCTATCTGTATAAAAATGGAAATATCTACACCACTACCTGTATAAACATGTAAATATCTACACCGCTATCTGCATGAAAATGGAAATATCTACAAAGCTATCTGCATACACATGGAAATATCTACACAGCTATCTCTTAACACATGGAAATAAGTACACCGCTATCTCTATAAACATGGAAATATCTACACCGCCATCTGTATGAAGATGGAAATATCTGCACCGCCATCTGTATAAACATATAGGTATCTACACCGCCATCTGTATTTAGATGGAGATATCTACACCGCTATCTGTATAAACTTGGAAATATCTACAACGCTATCTGTTTGAACATGGAAATATCTACACCGCTATCTGTATGAACATGGAAATATCTACACCGCTATCTGTATGAACATGGAAATATCTACACCGCTTTCTGTTTGAACATGGAAATATCTACACCGCTATCTCTATGAACATGGAAATATCTACAATGCTATCTGTATGAACATGGAAATAGCTACACTGCAATCTGTATGAACATGGAAATATCTACACCGCTATCTGTATGAACATGGATATATCTACACAGCCATCTGGATGAACATGGAAATATCTGCACCGCTATCTGTGTAAACCTGCATACATCTTCACCGCTATCTATATAAACATGGAAATATCTACACCACTATCTGTATGAACATGCAAATATCTACACCGCTACCTGTATAAACATGGAAATATCAGCACCTCTATCTGTATGAACATGGAAATAGCTACACCGCTATCTGTATGAACATGCAAATATCTACACCACTATCTGTATGAACATGGAAATATCTACACCACTATCTGTATGAACATGGATATATCTACACAGCCATCTGGATGAACATGGAAATATCTACACACTATCTGTATGAACATGGAAATATCTACACCGCTATCTGTGTAAACATGCATACATCTTCACCGCTATCAGTATAAACATGGAAATATCAGCACCACTATCTGAATGAACCTGGAACTATCTACACCGCTATCTGTATGAACATGGAAATATCTACACCGCTATCTGTATGAACATGGAAATATCCACAAAGCTATCTGAATGAACATGGAAATATCTACACCGCTATCTGTTTGAACATGTAAATATCTACACCACTATCTGCATGAAAATGGAAATATCTGCAAAGCTATCTGCATATACATGGAAATATCTACACAGCTATCTCTTTACACATGGAAATAACTACACCGCTATATCTATAAACATGGAAATATCTACACCACCATCTGTATGAACATGGAAATATCTGCACAGCCATCTGTATGAACATATAAATATCTACACCGCCATCTATATTAAGAAGGAAATATATAAACCGCTATCTGTATAAACATGGAAATATCTACACCGCTGCCTGTGTAAACATGGAAATATCAGCACCGCTCTCTGTATGAAAATGGAAATATCTACACCGCTATCTGTATGAACATGGAAATATCTACACTGCTATCTGTATGAACATGGAAATAGCTACACCGTTATCTGTATGAATATGGAAATAGCTACACCGCTATCTGTATGAACATGGAAACATCTACACCGCTATCTGTATGAACTTGGATATATCTACACAGCCATCTGGATGAACATGGAAATATCTACACCGCTATCTGTATGAACATGGAAACATCAACACCGCTCTCTGTATGAACATGGATATATCTACACAGACATCTGGATGAACATGGAAATATCTACACCTCTATCTGTGTAAAAAAGCATACATCTTCACCACTATCTGTATAAACATGGAAATATCTGCACCGCTATCGGTATGAACATGGAAATATCCACACCGCTATCTGTATGAACATGGAAATACCTACACCGCTATCTGTTTGGACATGGAAACATCTACACTGCAATCTGCATGAAAATGGAAATATCTACACTGCTATCTGCATATACATTTAAATATCTACACAGCTGTCTCTTTACACATGGAAATAACTACACCACTATGTGTATGAACATGGAAATATCTACACCGCCATCTGTATGAACATGGAAATATCTGCACCGCCATCTGTCTGAACATATAAATATCTACACCGCCATCTGTACTAAGAAGGAAATATCTAAACCGCTATCTGTATAAACATGGAAATATCTACACCGCTGCCTGCATGAAAATGGAAATAGCTACACCGCTATCAGTATGAACATGGAAATATCTACACCGCTGCCTGTATAAACATGGAAATATCAGCACCGCTATCTGTTTGAACATGGAAATATCTACACCGCTATCTGTAGGAACATAGAAATAGCTACACCGCTGCCTGTATAAACATGGATATATCAGCACCGCTATCTGAATGAACATGGAAATATCTACACCACTATCTGTATGAACATGGATATATCTACACAGCCATCTGGATGAACATGGAAATATCTACACCATTATCTGTATGAACATGGAAATATCTACACCGCTATCTGTGTAAACATGCATACATATTCACCGCTATCAGTATAAACATGGAAATATCTACACCGCTATCTGTATGAACATGGAAATAGCTACACCGCTATCTGTATGAACATGGATATATCTACACAGCCATCTGGATGAACATGGAAATATCTACACCGCTATCTGTGTAAACATGCATACATCTTCACCGCTATCTGTATAAACATGGAAATATCTACACCGCTATCTGTATGAACATGGAAATATCTACACCGCTATCCGTATGAACATGGAAATATCTACACCGCTATCTGTTTGAACATGGAAATATCTACACCGCTATCTGCATGAAAATGGAAATATCTACACTGCTATCTGCATATACATGGAAATATCTACACAGCAATCTCTTTACACATGGAAATAACTACACCGCTATCTGTATGAACATGGAAATATCCACACCGCCATCTCTATGAACATGGAAATATCTGCACCGCCATCTGTATGAACATATAAATATCTACACCGCCATCTGTATTAAGATGGAGATATCTACACCGCTATCTGTATAAACATGGAAATATCTACACCGCTATCTGTATAAACATGGAAATATCTACACCAATGTCTGTATAAACATGGAAATATCTACACCGCTACCAGTACAAACATGGAAATATCAGCACCGCTATCTGTATGAACATGGAAATATCTACACCGCTATCTGTATGAACATGGTAATATCTACACCGCTATCTGTATGAACATGGAAATATCTACACCGCTATCAGTATGAACAAGGAAATATCTACACCGCTATCTGTATGAACATGGATATATCTACACAGCCCTCTGGATGAACATGGAAATATCCACACCGCTATCTGTGTAAACATGCATACATCTTCACCGCTATCTGTATAAACATGGAAATATCTACACCGCTATCTGTATGAACATGGAAATATCTACACCGCTATCTGTTTGAAGATGGAAATATATACACCGCTAACTGCATGAAAACGGAAATATCTACACAGCTATCAGCATATACATGGAAATATCTACACAGCTATCTCTTTACACATGGAAATAACTACACCGCTATCTGTATGAACATGGAAATATCTACACCGCCATCTGTATGTACATGGAAATATCTGCACCGCCATCTGTATGAACATATAAATATCTACACCGCCATCTGTATTAAGATGGAGATATCTACACCGCTATCTGAATAAACATGGAAATATCTACACCGCTATCTGGATGAACATGGAAATATCTACAAAGCTATCTGAATGAACATGGAAAACTCTACACCGATATCTGTTTGAACATGTAAATATCTACACCGCTATCTGCATGAAAATGGAAATATCTACAAAGCTATCTGCATATACATGGAAATATCTACACAGCTATCTCTTTACACATGGAAATAACTACACCGCTATATCTATAAACATGGAAATATCTACACCACCATCTGTATGAACATGGGAATATCTGCACCGCCATCTGTATGAACATATAAATATCTAAACCGCCATCTGTATTAAGAAGGTAATATCTAAACCGCTATCTCTATAATCATGGAAATATCTACACCGCTGCCTGTATAACCATGGAAATATCAGCACCGCTATCTGTATGAACATGGAAATATCTACACCGCTATCTGTATTAACATGGAAATATCTACACTGCTATCTGTATGAACATGGAAATATCTACACCGTTCTCCGTATGAACATGGAAATATCTACACCACTATCTGTATGAACATGGAAATATCTACAAAGCTATCTGAATGAACATGGAAATATCTACACCACTATCTGTTTGAACATGTAAATATCTACACCGCTATCTGTATGAACATGGAAATATCTACACCGCTATCTGCATGAAAATGGAAATATCTACAAAGCTATCTGCATATTCATGGAAATATCTACACAGCTATCTCTTTACACATGGAAATAACTACACCGCTATATCTATAAACATGGAAATATCTACACCGCCATCTGTATGAACATGGAAATATCTGCACCGCCATCTGTATGAACATATAAATATCTACACCGCCATCTGTATTAAGAAGGAAATATCTAAACCGCTGTTTAAACATGGAAATATCTACACCGCTGCCTGTATAAACATGGATATATCAGCACCGCTCTCTGTAAGAGAATGGAAATATCTACACCGCTATCTGTATGAACATGGAAATATCTACACTGCTGTCTGTATGAACATGGAAATAGCTACACCGTTATCTGTATGAACATGGAAATAGCTACACCGCTATCTGTATGAACATGGAAATATATACACCGCGATCTGTATGAACATGGAAATAGCTACACCGTTATCTGTATCAACATGGAAATAGCTACACCACTATCTGTATGAACATGGAAGTATCTACACCGCTATCTGTATTAACATGGATATATCTACACATCCATCTGGATGAACATGGAAATATCTACACCGCTATCTGTATGAACATGGAAATATCTACACCGCTATCTGTGTGAACATGGATATATCTACACAGCCATCTGGATGAACATGGAAATATCTACACCGCTATCTGTGTAAACATGCATACATCTTCACCGCTATCTGTAAAAACATGGAAATATCTAAACCGCTATCTGTATGAACATGGAAATATCTACACCGCTATCTGTATGAAGATGGAAATACCTACACCGCTATCTGTTTGAACATGGAAATATCTACACCGCTATCTGCATGTAAATGGAAATATCTACACAGCTATCTGCATATACATGGAAATATCTACACAGCTATCTCTTTACACATGGAAATAACTACACCGCTATATCTATAAACATGGAAATATCTACACCACCATCTGTATGAACATGGAAATATCTGCACAGCCATCTGTATGAACATATAAATATCTACACCGCCATCTATATTAAGAAGGAAATATATAAACCGCTATCAGTATAAACATGGAAATATCTACACCGCTGCCTGTGTAAACATGGAAATATCAGCACCGCTATCTGTATGAACATGGAAATATCTACACCGCTATCTGTATGAACATGGAAATATCTACACCGCTATCTGTATGAACATGGAAATAGCTACACCGTTATCTGTATGAATATGGAAATAGCTACACCGCTATCTGTATGAGCATGGAAACATCTACACCGCTATCTGTATGAACTTGGATATATCTACACAGCCATCTGGATGAACATGGAAATATCTACACCGCTATCTGTATTAACATGGAAATATCAACACCGCTATCTGTATGAACATGGATATATCTACACAGCCATCTGGATGAACATGGAAATATCGACACCTCTATCTGTGTAAAAAAGCATACATCTTCACCACTATCTGTATAAACATGGAAATATCTGCACCGCTATCGGTATGAACATGGAAATATCCACACCGCTATCTGTATGAACATGGAAATACCTACACCGCTATCTGTTTGGACATGGAAATATCTACACTGCTATCTGCATGAAAATGGAAATATCTACACTGCTATCTGCATATACATTTAAATATCTACACAGCTGTCTCTTTACACATGGAAATAACTACACCACTATGTGTATGAACATGGAAATATCTACACCGCCATCTGTATGAACATGGAAATATCTGCACCGCCATCTGTATGAACATATAAATTTCTACACCGCCATCTGTATTAAGATGGAGATATCTACACTGCTATCTGTATAAACATGGTAATATCTACACCGCCATCTGTCTGAACATATAAATATCTACACCGCCATCTGTACTAAGAAGGAAATATCTAAACCGCTATCTGTATAAACATGGAAATATCTACACCGCTGCCTGCATGAAAATGGAAATAGCTACACCGCTATCAGTATGAACATGGAAATATCTACACCGCTATCTGAATGAACATGGATATATCTACACAGCCATCTGGATGAACATGGAAATATCTACACCGCTATCTGTGTAAACATGCATATATCTTCACCGCTATCTGTATAAACATGGAAATATCTACACCGCTATCTGTATGAACATGGAAATATCTACACCGCTATCTGTATGAACATGGAAATATCTACACCGCTATCTGTTTGAACATGGAAATATCTACACCGCTATCTGCATGAAAATGGAAATATCTACACTGCTATCTGCATATACATTTAAATATCTACACAGCTATCTCTTTACACATGGAAATAACTACACCACTATCTGTATGAACATGGAAATATCTACACTGCCATCTGTATGAACATGGAAATATCTGCACCGCCATCTGCATGAACATATAAATATCTACACCGCTATCTGTATTAAGATGGAGATATCTACACTGCTATCTGTATAAACATGGAAATATCAACACCGCCATCTGTATGAACATATAAATATCTACACCGCCATCTGTATTAAGAAGGAAATATCTAAACCGCTATCTGTATAAACATGGAAATATCTACACCGCTGCCTGTATAAACATGGAAATATCAGCACCGCTATCTGTTTGAACATGGAAATATCTACACCGCTATCTGTAGGAACATAGAAATAGCTACACCGCTGCCTGTATAAACATGGATATATCAGCACCGCTATCTGTATGAACATGGAAATATCTACACCACTATCTGTATGAACATGGATATATCTACACAGCCATCTGGATTAACATGGAAATAGCTACACCATTATCTGTATGAACATGGAAATATCTACACCGCTATCTGTGTAAACATGCATACATATTCACCGCTATCAGTATAAACATGGAAATATCTACACCGCTATCTGTATGAACATGGAAATAGCTACACCGCTATCTGTATGAACATGGAAATATCTGCACCGCTATCTGTATGAACATGGATATATCTACACAGCCATCTGGATGAACATGGAAATATCTACACCGCTATCTGTGTAAACATGCATACATCTTCACCGCTATCTGTATAAACATGGAAATATCTACACCGCTATCTGTATGAACATGGAAATATCTACACCGCTATCTGTATGAACATGGAAATATCTACACAGCTATCTGTTTGAACATGGAAATATCTACACCGCTATCTGCATAAAAATGGAAATATCTACACTGCTATCTGCATATACATGGAAATATCTACACAGCTATCTCTTTACACATGGAAATAACTACACCGCTATCTGTATGAACATGGAAATATCCACACCGCCATCTCTATGAACATGGAAATATCTGCACCGCCATCTGTATGAACATATAAATATCTACACCGCCATCTGTATTAAGATGGAGATATCTACACCGCTATCTGTATAAACATGGAAATATCTACACCGCTATCTGTATAAACATGGAAATATCTACACCAATATCTGTATAAACATGGAAATATCTACACCGCTACCAGTACAAACATGGAAATATCAGCACCGCTATCTGTATGAACATGGAAATATCTACACCGCTATCTGTATGAACATGGTAATATCTACACCGCTATCTGTATGAACATGGAAATATCTACACCGCTATCAGTATGAACAAGGAAATATCTACACCGCTATCTGTATGAACATGGATATATCTACACAGCCCTCTGGATGAACATGGAAATATCCACACGGCTATCTGTGTAAACATGCATACAGCTTCACCGCTATCTGTATAAACATGGAAATATCTACACCGCTATCTGTATGAACATGGAAATATCTACACCGCTATCTGTTTGAAGATGGAAATATATACACCGCTATCTGCATGAAAATGGAAATATCTACACAGCTATCAGCATATACATGGAAATATCTACACAGCTATCTCTTTACACATGGAAATAACTACACCGCTATCTGTATGAACATGGAAATATCTACACCGCCATCTGTATGAACATGGAAATATCTGCACCGCCATCTGTATGAACATATAAATATCTACACCGCCATCTGTATTAAGATGGAGATATCTACACCGCTATCTGAATAAACATGGAAATATCTACACCGCTATCTGGACGAACATGGAAATATCTACAAAGCTATCTGAATGAACATGGAAAAATCTACACCGGTATCTGTTTGAACATGTAAATATCTACACCGCTATCTGCATGAAAATGGAAATATCTACAAAGCTATCTGCATATTCATGGAAATATCTACACAGCTATCTCTTTACACATGAAAATAACTACACCGCTATATCTATAAACATGGAAATATCTACACCGCCATCTGTATGAACATGGGAATATCTGCACCGCCATCTGTATGAACATATAAATATCTACACCGCCATCTGTATTAAGAAGGAAATATCTAAACCGCTGTTTAAACATGGAAATATCTACACCGCTGCCTGTATAAACATGGATATATCAGCACCGCTCTCTGTAAGAGAATGGAAATATCTACACCGCTATCTGTATGAACATGGAAATATCTACACTGCTGTCTGTATGAACATGGAAATAGCTACACCGTTATCTGTATGAACATGGAAATAGCTACACCGCTATCTGTATGAACATGGAAATATCTACACCGCTATCTGTATGAACATGGAAATAGCTACACCGTTATCTGTATCAACATGGAAATAGCTACACCACTATCTGTATGAACATGGAAGTATCTACACCGCTATCTGTATTAACATGGATATATCTACACAGCCATCTGGATGAACATGGAAATATCTACACTGCTATCTGTATGAACATGGAAATATCTACACCGCTATCTGTGTGAACATGGATATATCTACACAGCCATCTGGATGAACATGGAAATATCTACACCGCTATCTGTGTAAACATGCATACATCTTCACCGCTATCTGTAAAAACATGGAAATATCTAAACCGCTATCTGTATGAACATGGAAATATCTACACCGCTATCTGTATGAAGATAGAAATACCTACACCGCTATCTGTTTGAACATGGAAATATCTACACCGCTATCTGCATGTAAATGGAAATATCTACACAGCTATCTGCATATACATGGAAATATCTACACAGATATCTCTTTACACATGGAAATAACTACACCGCTATATCTATAAACATGGAAATATCTACACCACCATCTGTATGAACATGGAAATATCTGCACAGACATCTGTATGAACATATAAATATCTACACCGCCATCTATATTAAGAAGGAAATATATAAACCGCTATCTGTATAAACATGGAAATATCTACACCGCTGCCTGTGTAAACATGGAAATATCAGCACCGCTATCTGTATGAACATGGAAATATCTACACCGCTATCTGTATGAACATGGAAATATCTACACTGCTATCTGTATGAACATGGAAATAGCTACACCGTTATCTGTATGAATATGGAAATAGCTACACCGCTATCTGTATGAACATGGAAACATCTACACCGCTATGTGTATGAACTTGGATATATCTACACAGCCATCTGGATGAACATGGAAATATCTACACCGCTATCTGTATTAACATGGAAATATCAACACCGCTATCTGTATGAACATGGATATATCTACACAGCCATCTGGATGAACATGGAAATATCTACACCTCTATCTGTGTAAAAAAGCATACATCTTCACCACTATCTGTATAAACATGGAAATATCTGCACCGCTATCGGTATGAACATGGAAATATCCACACCGCTATCTGTATGAACATGGAAATACCTACACCGCTATCTGTTTGGACATGGAAATATCTACACCGCTATCTGTATGAACATGGAAATATCTACACCGCTATCTGTTTGAACATGTAAATATCTACACCGCTATCTGCATGAAAATGGAAATATCTACACTGCTATCTGCATATACATGGAAATATCTACACAGCTATCTCTTTACACATGGAAATAACTGCACCGCTATCTGTATGAACATGGAAATATCCACACCGCCATCTCTATGAACATGGAAATATCTGCACCGCCATCTGTATGAACATATAAATATCTACACCGCCATCTGTATTAAGATGGAGATATCTACACCGCTATCTGTATAAACATGGAAATATCTACACCGCTATCTGGATGAACATGGAAATATCTACAAAGCTATCTGAATGAACATGGAAAAATCTACACCGATATCTGTTTGAACATTTAAATATCTACACCGCTATCTGCATGAAAATCGAAATATCTACAAATCTATCTGCATATACATGGAAATATCTACACAGCTATCTCTTTACACATGAAAATAACTACACCGCTATATCTATAAACATGGAAATATCTACACCGCCATCTGTATGAACATGGGAATATCTGCACCGCCATCTGTATGAACATATAAATATCTACACCGCCATCTGTATTAAGAAGAAATATCTAAACCGCTGTTTAAACATGGAAATATCTACACCGCTGCCTGTATAAACATGGATATATCAGCACCGCTCTCTGTAAGAGAATGGAAATATCTACACCGCTATCTGTATGAACATGGAAATATCTACACTACTTTCTGTATGAACATGGAAATAGCTACACCGTTATCTGTATGAACATGGAAATAGCTACACCGCTATCTGTATGAACATGGAAATATCTACACCGCTATCTGTATGAACATGGAAATAGCTACACCGTTATCTGTATCAACATGGAAATAGCTACACCACTATCTGTATGAACATGGAAGTATCTACACCGCTATCTGTATTAACATGGATATATCTACACAGCCATCTGGATGAACATGGAAATATCTACACCGCTATCTGTATGAACATGGAAATATCTACACCGCTATCTGTTTGAACATGGATATATCTACACAGCCATCTGGATGAACATGGAAATATCTACACCGCTATCTGTGTAAACATGCATACATCTTCACCGCTATCTGTAAAAACATGGAAATATCTAAACCGCTATCTGTATGAACATGGAAGTATCTACACCGCTATCTGTATGAAGATGGAAATACCTACACCGCTATCTGTTTGAACATGGAAACATCTACACCGCTATCTGCATGTAAATGGAAATATCTACACAGCTATTTGCATATACATGGAAATATCTACACAGCTATCTCTTTACACATGGAAATAACTACACCGCTATCTGTATGAACATGGAAATATCTACACGGCCATCTGAATGAACATGGAAATATCTGCACCGCCATCTGTATGAACATATAAATATCTACACCGCCATCTGTATTAAGATGGAGATATCTACACCGCTATCTGTATGAACATGGAAATATCTACACCGCTATCTGTATAAACATGGAAATATCTGCACCGCTGCCTGTATAAACATGGAAATATCAGCACCGCTATCTGTATGAACATGGAAATATCTACACCGCTATCTGTATGAACATGGAAATATCTACACCGCTATCTGTATAAACGTGGAAATATCTACACCTCTATCTGTATAAACATGGAAATATCTACACCGCTACCTGTATAAACAGGGAAATATCAGCACCGCTATCTGTATCAACATGGAAATATCTACACCGCAATCTGTATGAACATGGAAATATCTACACCGCTATCTACATGAACATGGAAATATCTACACCGCTACCTGTATAAACATGGAAATATCAGCACCGCTATCTGTATGAACATGGAAATATCTACACCGCTATCTGTATGAACATGGAAATATCTACACCGCTATCTGTATGAACATGGAAATATCTACAAAGCTATCTGAATGAACATGGAAATATCTACACCGCTATGTTTGAACATGTAAATATCTACACCGCTATCTACATGAAAATGGAGATATCTACAAAGCTATCTGCATATACATGGAAATATCTACACAGCTATCTCTTTACACATGGAAATAACTACACCGCTATATCTATAAACATGGAAATATCTACACCGCCATCTGTATGAACATGGAAATATCTGCACCGCCATCTGTATGAACATATAAATATCTACACCGCCATCTGTATTAAGAAGGAAATATCTAAACCGCTATCTGTATAAACATGGAAATATCTACACCGCTGACTGTATAAACATGGAAATATCAGCACCGCTATCTGTATGAACATGGAAGTATCTACACCGCTATCTGTATCAACATGGAAATATCTACACTGCTATGTGTATGAACATGGAAATAGCTACACCGTTATCTGTATGAACATGGAAATAGCTACACCACTATCTGTATGAACATGCAAATATCTACACCGCTATCTGTATGAACATGGATATATCTTCACAGCCATCTGGATGAACATGGAAATATCTACACCGCTATCTGTATGAACATGGAAATATCTACACCGCTATCTGTATGAACATGGAAATATCTACACCGCTATCTGTATGAACATGGAAATATCTACACCGCTATCTGTGTAAACATGCATACATCTTCACCGCTATCTGTAAAAACATGGAAATATCTAAACCGCTATCTGTATGAACATGGAAATATCTACACCGCTATCTGTATGAAGATAGAAATACCTACACCGCTATCTGTTTGAACATGGAAATATCTACACCGCTATCTGCATGTAAATGGAAATATCTACACAGCTATCTGCATATACATGGAAATATCTACACAGATATCTCTTTACACATGGAAATAACTACACCGCTATATCTATAAACATGGAAATATCTACACCACCATCTGTATGAACATGGAAATATCTGCACAGACATCTGTATGAACATATAAATATCTACACCGCCATCTATATTAAGAAGGAAATATATAAACCGCTATCTGTATAAACATGGAAATATCTACACCGCTGCCTGTGTAAACATGGAAATATCAGCACCGCTATCTGTATGAACATGGAAATATCTACACCGCTATCTGTATGAACATGGAAATATCTACACTGCTATCTGTATGAACATGGAAATAGCTACACCGTTATCTGTATGAATATGGAAATAGCTACACCGCTATCTGTATGAACATGGAAACATCTACACCGCTATGTGTATGAACTTGGATATATCTACACAGCCATCTGGATGAACATGGAAATATCTACACCGCTATCTGTATTAACATGGAAATATCAACACCGCTATCTGTATGAACATGGATATATCTACACAGCCATCTGGATGAACATGGAAATATCTACACCTCTATCTGTGTAAAAAAGCATACATCTTCACCACTATCTGTATAAACATGGAAATATCTGCACCGCTATCGGTATGAACATGGAAATATCCACACCGCTATCTGTATGAACATGGAAATACCTACACCGCTATCTGTTTGGACATGGAAATATCTACACCGCTATCTGTATGAACATGGAAATATCTACACCGCTATCTGTTTGAACATGTAAATATCTACACCGCTATCTGCATGAAAATGGAAATATCTACACTGCTATCTGCATATACATGGAAATATCTACACAGCTATCTCTTTACACATGGAAATAACTGCACCGCTATCTGTATGAACATGGAAATATCCACACCGCCATCTCTATGAACATGGAAATATCTGCACCGCCATCTGTATGAACATATAAATATCTACACCGCCATCTGTATTAAGATGGAGATATCTACACCGCTATCTGTATAAACATGGAAATATCTACACCGCTATCTGGATGAACATGGAAATATCTACAAAGCTATCTGAATGAACATGGAAAAATCTACACCGATATCTGTTTGAACATTTAAATATCTACACCGCTATCTGCATGAAAATCGAAATATCTACAAATCTATCTGCATATACATGGAAATATCTACACAGCTATCTCTTTACACATGAAAATAACTACACCGCTATATCTATAAACATGGAAATATCTACACCGCCATCTGTATGAACATGGGAATATCTGCACCGCCATCTGTATGAACATATAAATATCTACACCGCCATCTGTATTAAGAAGAAATATCTAAACCGCTGTTTAAACATGGAAATATCTACACCGCTGCCTGTATAAACATGGATATATCAGCACCGCTCTCTGTAAGAGAATGGAAATATCTACACCGCTATCTGTATGAACATGGAAATATCTACACTACTTTCTGTATGAACATGGAAATAGCTACACCGTTATCTGTATGAACATGGAAATAGCTACACCGCTATCTGTATGAACATGGAAATATCTACACCGCTATCTGTATGAACATGGAAATAGCTACACCGTTATCTGTATCAACATGGAAATAGCTACACCACTATCTGTATGAACATGGAAGTATCTACACCGCTATCTGTATTAACATGGATATATCTACACAGCCATCTGGATGAACATGGAAATATCTACACCGCTATCTGTATGAACATGGAAATATCTACACCGCTATCTGTTTGAACATGGATATATCTACACAGCCATCTGGATGAACATGGAAATATCTACACCGCTATCTGTGTAAACATGCATACATCTTCACCGCTATCTGTAAAAACATGGAAATATCTAAACCGCTATCTGTATGAACATGGAAGTATCTACACCGCTATCTGTATGAAGATGGAAATACCTACACCGCTATCTGTTTGAACATGGAAACATCTACACCGCTATCTGCATGTAAATGGAAATATCTACACAGCTATTTGCATATACATGGAAATATCTACACAGCTATCTCTTTACACATGGAAATAACTACACCGCTATCTGTATGAACATGGAAATATCTACACGGCCATCTGAATGAACATGGAAATATCTGCACCGCCATCTGTATGAACATATAAATATCTACACCGCCATCTGTATTAAGATGGAGATATCTACACCGCTATCTGTATGAACATGGAAATATCTACACCGCTATCTGTATAAACATGGAAATATCTGCACCGCTGCCTGTATAAACATGGAAATATCAGCACCGCTATCTGTATGAACATGGAAATATCTACACCGCTATCTGTATGAACATGGAAATATCTACACCGCTATCTGTATAAACGTGGAAATATCTACACCTCTATCTGTATAAACATGGAAATATCTACACCGCTACCTGTATAAACAGGGAAATATCAGCACCGCTATCTGTATCAACATGGAAATATCTACACCGCAATCTGTATGAACATGGAAATATCTACACCGCTATCTACATGAACATGGAAATATCTACACCGCTACCTGTATAAACATGGAAATATCAGCACCGCTATCTGTATGAACATGGAAATATCTACACCGCTATCTGTATGAACATGGAAATATCTACACCGCTATCTGTATGAACATGGAAATATCTACAAAGCTATCTGAATGAACATGGAAATATCTACACCGCTATGTTTGAACATGTAAATATCTACACCGCTATCTACATGAAAATGGAGATATCTACAAAGCTATCTGCATATACATGGAAATATCTACACAGCTATCTCTTTACACATGGAAATAACTACACCGCTATATCTATAAACATGGAAATATCTACACCGCCATCTGTATGAACATGGAAATATCTGCACCGCCATCTGTATGAACATATAAATATCTACACCGCCATCTGTATTAAGAAGGAAATATCTAAACCGCTATCTGTATAAACATGGAAATATCTACACCGCTGACTGTATAAACATGGAAATATCAGCACCGCTATCTGTATGAACATGGAAGTATCTACACCGCTATCTGTATCAACATGGAAATATCTACACTGCTATGTGTATGAACATGGAAATAGCTACACCGTTATCTGTATGAACATGGAAATAGCTACACCACTATCTGTATGAACATGCAAATATCTACACCGCTATCTGTATGAACATGGATATATCTTCACAGCCATCTGGATGAACATGGAAATATCTACACCGCTATCTGTATGAACATGGAAATATCTACACCGCTATCTGTATGAACATGGAAATATCTACACCGCTATCTGTATGAACATGGATATATCTACACAGCCATCTGGATGAACATGGAAATATCTACACCGCTATCTGTGTAAACATGCATAGATCTTCACCGCTATCTGTATAAACATGGAAATATCTACACCGCTATCTGTATGAACATGGAAATATCTACACCGCTATCTGTATGAACATGGAAATATCTGCACCACTATCTGTTTGAACATGGAAATATCTACACCGCCATCTGCTTGAAAATGGAAATATCTACACTGCCACCTGCATATACATGGAAATATCTACACAGCTATCACTTTAAACATGGAAATAACTACACCGCTATCTGTATGAACATGGAAATATCCACACCGCCATCTGTATGAACATGGAAATATCTGCACAGCCATCTGTATGAACATATAAATATCTGCACCGCCATCTGTATTAAGATGGAGATATCTACACCGTGATCTGCATAAACATGGAAATATCTACACCGCTATCTGTATGAACATGGAAATGTATACACCGCTATCTGTATAAACATGGAAATATCTACACCGCTACCTGTATAAGCATGGAAATATCAGCACCGCTATCTGTATGAACATGGAATTATCTATACCGCTATCTGTATGAACATGGAAATATCTACACCGCTATCTGTATGAACATGGATATATCTACACAGCCATCTGGATGAACATGGAAATATCTGCACCGCTATCTGTGTAAACATGCATACATCTTCACCGCTATCTGTATAAACATGGAAATATCTAAACCGCTATCTGTATGAACATGGAAGTATCTACACCGCTATCTGTATGAAGATGGAAATACCTACACCGCTATCTGTTTGAACATGGAAACATCTACACCGCTATCTGCATGTAAATGGAAATATCTACACAGCTATTTGCATATACATGGAAATATCTACACAGCTATCTCTTTACACATGGAAATAACTACACCGCTATCTGTATGAACATGGAAATATCTACACGGCCATCTGAATGAACATGGAAATATCTGCACCGCCATCTGTATGAACATATAAATATCTACACCGCCATCTGTATTAAGATGGAGATATCTACACCGCTATCTGTATGAACATGGAAATATCTACACCGCTATCTGTATAAACATGGAAATATCTGCACCGCTGCCTGTATAAACATGGAAATATCAGCACCGCTATCTGTATGAACATGGAAATATCTACACCGCTATCTGTATGAACATGGAAATATCTACACCGCTATCTGTATAAACGTGGAAATATCTACACCTCTATCTGTATAAACATGGAAATATCTACACCGCTACCTGTATAAACAGGGAAATATCAGCACCGCTATCTGTATCAACATGGAAATATCTACACCGCAATCTGTATGAACATGGAAATATCTACACCGCTATCTACATGAACATGGAAATATCTACACCGCTACCTGTATAAACATGGAAATATCAGCACCGCTATCTGTATGAACATGGAAATATCTACACCGCTATCTGTATGAACATGGAAATATCTACACCGCTATCTGTATGAACATGGAAATATCTACAAAGCTATCTGAATGAACATGGAAATATCTACACCGCTATGTTTGAACATGTAAATATCTACACCGCTATCTACATGAAAATGGAGATATCTACAAAGCTATCTGCATATACATGGAAATATCTACACAGCTATCTCTTTACACATGGAAATAACTACACCGCTATATCTATAAACATGGAAATATCTACACCGCCATCTGTATGAACATGGAAATATCTGCACCGCCATCTGTATGAACATATAAATATCTACACCGCCATCTGTATTAAGAAGGAAATATCTAAACCGCTATCTGTATAAACATGGAAATATCTACACCGCTGACTGTATAAACATGGAAATATCAGCACCGCTATCTGTATGAACATGGAAGTATCTACACCGCTATCTGTATCAACATGGAAATATCTACACTGCTATGTGTATGAACATGGAAATAGCTACACCGTTATCTGTATGAACATGGAAATAGCAACACCACTATCTGTATGAACATGCAAATATCTACACCGCTATCTGTATGAACATGGATATATCTTCACAGCCATCTGGATGAACATGGAAATATCTACACCGCTATCTGTATGAACATGGAAATATCTACACCGCTATCTGTATGAACATGGAAATATCTACACCGCTATCTGTATGAACATGGATATATCTACACAGCCATCTGGATGAACATGGAAATATCTACACCGCTATCTGTGTAAACATGCATAGATCTTCACCGCTATCTGTATAAACATGGAAATATCTACACCGCTATCTGTATGAACATGGAAATATCTACACCGCTATCTGTATGAACATGGAAATATCTGCACCACTATCTGTTTGAACATGGAAATATCTACACCGCCATCTGCTTGAAAATGGAAATATCTACACTGCCACCTGCATATACATGGAAATATCTACACAGCTATCACTTTAAACATGGAAATAACTACACCGCTATCTGTATGAACATGGAAATATCCACACCGCCATCTGTATGAACATGGAAATATCTGCACAGCCATCTGTATGAACATATAAATATCTGCACCGCCATCTGTATTAAGATGGAGATATCTACACCGCTATCTGCATAAACATGGAAATATCTACACCGCTATCTGTATGAACATGGAAATGTATACACCGCTATCTGTATAAACATGGAAATATCTACACCGCTACCTGTATAAGCATGGAAATATCAGCACCGCTATCTGTATGAACATGGAATTATCTATACCGCTATCTGTATGAACATGGAAATATCTACACCGCTATCTGTATGAACATGGATATATCTACACAGCCATCTGGATGAACATGGAAATATCTGCACCGCTATCTGTGTAAACATGCATACATCTTCACCGCTATCTGTATAAACATGGAAATATCTACACCACTATCTGTATGAACATGCAAACATCTACACCGCTACCTGTATAAACATGGAAATATCAGCACCTCTATCTGTATGAACATGGAAATAGCTACACCGCTATCTGTATGAACATGCAAATATCTACACCACTATCTGTATGAACATGCAAATATCTACACCACTATCTGTATGAACATGGATATATCTACACAGCCATCTGGATGAACATGGAAATATCTACACCACTATCTGTATGAACATGGAAATATCTACACCGCTATCTGTGTAAACATGCATACATCTTCACCGCTATCAGTATAAACATGGAAATATCTACACCGCTATCTGTATGAACATGGAAATAGCTACACCGCTATCTGTATGAACATGGAAATATCTACACCGCTATCTGTTTGAACATGGATATATCTACACAGCCATCTGGATGAACATGGAAATATCTACACCGCAATCTGTGTAAACATTGATACATCTTCACCGCTATCTGTATAAACATGGAAATATCTACACCGCTATCTGTATGAACATTGAAATATCTACACCGCTATCTGTATGAACATGGAAATACCTACACCGCTATCTGTTTGAACATAGAAATATCTACACCGCTATCTGCATGAAAATGGAAATATCTACACTGCTATCTGCATATACATGGAAATATCTACACAGCTATCCCTTTACACACGGAAATAACTACACCGCTATCTGTATGAACATGGAAATATCCACACCGCCATCTGTATGAACATGGAAATATCTGCACCGCCATCTGTATGAACATATAAATATCTACACCGCCATCTGTATTAAGATGGAGATATCTACACCGCTATCTGTATAAACATGGAAATATCTACACCGCTATCTGTATAAACATGGAAATATCTACACCGCTATCTGTATAAACATGGAAATATCTACACCACTACCTGTATAAACATGGAAATATCAGCACCGCTATCTGTATCAACATGGAAATATCTACACCGCTATCTGTATGAACATGGAAATATCTACACCGCTATCTGTATAAACATGGAAATATCTACACCTCTATCTGTATAAACATGGAAATATCTACACCGCTACCTGTATAAACAGGGAAATATCAGCACCGCTATCTGTATCAACATGGAAATATCTACACCGCTATCTGTATGAACATGGAAATATCTACACCGCTATCTACATGAACATGGAAATATCTACACCGCTACCTGTATAAACATGGAAATATAAGCACCGCTATCTGTATGAACATGGAAATATCTACACCGCTATCTGTATGAACATGGAAATATCTACACCGCTATCTGTATGAACATGGAAATATCTACAAAGCTATCTGAATGAACATGGAAATATCTACACCGCTATGTTTGAACATGTAAATATCTACACCGCTATCTACATGAAAATGGAGATATCTACAAAGCTATCTGCATATACATGGAAATATCTACACAGCTATCTCTTTACACATGGAAATAACTACACCGCTATATCTATAAACATGGAAATATCTACACCGCCATCTGTATGAACATGGAAATATCTGCACCACCATCAGTATGAACATATAAATATCTACACCGCCATCTGTATTAAGAAGGAAATATCTAAACGGCTATCTGTATAAACATGGAAATATCTACACCGCTATCTGTATGAACATGGAAGTATCTACACCGCTATCTGTATCAACATGGAAATATCTACACTGCTATCTGTATGAACATGGAAATAGCTACACCGTTATCTGTATGAACATGGAAATAGCTACACCACTATCTGTATGAACATGGAAATATCTACACCGCTATCTGTATGAACATGGAAATATCTACACCGCTATCTGTATGAACATGGAAATATCTACACCGCTATCTGTATGAACATGGAAATATCTACACCGCTATCTGTATGAACATGGATATATCTACACAGCCATCTGGATGAACATGGAAATATATACACCGCTATCTGTGTAAACATGCATAGATCTTCACCGCTATCTGTATAAACATGGAAATATCCACACCGCTATCTGTATGAACATGGAAATATCTACACCGCTATCTGTATGAACATGGAAATATCTGCACCACTATCTGTTTGAACATGGAAATATCTACACCGCCATCTGCTTGAAAATGGAAATATCTACACTGCCATCTGCATATACATGGAAATATCTACACAGCTATCACTTTACACATGGAAATAACTACACCGCTATCAGTATGAACATGGAAATATCCACACCGCCATCTGTATGAACATGGAAATATCTGCACCGCCATCTGTATGAACATATAAATATCTGCACCGCCATCTGTATTAAGATGGAGATATCTACACCGCTATCTGCATAAACATGGAAATATCTACACCGCTATCTGTATGAACATGGAAATGTATACACCGCTATCTGTATAAACATGGAAATATCTACACCTCTACCTGTATAAGCATGGAAATATCAGCACCGCTATCTGTATGAACATGGAATTATCTATACCGCTATCTGTATGAACATGGAAATATCTACACCGCTATCTGTATGAACATGGATATATCTACACAGCCATCTGGATGAACATGGAAATATCTGCACCGCTATCTGTGTAAACATGCATACATCTTCACCGCTATCTATATAAACATGGAAATATCTACACCACTATCTGTATGAACATGCAAACATCTACACCGCTACCTGTATAAACATGGAAATATCAGCACCTCTATCTGTATGAACATGGAAATAGCTACACCGCTATCTGTATGAACATGCAAATATCTACACCACTATCTGTATGAACATGCAAATATCTACACCACTATCTGTATGAACATGGATATATCTACACAGCCATCTGGATGAACATGGAAATATCTACACCACTATCTGTATGAACATGGAAATATCTACACCGCTATCTGTGTAAACATGCATACATCTTCACCGCTATCAGTATAAACATGGAAATATCTACACCGCTATCTGTATGAACATGGAAATAGCTACACCGCTATCTGTATGAACATGGAAATATCTACACCGCTATCTGTTTGAACATGGATATATCTACACAGCCATCTGGATGAACATGGAAATATCTACACCGCAATCTGTGTAAACATTGATACATCTTCACCGCTATCTGTATAAACATGGAAATATCTACACCGCTATCTGTATGAACATTGAAATATCTACACCGCTATCTGTATGAACATGGAAATACCTACACCGCTATCTGTTTGAACATAGAAATATCTACACCGCTATCTGCATGAAAATGGAAATATCTACACTGCTATCTGCATATACATGGAAATATCTACACAGCTATCCCTTTACACATGGAAATAACTACACCGCTATCTGTATGAACATGGAAATATCCACACCGACATCTGTATGAACATGGAAATATCTGCACCGCCATCTGTATGAACATATAAATATCTACACCGCCATCTGTATTAAGATGGAGATATCTACACCGCTATCTGTATAAACATGGAAATATCTACACCGCTATCTGTATAAACATGGAAATATCTACACCGCTATCTGTATAAACATGGAAATATCTACACCACTACCTGTATAAACATGGAAATATCAGCACCGCTATCTGTATGAACATGGAAATATCTACACCGCTATCTGTATGAACATGGAAATATCTACACCGCTATCTGTATAAACATGGAAATATCTAAACCTCTATCTGTATAAACATGGAAATATCTACACCGCTACCTGTATAAACAGGGAAATATCAGCACCGCTATCTGTATCAACATGGAAATATCTACACCGCTATCTGTATGAACATGGAAATATCTACACCGCTATCTACATGAAAAAGGAAATATCTACACCGCTACCTGAATAAACATGGAAATATAAGCACCGCTATCTGTATGAACATGGAAATATCTACACCGCTATCTGTATGAACATGGAAATATCTACACCGCTATCTGTATGAACATGGAAATATCTACAAAGCTATCTGAATGAACATGGAAATATCTACACCGCTATGTTTGAACATGTAAATATCTACACCGCTATCTACATGAAAATGGAGATATCTACAAAGCTATCTGCATATACATGGAAATATCTACACAGCTATCTCTTTACACATGGAAATAACTACACCGCTATATCTTTAAACATGGAAATATCTACACCGCCATCTGTATGAACATGGAAATATCTGCACTGCCATCTGTATGAACATATAAATATCTACACCGCCATCTGTATTAAGAAGGAAATATCTAAACGGCTATCTGTATAAACATGGAAATATCTACACCGCTGCCTGTATAAACATGGAAATATCAGCACCGCTATCTGTATGAACATGGAAGTATCTACACCGCTATCTGTATCAACATGGAAATATCTACACTGCTATCTGTATGAACATGGAAATAGCTACACCGTTATCTGTATGAACATGGAAATAGCTACACCACTATCTGTATGAACATGGAAATATCTACACCGCTATCTGTAGGAACATGGATATATCTTCACAGCCATCTGGATGAACATGGAAATATCTACACCGCTATCTGTATGAACATGGAAATATCTACACCGCTATCTGTATGAACATGGAAATATCTACACCGCTATCTGTATGAACATGGATATATCTACACAGCCATCTGGATGAACATGGAAATATCTACACCGCTATCTGTGTAAACATGCATAGATCTTCACCGCTATCTGTATAAACATGGAAATATCTACACCGCTATCTGTATGAACATGGTAATATCTACACCGCTATCTGTATGAACATGGAAATATCTACAACGCTATCAGTATGAACAAGGAAATATATACACCGCTATCTGCATGAAAATGGAAATATCTACACAGCTATCAGCATATACATGGAAATATCTACACAGCTATCTCTTTACACATGGAAATAACTACACCGCTATCTGTATGAACATGGAAATGTCTACACCGCCATCTGTATGAACATGGAAATATCTGCACCGCCATCTGTATGAACATATAAATATCTACACCGCCATCTGTATTAAGATGGAGATATCTACACCGCTATCTGAATAAACATGGAAATATCTACACCGCTATCTGTATGAACATGGAAATAGCTACACCGTTATCTGTATCAACATGGAAATAGCTACACCACTATCTGTATGAACATGGAAGTATCTACACCGCTATCTGTATTAACATGGATATATCTACACAGCCATCTGGATGAACATGGAAATATCTACACTGCTATCTGTATGAACATGGAAATATCTACACCGCTATCTGTGTGAACATGGATATATCTACACAGCCATCTGGATGAACATGGAAATATCTACACCGCTATCTGTGTAAACATGCATACATCTTCACCGCTATCTGTAAAAACATGGAAATATCTAAACCGCTATCTGTATGAACATGGAAATATCTACACCGCTATCTGTATGAAGATGGAAATACCTACACCGCTATCTGTTTGAACATGGAAATATCTACACCGCTATCTGCATGTAAATGGAAATATCTACACAGCTATCTGCATATACATGGAAATATCTACACAGATATCTCTTTACACATGGAAATAACTACACCGCTATATCTATAAACATGGAAATATCTACACCACCATCTGTATGAACATGGAAATATCTGCACAGCCATCTGTATGAACATATAAATATCTACACCGCCATCTATATTAAGAAGGAAATATATAAACCGCTATCTGTATAAACATGGAAATATCTACACCGCTGCCTGTGTAAACATGGAAATATCAGCACCGCTATCTGTATGAACATGGAAATATCTACACCGCTATCTGTATGAACATGGAAATATCTACACTGCTATCTGTATGAACATGGAAATAGCTACACCGTTATCTGTATGAATATGGAAATAGCTACACCGCTATCTGTATGAACATGGAAACATCTACACCGCTATCTGTATGAACTTGGATATATCTACACAGCCATCTGGATGAACATGGAAATATCTACACCGCTATCTGTATTAACATGGAAATATCAACACCGCTATCTGTATGAACATGGATATATCTACACAGCCATCTAAATGAACATGGAAATATCTACACCTCTATCTGTGTAAAAAAGCATACATCTTCACCACTATCTGTATAAACATGGAAATATCTGCACCGCTATCGGTATGAACATGGAAATATCCACACCGCTATCTGTATGAACATGGAAATACCTACACCGCTATCTGTTTGGACATGGAAATATCTACACTGCTATCTGCATGAAAATGGAAATATCTACACTGCTGTCTGCATATACATTTAAATATCTACACAGCTGTCTCTTTACACATGGAAATAACTACACCACTATGTGTATGAACATGGAAATATCTACACCGCCATCTGTATGAACATGGAAATATCTGCACCGCCATCTGTATGAACATATAAATATCTACACCGCCATCTGTATTAAGATGGAGATATCTACACTGCTATCTGTATAAACATGGTAATATCTACACCGACATCTGTCTGAACATATAAATATCTACACCGCCATCTGTACTAAGAAGGAAATATCTAAACCGCTATCTGTATAAACATGGAAATATGTACACCGCTGCCTGCATGAAATTGGAAATAGCTACACCGCTATCAGTATGAACATGGAAATATCTACACCGCTATCTGAATGAACATGGATATATCTACACAGCCATCTGGATGAACATGGAAATATCTACACCGCTATCTGTGTAAACATGCATACATCTTCACCGCTATCTGTATAAACATGGAAATATCTACACCGCTATCTGTATGAACATGGAAATATCTACTCCGCTATCTGTATGAACATGGAAATATCTACACCGCTATCTGTATGAACATGGAAATATCTACACCGCTATCTGCATGAAAATGGAAATATCTACACTGCTATCTGCATATACATTTAAATATCTACACAGCTATCCCTTTACACATGGAAATAACTACACCACTATCTGTATGAACATGGAAATATCTACACTGCCATCTGTATGAACATGGAAATATCTGCACCGCCATCTGTATGAACATATAAATATCTACACCGCTATCTGTATTAAGATGGAGATATCTACACTGCTATCTGTATAAACATGGAAATAACACCGCCATCTGTATGAACATATAAATATCTACACCGCCATCTGTATTAAGAAGGAAATATCTAAACCGCTATCTGTATAAACATGGAAATATCTACACCGCTGCCTGTATAAACATGGAAATATCAGCACCGCTATCTGTTTGAACATGGAAATATCTACACCGCTATCTGTAGGAACATAGAAATAGCTACACCGCTGCCTGTATAAACATGGATATATCAGCACCGCTATCTGTATGAACATGGAAATATCTACACCACTATCTGTATGAACATGGATATATCCACACAGCCATCTGGATGAACATGGAAATATCTACACCATTATCTGTATGAACATGGAAATATCTACACCGCTATCTGTGTAAACATGCATACATATTCACCGCTATCAGTATAAACATGGAAATATCTACACCACTATCTGTATGAACATGGAAATAGCTACACCGCTATCTGTATGAACATGGAAATATCTACACCGCTATATGTATAAACATGGAAATATCTACACCGCTATCTGTATAAACATGGAAATATCTACACCACTACCTGTATAAACATGGAAATATCAGCACCGCTATCTGTATGAACATGGAAATATCTACACCGCTATCTGTATGAACATGGAAATATCTACACCGCTATCTGTATAAACATGGAAATATCTACACCTCTATCTGTATAAACATGGAAATATCTACACCGCTACCTGTATAAACAGGGAAATATCAGCACCGCTATCTGTATCAACATGGAAATATCTACACCGCTATCTGTATGAACATGGAAATATCTACACAGCTATCTACATGAACATGGAAATATCTACACCGCTACCTGTATAAACATGGAAATATAAGCACCGCTATCTGTATGAACATGGAAATATCTACACCGCTATCTGTATGAACATGGAAATATCTACACCGCTATCTGTATGAACATGGAAATATCTACAAAGCTATCTGAATGAACATGGAAATATCTACACCGCTATGTTTGAACATGTAAATATCTACACCGCTATCTACATGAAAATGGAGATATCTACAAAGCTATCTGCATATACATGGAAATATCTACACAGCTATCTCTTTACACATGGAAATAACTACACCGCTATATCTTTAAACATGGAAATATCTACACCGCCATCTGTATGAACATGGAAATATCTACACCGCTATCTGTATGAACATGGAAATATCTACACCGCTATCTGTATGAACATGGAAATATCTACACCGCTATCTGTATGAACATGGATATATCTACACAGCCATCTGGATGAACATGGAAATATCTACACCGCTATCTGTGTAAACATGCATAGATCTTCACCGCTATCTGTATAAACATGGAAATATCTACACCGCTATCTGTATGAACATGGAAATATCTACACCGCTATCTGTATGAACATGGAAATATCTGCACCACTATCTGTTTGAACATGGAAATATCTACACCGCCATCTGCTTGAAAATGGAAATATCTACACTGCCATCTGCATATACATGGAAATATCTACACAGCTATCACTTTACACATGGAAATAAGTACACCGCTATCAGTATGAACATGGAAATATCCACACCGCCATCTGTATGAACATGGAAATATCTGCACCGCCATCTGTATGAACATATAAATATCTGCACCGCCATCTGTATTAAGATGGAGATATCTACACCGCTATCTGCATAAACATGGAAATATCTACACCGCTATCTGTATGAACATGGAAATGTATACACCGCTATCTGTATAAACATGGAAATATCTACACCACTACCTGTATAAGCATGGAAATATCAGCACCGCTATCTGTATGAACATGGAATTATCTATACCGCTATCTGTATGAACATGGAAATATCTACACCGCTATCTGTATGAACATGGAAATGTCTACACCGCTATCAGTATGAACATGGAAATATCTACACCGCTATCTGTATGAACATGGATATATCTACACAGCCCTCTGGATGAACATGGAAATATCCACACCGCTATCTGTGTAAACATGCATACATCTTCACCGCTATCTGTATAAACATGGAAATATCTGCATTGCTATCTGTATGAACATGGAAATATCTACACCGCTATCTGTTTGAAGATGGAAATATATACACCGCTATCTGCATGAAAATGGAAATATCTACACAGCTATCTGCATATACAAGGAAATATCTACACAGCTATCTCTTTACACATGGAAATAACTACACCGCTATCTGTATGAACATGGAAATATCTACACCGCCATCTGTATGAACATGGAAATATCTGCACCGCCATCTGTATGAACATATAAATATCTACACCGCCATCTGTATTAAGATGGAGATATCTACACCGCTATCTGAATAAACATGGAAATATCTACACCGCTATCTGTATAAACAAGGAAATATCTACACCGCTATCTGTATAAACATGGAAATATCTACACTGCTACCTGTATAAACATGGAAATATCAGCACCGCTATCTGTATGAACATGGAAATATGTACACCGCTATCTGTATGAACATGGAAATATCTACACCGCTATCTGTATGAACATGGAAATATCTACAAAGCTCTCTGAATGAACATGGAAATATCTACACCGCTATCTGTTTGAACACGTAAATATCTACACTGCTATCTGCATGAAAATGGAAATATCTACAAAGCTATCTGCATATACATGGAATTATCTACACAGCTATCTCTTTACACATGGAAATAACTACACTGCTATATCTATAAACATAGAAATATCTACACCGCTATCTGTATAAACATGGAAATATCTACACCGCTATCTGTATAAACATGGAAATATCTACACCACTACCTGTATAAACATGGAAATATCAGCACCGCTATCGGTATGAAGATGGAAATATCTACACCGCTATCTGTATGAACATGGAAATATCAACACCGCTATCTGTATGAACATGGAAATATCTACAAAGCTATCTGAATGAACATGGAAATATCTACACCGCTATCTGTTTGAACATGTCAATATCTACACCGCTATCTGCATGAAAATGGAAATATCTACAAAGCTATCTGCATATACATGGAAATATCTACACAGCTATCTCTTTACACATGGAAATAACTACACCGCTATATCTATAAACATGGAAATATCTACACCGCCATCTGTATGAACATGGAAATATCTGCACCGCCATCTGTTTGAACATATAAATATCTACACCGCCATCTGTATTAAGAAGGAAATATATAAACCGCTATCTGTATAAACATGGAAATATCTACACCGCTGCCTGTATAAACATGGAAATATCAGCACCGCTATCTGTATGAACATGGAAGTATCTACACCGCTATCTGTATAAACATGGAAATATCTACACTGCTATCTGTATGAACATTTAAATAGAAACACCGTTATCTGTATGAACATGGAAATAGCTACACCACTATCTGTATGAACATGGAAATATCTACACCGCTATCTATATGAACATGGATATATCTACACAGCCATCTGGATGAACATGGAAATATCTACACCGCTATCTGTGTAAACATGCATAGATCTTCACCGCTATCTGTATAAACATGGAAATATCTACACCGCTATCTGTAGGAACATGGAAATATCTACACTGCTATCTGTATGAACATGGAAATATCTACACCACTATCTGTTTGAACATGGAAATATCTACACCGCTATCTGCATGAAAATGGAAATATCTACACTGCTATCTGCATATACATGGAAATATCTACACAGCTATCTCTTTACACATGGAAATAACTACACCGCTATCTGTATGAACATATAAATATCTACACCGCCATCTGTATTAAGATGGAGATATCTACACCGCTATCTGAATAAACATGGAAATATCTACACCGCTATCTGTATAAACATGGAAATATCTACACCGCTATCTGTATAAACATGGAAATATCTACACCACTATCTGTTTGAACATGGAAATATCTACACCGCTATCTGCATGAAAATGGAAATATCTACACTGCTATCTGCATATACATGGAAATATCTACACAGCTATCTCTTTACACATGGAAATAACTACACCGCTATCTGTATGAACATGGAAATATCCACACCGCCATCTGTATGAACATGGAAATATCTGCACCGCCATCTGTATGAACATATAAATATCTGCACCGCCATCTGTATTAACATGGAGACATCTACACCGCTATCTTCATAAACATGGAAATATCTACACCGCTATCTGTGTAAACATGGAAATGTATACACCGCTATCTGTATAAACATGGAAATATCTACACCGCTACCTCTATAAGCATGGAAATATCAGCACCGCTATCTGTATGAACATGGAAATATCTACACCACTATCTGTATGAACATGGAAATATCTACACCGCTATCTGTATGAACATGGAAATGTCTACACCGCTATCAGTATGAACATGGAAATATATACACCGCTATCTGTTTGAACATGGATATATCTACACAGCCCTCTGGATGAACATGGAAATATCCACACCGCTATCTGTGTAAACATGCATACATCTTCACCGCTATCTTTATAAACATGGAAATATCTACATTGCTATCTCTATGAACATGGAAATATCTACACCGCTATCTGTTTGAAGATGGAAATATATACACCGCTATCTGAATGAAAATGGAAATATCTACACAGCTATCTGCATATACATGGAAATATCTACACAGCTATCTCTTTACACATGGAAATAACTACACCGCTATCTGTATGAACATGGAAATGTCTACACCGCCATCTGTATGAACATGGAAATATCTGCACCGCCATCTGTATGAACATATAAATATCTACACCGCCATCTGTATTAAGATGGAGATATCTACACCGCTATCTGAATAAACATGGAAATATCTACACCGCTATCTGTATAAACATGGAAATATCTACACCGCTATCTGTATAAACATGGAAATATCTACACTGCTACCTGTATAAACATGGAAATATCAGCACCGCTATCTGTATGAACATGGAAATATCTACAACGCTATCTGTATGAACATGGAAATATCTACACCGCTATCTGTATGAACATGGAAATATCTACAAAGCTATCTGTATGAACATGGAAATATCTACACCGCTATCTGTTTGAACATGTAAATATCTACACCGCTATCTGCATGAAAATGGAAATATCTACAAAGCTATCTGCATACACATGGAAATATCTACACAGCTATCTCTTTACACATGGAAATAACTACTCCGCTATATCCATAAACATGGAAATATCTACACCGCTATCTGTATAAACATGGAAATATCTACACCGCTATCTGTATAAACATGGAAATATCTACACCACTACCTGTATAAACATGGAAATATCAGCACCGCTATATGTATGAAAATGGAATTATCTACACCGCTATCTGTATGAACATGGAAATATCTACACCGCTATCTGTATGAACATGGAAATACCTACACCGCTACCTGTATAAACATGGAAATAGCAGCACCGCTATCTGTATGAAAATGGAAATATCTACACCGCTATCTCTATGAACATGGAAATACCTACAACGCTATCTGTATGAACATGGAAATAGCTACACTGCTATCTGTATGAACATGGAAATATCTACACCAATATCTGTTGGAACATGGAAATATCTACACCGCTATCTCTATGAACATGGATATATCTACACAGCCATCTGCGTGAACATGGAAATATCTACACCGCTATCTGTGTAAACATGCATACATCTTCACCGCAATCTGTATAAACATGGAAATATCAACACCGCTATCTGTATGAACATGGAAATATCTACACCGCTATCTGTATGAACATGGAGATATCTACACCGCTATCTGTATGAACATGGAAATACCTTCACCGCCATCTGTATGAACATGGATATATCTACACTGCCATCTGGATGAACATGGATATATCGACACAGCCGTCTGGATGAACATGGAAATATCCACACCGCTATCTGTGTAAACATGCATACCTCTTCACCGCTATCTGTATAAACATGGAAATATCTGCACCGATATCTGTAGGAACATGGAAATATCTACACCGCTATCTGTTTGAAGATGGAAATATATACACCGCTATCTGCATGAAAATGGAAATATCTACACAGCTATCTGCATGAAAATGGAAATACCTACACAGCTATCTGCATATACATGGAAATATCTACACAGCTATCTCTTTACACATGGAAATAACTACACCGCTATCTGTATGAACATGGAAATATCTACACCGCCATCTGCATGAACATGGAAATATCTGCACTGCCATCTGTATGAACATATAAATATCTACACTGCCATCTGTATTAAGATGGAGATATCTACACCGCTATCTGAATAAACATGGAAATATCTACACCTCTATCTGTATAAACATGGAAATATCAGCACCGCTATCTGTATGAACATGGAAATATCAGCCCCTCTATCTGTATGAACATGGAGATATCTACACCGCCATCTGTATGAACATGGATATATCTACACAGCCATCTGGAGGAACATGGAAATATCTACACCGCTATCTGTATGAACATGGGAATATCTACACCGCTATCTGTATGAACATGGAAATACCTACACCGCTATCTGTATGAACAAGGAAATATCTTCACCGCTATCTGTATGAACATGGATATATCTACAGAGCCATCTGGATGAACATGGAAATATCTACACCGCCATCTGTATGAAGATATAAATATCTACACCGCCATCTGTTTTAAGATGGAGATATCTACACCGCTATCTGTATAAACCTGGAAATATCTACACCGCTATCTGTTTAAACATGGAAATATCTACACCGCTATCTGGATTAACATGGAAATTTCTACACCGCTACTTGTATAAACATGGAAATATCAGCACCGCTATCTGTAGGAACATGGAAATATCTACACCGCTATCTGTACGAACATGGAAATACCTACACCGCTATCTGTATGAACATGGAAATAGCTACACCTCTATCTGTATGAACATGGAAATATCTACACCGCTATCTGAATGAACATGGATATATCTACACAGCCATCTGGATGAACATGGAAATATCTACACTGCTATCTGTGTAAACATGCATACATCTTCACCGCTATCTGTATAAACATGGAAATATCTACACCGCTATCTGTATGAACATGGAAATATCTGCACCGCTATCTGTATGAACATGGAAATATCTACACCGCTATCTGTTTGAACATGGAAATATCTACACCGCTTTCTGCATGAAAATGGAAATATCTACACCGCCATCTGCATATACATGGAAATATCTAGACAGCTATCTCTTTACACATGGAAATAACTACACCGCTATCTGTATGAACATGGAAATATCTACACCGCCATCTGTATGAACATGGAAATATCTGCACTGCCATCTGAATGAACATGTACATATCTACACCACCATCTGTATTAAGATGGAGATACCTACACCGCTATCTGTATAAACATGGAAATACCTACACCGCTATCTGTATAAACATGGAAATACCTACACCGCTACCTGTATAAACATGGAAATAGCAGCACCGCTATCTGTATGAAAATGGAAATATCTACACCGCTATCTCTATGAACATGGAAATATCTACAACGCTATCTGTATGAACATGGAATTAGCTACACTGCTATCTGTATGAACATGGAAATATCTACACCAATATCTGTTGGAACATGGAAATATCTACACCGCTATCTCTATGAACATGGATATATCTACACAGACATCTGCGTGAACATGGAAATATCTACACCGCTATCTGTGTAAACATGCATACATCTTCACCGCAATCTGTATAAACATGGAAATATCAACACCGCTATCTGTATGAACTTGGAAATATCTACACCGCTATCTGTTTGAACATGGAAATATCTAAACCGCTATCTGTATGAACATGGAAATATCTACACCGCTATCTGTATGAACATGGAGATATCTACACCGCTATCTGTATGAACATGGAAATACCTTCACCGCCATCTGTATGAACATGGATATATCTACACAGCCATCTGGATGAACATGGATATATCGACACAGCCGTCTGGATGAACATGGAAATATCCACACCGCTATCTGTGTAAACATGCATACATCTTCACCGCTATCTGTATAAACATGGAAATATCTGCACCGATATCTGTAGGAACATGGAAATATCTACACCGCTATCTGTTTGAAGATGGAAATATATACACCGCTATCTGCATGAAAATGGAAATATCTACACAGCTATCTGCATGAAAATGGAAATACCTACACAGCTATCTGCATATACATGGAAATATCTACACAGCTATCTCTTTACACATGGAAATAACTACACCGCTATCTGTATGAACATGGAAATATCTACACCGCCATCTATATGAACATGGAAATATCTGCACTGCCATCTGTATGAACATATAAATATCTACACTGCCATCTGTATTAAGATGGAGATATCTACACCGCTATCTGAATAAACATGGAAATATCTACACCTCTATCTCTATAAACATGGAAATATCAGCACCGCTATCTGTATGAACATGGAAATATCAGCCCCTCTATCTGTATGAACATGGAGATATCTACACCGCCATCTGTATGAAAATGGATATATCTACACAGCCATCTGGAGGAACATGGAAATATCTACACCGCTATCTGTATGAACATGGGAATATCTACACCGCTATCTGTATGAACATGGAAATACCTACACCGCTATCTGTATGAACAAGGAAATATCTTCACCGCTATCTGTATGAACATGGATATATCTACAGAGCCATCTGGATGAACATGGAAATATCTACACCGCCATCTGTATGAACATATAAATATCTACACCGCCATCTGTTTTAAGATGGAGATATCTACACCGCTATCTGTATAAACCTGGAAATATCTACACCGCTATCTGTTTAAACATGGAAATATCTACACCGCTATCTGGATTAACATGGAAATTTCTACACCGCTACCTGTATAAACATGGAAATATCAGCACCGCTATCTGTTGGAACATGGAAATATCTACACCGCTATCTGTACGAACATGGAAATACCTACACCGCTATCTGTATGAACATGGAAATAGCTACACCTCTATCTGTATGAACATGGAAATATCTACACCGCTATCTGAATGAACATGGATATATCTACACAGCCATCTGGATGAACATGGAAATATCTACACTGCTATCTGTGTAAACATGCATACATCTTCACCGCTATCTGTATAAACATGGAAATATCTACACCGCTATCTGTATGAACATGGAAATATCTGCACCGCTATCTGTATGAACATGGAAATATCTACACCGCTATCTGTTTGAACATGGAAATATCTACACCGCTATCTGCATGAAAATGGAAATATCTAAACCGCCATCTGCATATACATGGAAATATCTACACAGCTATCTCTTTACACATGGAAATAACTACACCGCTATCTGTATGAACATGGAAATATCTACACCGCCATCTGTATGAACATGGAAATATCTGCACTGCCATCTGTATGAACATGTACATATCTACACCACCATCTGTATTAAGATGGAGATATCTACACCGCTATCTGTATAAACATGGAAATATCTACACCGCTATCTGTATAAACACGGAAATATCTACACCGCTATCTGTATAAACATGGAAATATCTACACCGCTACCTGTATAAACATGGAAATATCAGCACCGCTATCTGTATGAACATGGAAATATCTACACCGCTATCTATTTGAACATGGAAATATCTACACCGCCATCTGTATGAACATGGAAATATCTGCACCGCCATCTGAATGAACATATAAATATCTACACCGCCATCTGTATTAAAATGGAGATATCTACACCGCTATCTGAATAAACATGGAAATATCTACACCGCTATCTGTATAAACATGGAAATATCAGCACCGCTCTCTGTATGAACATGGAAATATCAGCCTCTCTATCTGTATGAACATGGAAGTATCTACACCGCTATCTGTATCAACATGGAAATATCTACACTGCTATCTGTATGACCATGAAAATAGCTACACCGTTATCTGTATGAACATGGAAATAGCTACACCACTATCTGTATGAACATGGAAATATCTACACCGCTATCTGTATGAACATAGATATAACTTCACAGCCATCTGGATGAACATGGAAATATCTACACCGCTATCTGTATGAACATGGAAATATCTACACCGCTATCTGTATGAACATGGAAATATCTACACCGCTATCTGTATGAACATGGATATATCTACACAGCCATCTGGATGAACATGGAAATATCTACACCGCTATCTGTGTAAACATGCATAGATCTTCACCGCTATCTGTATAAACATGGAAATATCTACACCGCTATCTGTATGAACATGGAAATATCTACACCGCTATCTGTATGAACATGGAAATATCTGCACCACTATCTGTTTGAACATGGAAATATCTACACCGCCATCTGCTTGAAAATGGAAATATCTACACTGCCATCTGCATATACATGGAAATATCTACACAGCTATCACTTTACACATGGAAATAACTACACCGCTATCAGTATGAACATGGAAATATCCACACCGCCATCTGTATGAACATGGAAATATCTGCACCGCCATCTGTATGAACATATAAATATCTGCAACGCCATCTGTATTAAGATGGAGATATCTACACCGCTATCTCCATAAACATGGAAATATCTACACCGCTATCTGTATGAACATGGAAATGTATACACCGCTAACTGTATAAACATTGAAATATCTACACCGCTACCTGTATAAGCATGGAAATATCAGCACCGCTACCTGTATGAACATGGAATTATCTATACCGCTATCTGTATGAACATGGAAATATCTACACCGCTATCTGTATGAACATGGATATATCTACACAGCCATCTTGATGAACATGGAAATATCTGCACCGCTATCTGTGTAAACATGCATACATCTTCACCGCTATCTATATAAACATGGAAATATCTACACCACTATCTGTATGAACATGCAAACATCTACACCGCTACCTGTATAAACATGGAAATATCAGCACCTCTATCTGTATGAACATGGAAATAGCTACACCGCTATCTGTATGAACATGCAAATATCTACACCACTATCTGTATGAACATGCAAATATCTACACCACTATCTGTATGAACATGGATATATCTACACAGCCATCTGGATGAACATGGAAATATCTACACCACTATCTGTATGAACATGGAAATATCTACACCGCTATCTGTGTAAACATGCATACATCTTCACCGCTATCAGTATAAACATGGAAATATCTACACCGCTATCTGTATGAACATGGAAATAGCTACACCGCTGTCTGTATGAACATGGAAATATCTACACCGCTATCTGTTTGAACATGGATATATCTACACAGCCATCTGGATGAACATGGAAATATCTACACCGCTATCTGTGTAAACATTGATACATCTTCACCGCTATCTGTATAAACATGGAAATATCTACACCGCTATCTGTATGAACATTGAAATATCTAAACCGCTATCTGTATAAACATGGAAATACCTACACCGCTATCTGTTTGAACATAGAAATATCTACACCGCTATCTGCATGAAAATGGAAATATCTACACTGCTATCTGCATATACATGGAAATATCTACACAGCTATCCCTTTACACATGGAAATAACTACACCGCTATCTGTATGAACATGGAAATATCCACACCGCCATCTGTATGAACATGGAAATATCTGCACCGCCATCTGTATGAACATATAAATATCTACACCGCCATCTGTATTAAGATGGAGATATCTACACCGCTATCTGTATAAACATGGAAATATCTACACCGCTATCTGTATAAACATGGAAATATCTACACCGCTATCTGTATAAACATGGAAATATCTACACCACTACCTGTATAAACATGGAAATATCAGCACCGCTATCTGTATGAACATGGAAATATCTACACCGCTATCTGTATAAACATGGAAATATCTACACCTCTATCTGTATAAACATGGAAATATCTACACCGCTACCTGTATAAACAGGGAAATGTCAGCACCGCTATCTGTATCAACATGGAAATATCTACACTGCTATCTGTATGAACATGGAAATATCTACACCGCTATCTACATGAACATGGAAATATCTACACCGCTACCTGTATAAACATGGAAATATTAGCACCGCTATCTGTATGAACATGGAAATATCTTCACCGCTATCTGTATGAACATGGAAATACCTACACCGCTATCTGTGTGAAAATGGAAATATCTACAAAGCTATCTGAATGAACATGGAAATATCTACACCGCTATGTTTGAACATGTAAATATCTACACCGCTATCTACATGAAAATGGAGATATCTACAAACCTATCTGCATATACATGGAAATATCTACACAGCTATCTCTTTACACATGGAAATAACTACACCGCTATATCTATAAACATGGAAATATCTACACCGCCATCTGTACGAACATGGAAATATCTGCACCGCCATCTGTATGAACATATAAATATCTACACCGCCATCTGTATTAAGAAGGAAATATCTAAACCGCTATCTGTATAAACATGGAAATATCTACATCGCTGCCTGTATAAACATGGAAGTATCAGCACCGCTATCTGTATGAACATGGAAGTATCTACACCGCTATCTGTATCAACATGGAAATATCTACACTGCTATCTGTATGAACATGGAAATAGCTACACCGTTATCTGTATGAACATGGAAATAGCTACACCACTATCTGTATGAACATGGAAATATCTACACCGCTATCTGTATGAACATGGATATAACTTCACAGCCATCTGGATGAACATGGAAATATCTACACCGCTATCTGTATGAACATGGAAATATCTACACCGCTATCTGTATGAACATGGAAATATCGACACCGCTATCTGTATGAACATGGATATATCTACACAGCCATCTGGATGAACATGGAAATATCTACACCGCTATCTGTGTAAACATGCATAGATCTTCACCGCTATCTGTATAAACATGGAAATATATACACCGCTATCTGTATGAACATGGAAATATCTACACCGCTATCTGTATGAACATTGAAATATCTGCACCACTATCTGTTTGAACATGGAAATATCGACACCGCCATCTGCTTGAAAATGGAAATATCTACACTGCCATCTGCATATACATGGAAATATCTACACAGCTATCACTTTACACATGGAAATAACTACACCGCTATCTGTATGAACATGGAAATATCCACACCGCCATCTGTATGAACATGGAAATATCTGCACCGCCATCTGTATGAACATATAAATATCTGCACAGCCATCTGTATTAAGATGGAGATATCTACACCGCTATCTGCATAAACATGGAAATATCGACACCGCTATCTGTATGAACATGGAAATGTATACACCGCTATCTGTATAAACATGGAAATATCTACACCGCTACCTGTATAAGCATGGAAATATCAGCACCGCTATCTGTATGAACATGGAATTATCTATACCGCTATCTGTATGAACATGGAAATATCTACACCGCTATCTGTATGAACATGGAAATGTCTACACCGCTATCAGTATGAACATGGAAATATCTACACCGCTATCTGTATGAACATGGATATATCTACACAGCCGTCTGGATGAACATGGAAATATCCACACCGCTATCTGTGTAAACATGCATACATCTTCACCGCTATCTGTATAAACATGGAAATATCTGCATTGCTATCTGTATGAACATGGAAATATCTACACCGCTATCTGTTTGAAGATGGAAATATATACACCGCTATCTGCATGAAAATGGAAATATCTACACAGCTATCTGCATATACAAGGAAATATCTACACAGCTATCTCTTTACACATGGAAATAACTACACCGCTATCTGTATGAACATGGAAATATCTACACCGCCATCTGTATGAACATGGAAATATCTGCACCGCCATCTGTATGAACATATAAATATCTACACCGCCATCTGTATTAAGATGGAGATATCTACACCGCTATCTGAATAAACACGGAAATATCTACACCGCTATCTGTATAAACATGGAAATATCTACACCGCTATCTGTATAAACATGGAAATATCTACACTGCTACCTGTATAAACATGGAAATATCAGCACCGCTATCTGTATGAACATGGAAATATGTACACCGCTATCTGTATGAACATGGAAATATCTACACCGCTATCTGTATGAACATGGAAATATCTACACCGCTATCTGTGTAAACATGCATACATCTTCACCACTATCTGTATAAACATGGAAATATCTTCAGTGCTATCTGTATGAACATGGAAATATCTACACCGCTATCTGTTTGAACATGGAAATATCTACACCGCTATCTGCATGAAAATGGAAATATCTACAAAGCTATCTGCATATACATGGAAATATCTACACAGCTATCTCTTTACACATGGAAATAACTACACCGCTATATCTATAAACATGGAAATATCTACACCGCCATCTGTATGAACATGGAAATATCTGCACCACCATCAGTATGAACATATAAATATCTACACCGCCATCTGTATTAAGAAGGAAATATCTAAACCGCTATCTGTATGAACATTGAAATATCTACAACGCTATCTGTATGAACATGGAAATAGCTACACCGCTATCTGTGTAAACATGCATACATCTTCACCGCTATCTGTATAAACATGGAAATATCTACAACGCTATCTGTATGAACATGGAAATATCTACACCGCTTTCTGTACGAACATGGAAATATCTAAACTGCTATCTGCATGAAAATAGAAATATCTACACAGCTATCTGCATATACATGGAAATATCTACACAGCTATCTCTTTACAAATGGAAATATCTATACCGCCATCTTTATGGACATGGAAATATCTGCACCACCATCTGTATGAACATATAAATATCTACACTGCCATCTGTATTTTGAAGGAAATATCTAAACCGCTATCTGTATGAACATTGAAATATCTACTGCGCTATCTGTATGAACATGGAAATATCTACACCGCTATCTGTGTAAACATGCATACATCTTCACCGCTATCTGTATAAACATGGAAATATCTACAACGCTATCTGTATGAACATGGAAATATCTACACCGCTATCTGTACGAACATGGAAATATCTACACCGCTATCTGCATGAAAATAGAAATATCTACACAGCTATCTGCATATACATGGAAATATCTAAAAGCTTTCTCTTTACACATGGAAATAACTACACCGCTATCTCTATAAACACGGAAATATCTACACCGCCGTCTGTATGAACATGGAAATATCTGCACCGCCGTCTGTATCAACATATAAATATCTACACCGCCATCTGTATTAAGATGGAGATATCTACACCGCTATCTGTATAAACCTGGAAATATCTACACCGCTATCTGTATAAACATGGAAATACCTACACCGCTATCTGTATAAACATGGAAATACCTACACCGCTACCTGTATAAACATGGAAATAGCAGCACCGCTATCTGTATGAAAATGGAAATATCTACACCGCTATCTCTATGAACATGGAAATATCTACAACGCTATCTGTATGAACATGGAAATAGCTACACTGCTATCTGTATGAACATGGAAATATCTACACCAATATCTGTTGGAACATGGAAATATCTACACCGCTATCTCTATGAACATGGATATATCTACACAGCCATCTGCGTGAACATGGAAATATCTACACCGCTATCTGTGTAAACATGCATACATCTTCACCGCAATCTGTATAAACATGGAAATATCAACACCGCTATCTGTATGAACTTGGAAATAACTACACCGCTATCTGTTTGAACATGGAAATATCTAAACCGCTATCTGTATGAACATGGAAATATCTACACCGCTATCTGTATGAACATGGAGATATCTACACCGCTATCTGTATGAACATGGAAATACCTTCACCGCCATCTGTATGAACATGGATATATCTACACAGCCATCTGGATGAACATGGATATATCGACACAGCCGTCTGGATGAACATGGAAATATCCACACCGCTATCTGTGTAAACATGCATACATCTTCACCGCTATCTGTATAAACATGGAAATATCTGCACCGATATCTGTAGGAACATGGAAATATCTACACCGCTATCTGTTTGAAGATGGAAATATATACACCGCTATCTGCATGAAAATGGAAATATCTACACAGCTATCTGCATGAAAATGGAAATACCTACACAGCTATCTGCATATACATGGAAATATCTACACAGCTATCTCTTTACACATGGAAATAACTACACCGCTATCTGTATGAACATGGAAATATCTACACCGCCATCTGTATGAACATGGAAATATCTGCACTGCCATCTGTATGAACATATAAATATCTACACTGCCATCTGTATTAAGATGGAGATATCTACACCGCTATCTGAATAAACATGGAAATATCTACACCTCTATCTGTATAAACATGGAAATATCAGCACCGCTATCTGTATGAACATGGAAATATCAGCCCCTCTATCTGTATGAACATGGAGATATCTACACCGCCATCTGTATGAACATGGATATATCTACACAGCCATCTGGAGGAACATGGAAATATCTACACCGCTATCTGTATGAACATGGGAATATCTACACCGCTATCTGTATGAACATGGAAATACCTACACCGCTATCTGTATGAACAAGGAAATATCTTCACCGCTATCTGTATGAACATGGATATATCTACAGAGCCATCTGGATGAACATGGAAATATCTACACCGCCATCTGTATGAACATATAAATATCTACACCGCCATCTGTTTTAAGATGGAGATATCTACACCGCTATCTGTATAAACCTGGAAATATCTACACCGCTATCTGTTTAAACATGGAAATATCTACACCGCTATCTGGATTAACATGGAAATTTCTACACCGCTACCTGTATAAACATGGAAATATCAGCACCGCTATCTGTAGGAACATGGAAATATCTACACCGCTATCTGTACGAACATGGAAATACCTACACCGCTATCTGTATGAACATGGAAATAGCTACACCTCTATCTGTATGAACATGGAAATATCTACACCGCTATCTGAATGAACATGGATATATCTACACAGCCATCTGGATGAACATGGAAATATCTACACTGCTATCTGTGTAAACATGCATACATCTTCACCGCTATCTGTATAAACATGGAAATATCTACACCGCTATCTGTATGAACATGGAAATATCTGCACCGCTATCTGTATGAACATGGAAATATCTACACCGCTATCTGTTTGAACATGGAAATATCTACACCGCTATCTGCATGAAAATGGAAATATCTACACCGCCATCTGCATATACATGGAAATATCTACACAGCTATCTCTTTACACATGGAAATAACTACACCGCTATCTGTATGAACATGGAAATATCTACACCGCCATCTGTATGAACATGGAAATATCTGCACTGCCATCTGTATGAACATGTACATATCTACACCACCATCTGTATTAAGATGGAGATATCTACACCGCTATCTGTATAAACATGGAAATACCTACACCGCTATCTGTATAAACATGGAAATACCTACACCGCTACCTGTATAAACATGGAAATAGCAGCACCGCTATCTGTATGAAAATGGAAATATCTACACCGCTATCTCTATGAACATGGAAATATCTACAACGCTATCTCTATGAACATGGAATTAGCTACACTGCTATCTGTATGAACATGGAAATATCTACACCAATATCTGTTGGAACATGGAAATATCTACAACGCTATCTCTATGAACATGGAATTAGCTACACCGCTATCTGTATAAACATGGAAATATCTACACCGCTATCTGTATAAACACGGAAATATCTACACCGCTATCTGTATAAACATGGAAATATCTACACCGCTACCTGTATAAACATGGAAATATCAGCACCGCTATCTGTATGAACATGGAAATATCTACACCGCTATCTGTTTGAACATGGAAATATCTACACCGCCATCTGTATGAACATGGAAATATCTGCACCGCCATCTGAATGAACATATAAATATCTACACCGCCATCTGTATTAAAATGGAGATATCTACACCGCTATCTGAATAAACATGTAAATATCTACACCGCTATCTGTATAAACATGGAAATATCAGCACCGCTCTCTGTATGAACATGGAAATATCAGCCTCTCTATCTGTATGAACATGGAAGTATCTACACCGCTATCTCTATGAACATGGAAATATCTACACCGCTATCTGTTTGAACATGGAAATATCTACACCGCTATCTGCATGAAAATGGAAATATGTACAAAGCTATCTGCATATAAATGGAATTATCTACACAGCTATCTCTTTACACATGGAAATAACTACACTGATATATCTATAAACATGGAAATATCTACACCGCTATCTGTATGAACATGGAAATAGCTACACCGCTATCTGTATGAACATGGAAATATCTAAACCGCTATCTGTTTGAACATGGATATATCTACACAGCCATCTGGATGAACATGGAAATATCTACACCGCTATCTGTGTAAACATTGATACATCTTCACCGCTATCTGTATAAACATGGAAATATCTACACCGCTATCTGTATGAACATTGAAATATCTACACCGCTATTTGTATGAACATGGAAATACCTACACCGCTATCTGTTTGAACATAGAAATATCTACACAGCTATCTGCATGAAAATGGAAATATCTACACTGCTATCTGCATATACATGGAAATATCTACACAGCTATCCCTTTACACATGGAAATAACTACACCGCTATCTGTATGAACATGGAAATATCCACACCGCCATCTGTATGAACATGGAAATATCTGCACCGCCATCTGTATGAACATATAAATATCTACACCGCCATCTGTATTAAGATGGAGATATCTACACCGCTATCTGTATAAACATGGAAATATCTACACCGCTATCTGTATAAACATGGAAATATCTACACCGCTATCTGTATAAACATGGAAATATCTACACCACTACCTGTATAAACATGGAAATATCAGCACCGCTATCTGTATGAACATGGAAATATCTACACCGCTATCTGTATGAACATGGAAATATCTACACCGCTATCTGTATAAACATGGAAATATCTACACCTCTATCTGTATAAACATGGAAATATCTACACCGCTACCTGTATAAACAGGGAAATATCAGCACCGCTATCTGTATCAACATGGAAATATCTACACCGCTATCTGTATGAACATGGAAATATCTACACCGCTATCTACATGAACATGGAAATATCTACACCGCTACCTGTATAAACATGGAAATATCAGCACCGCTATCTGTATGAACATGGAAATATCTACACCGCTATCTGTATGAACATGGAAATATCTACACCGCTATCTGTATGAACATGGAAATATCTACAAAGCTATCTGAATGAACATGGAAATATCTACACCGCTATGTTTGAACATGTAAATATCTACACCGCTATCTACATGAAAATGGAGATATCTACAAAGCTATCTGCATATACATGGAAATATCTACACAGCTATCTCTTTACACATGGAAATAACTACACCGCTATATCTATAAACATGGAAATATCTACACCGCCATCTGTATGAACATGGAAATATCTGCACCGCCATCTGTATGAACATAAAATATCTACACCGCCATCTGTATTAAGAAGGAAATATCTAAACCGCTATCTGTATAAACATGGAAATATCTACACCGCTGACTGTATAAACATGGAAATATCAGCACCGCTATCTGTATGAACATGGAAGAATCTACACCGCTATCTGTATCAACATGGAAATATCTACACTGCTATCTGTATGAACATGGAAATAGCTACACCGTTATCTGTATGAACATGGAAATAGCTACACCACTATCTGTATGAACATGCAAATATCTACACCGCTATCTATATGAACATGGATATATCTTCACAGCCATCTGGATGAACATGGAAATATCTACACCGCTATCTGTATGAACATGGAAATATCTACACCGCTATCTGTATGAACATGGAAATATCTACACCGCTATCTGTATGAACATGGATATATCTACACAGCCATCTGGATGAACATGGAAATATCTACACCGCTATCTGTGTAAACATGCATAGATCTTCACCGCTATCTGTATAAACATGGAAATATCTACACCGCTATCTGTATGAACATGGAAATACCTACACCGCTATCTGTATGAACATGGAAATATCTGCACCACTATCTGTTTGAACATGGAAATATCTACACCGCCATCTGCTTGAAAATGGAAATATCTACACTGCTATCTGCATATACATGGAAATATCTACACAGCTATCACTTTACACATGGAAATAACTACACCGCTATCTGTATGAACATGGAAATATCCACACCGCCATCTGTATGAACATGGAAATATCTGCACCGCCATCTGTATGAACATATAAATATCTGCACCGCCATCTGTATTAAGATGGAGATATCTACACCGCTATCTGCATAAACATGGAAATATCTACACCGCTATCTGTATGAACATGGAAATGTATACACCGCTATCTGTATAAACATGGAAATATCTACACCGCTACCTGTATAAGCATGGAAATATCAGCACCGCTATCTGTATGAACATGGAATTATCTATACCGCTATCTGTATGAACATGGAAATATCTACACCGCTATCTGTATGAACATGGATATATCTAAACAGCCATCTGGATGAACATGGAAATATCTGCACCGCTATCTGTGTAAACATGCATACATCTTCACCGCTATCTATATAAACATGGAAATATCTACACCACTATCTGTATGAACATGCAAACATCTACACCGCTACCTGTATAAACATGGAAATATCAGCACCTCTATCTGTATGAACATGGAAATAGCTACACCGCTATCTGTATGAACATGCAAATATCTACACCACTATCTGTATGAACATGCAAATATCTACACCACTATCTGTATGAACATGGATATATCTACACAGCCATCTGGATGAACATGGAAATATCTACACCACTATCTGTATGAACATGGAAATATCTACACAGCTATCTGTGTAAACATGCATACATCTTCACCGCTATCAGTATAAACATGGAAATATCTACACCGCTATCTGTATGAACATGGAAATAGCTACACCGCTATCTGTATGAACATGGAAATATCTACACCGCTATCTGTTTGAACATGGATATATCTACACAGCCATCTGGATGAACATGGAAATATCTACACCGCAATCTGTGTAAACATTGATACATCTTCACAGCTATCTGTATAAACATGGAAATATCTACACCGCTATCTGTATGAACATTGAAATATCTACACCGCTATCTGTATGAACATGGAAATACCTACACCGCTATCTGTTTGAACATAGAAATATCTACACCGCTATCTGCATGAAAATGGAAATATCTACACTGCTATCTGCATATACATGGAAATATCTACACAGCTATCCCTTTACACATGGAAATAACTACACCGCTATCTGTATGAACATGGAAATATCCACACCGCCATCTGTATGAACATGGAAATATCTGCACCGCCATCTGTATGAACATATAAATATCTACACCGCCATCTGTATTAAGATGGAGATATCTACACCGCTATCTGTATAAACATGGAAATATCTACACCGCTATCTGTATAAACATGGAAATATCTACACCGCTACCTGTATAAACATGGAAATATAAGCACCGCTATCTGTATGAACATGGAAATATCTACACCGCTATCTGTATGAACATGGAAATATCTACACCGCTATCTGTATGAACATGGAAATATCTACAAAGCTATCTGAATGAACATGGAAATATCTACACCGCTATGTTTGAACATGTAAATATCTACACCGCTATCTACATGAAAATGGAGATATCTACAAAGCTATCTGCATATACATGGAAATATCTACACAGCTATCTCTTTACACATGGAAATAACTACACCGCTATATCTATAAACATGGAAATATCTACACCGCCATCTGTATGAACATGGAAATATCTGCACCGCCATCTGTATGAACATATAAATATCTACACCGCCATCTGTATTAAGAAGGAAATATCTAAACCGCTATCTGTATAAACATGGAAATATCTACACCGCTGCCTGTATAAACATGGAAATATCAGCACCGCTATCTGTATGAACATGGAAGTATCTACACCGCTATCTGTATCAACATGGAAATATCTACACTGCTATCTGTATGAACATGGAAATAGCTACACCGTTATCTGTATGAACATGGAAATAGCTACACCACTATCTGTATGAACATGGAAATATCTACACCGCTATCTGTATGAACATGGATATAACTTCACAGCCATCTGGATGAACATGGAAATATCTACACCGCTATCTGTATGAACATGGAAATATCTACACCGCTGTCTGTATGAACATGGAAATATCTACACCGCTATCTGTATGAACATGGATATATCTACACAGCCATCTGGATGAACATGGAAATATCTACACCGCTATCTGTGTAAACATGCATAGATCTTCACCGCTATCTGTATAAACATGGAAATATCTACACCGCTATCTGTATGAACATGGAAATATCTACACCGCTATCTGTATGAACATGGAAATATCTGCACCACTATCTGTTTGAACATGGAAATATCTACACCGCCATCTGCTTGAAAATGGAAATATCTACACTGCCATCTGCATATACATGGAAATATCTACAAAGCTATCACTTTACACATGGAAATAACTACACCGCTATCAGTATGAACATGGAAATATCCACACCGCCATCTGTATGAACATGGAAATATCTGCACCGCCATCTGTATGAACATATAAATATCTGCAACGCCATCTGTATTAAGATGGAGATATCTACACCGCTATCTCCATAAACATGGAAATATCTACACCACTATCTGTATGAACATGGAAATGTATACACCGCTAACTGTATAAACATTGAAATATCTACACCGCTACCTGTATAAGCATGGAAATATCAGCACCGCTATCTGTATGAACATGGAATTATCTATACCGCTATCTGTATGAACATGGAAATATCTACACCGCTATCTGTATGAACATGGATATATCTACACAGCCATCTTGATGAACATGGAAATATCTGCACCGCTATCTGTGTAAACATGCATACATCTTCACCGCTATCTATATAAACATGGAAATATCTACACCACTATCTGTATGAACATGGAAATAGCTACACCGCTATCTGTATGAACATGCAAATATCTACACCTCTATCTGTATGAACATGCAAATATCTACACCACTATCTGTATGAACATGGATATATCTACACAGCCATCTGGATGAACATGGAAATATCTACACCACTATCTGTATGAACATGGAAATATCTACACCGCTATCTGTGTAAACATGCATACATCTTCACCGCTATCAGTATAAACATGGAAATATCTACACCGCTATCTGTATGAACATGGAAATAGCTACACCGCTATCTGTATGAACATGGAAATATCTACACCGCTATCTGTTTGAACATGGATATCTCTACACAGCCATCTGGATGAACATGGAAATATCTACACCGCTATCTGTGTAAACATTGATACATCTTCACCGCTATCTGTATAAACATGGAAATATCTACACCGCTATCTGTATGAACATTGAAATATCTAAACTGCTATCTGTATGAACATGGAAATACCTACACCGCTATCTGTTTGAACATAGAAATATCTACACCGCTATCTGCATGAAAATGGAAATATCTACACTGCTATCTGCATATACATGGAAATATCTACACAGCTATCCCTTTACACATGGAAATAACTTCACCGCTATCTGTATGAACATGGAATGATCCACACCGCCATCTGTATGAACATGGAAATATCTGCACCGCCATCTGTATGAACATATAAATATCTACACCGCCATCTGTATTAAGATGGAGATATCTACACCGCTATCTGTATAAACATGGAAATATCTACACCGCTATCTGTATAAACATGGAAATATCTACACCGCTATCTGTATAAACATGGAAATATCTACACCACTACCTGTATAAACATGGAAATATCAGCACCGCTATCTGTATGAACATGGAAATATCTACACCGCTATCTGTATAAACATGGAAATATATACACCTCTATCTGTATAAACATGGAAATATCTACACCGCTACCTGTATAAACAGGGAAATGTCTGCACCGCTATCTGTATCAACATGGAAATATCTACACTGCTATCTGTATGAACATGGAAATATCTACACCGCTATCTACATGAACATGGAAATATCTTCACCGCTATCTGTATGAACATGGAAATATCTACACCGCTATCTGTATGAAAATGGAAATATCTACAAAGATATCTGAATGAACATGGAAATATCTACACCGCTATGTTTGAACATGTAAATATCTACACCGCTATCTACATGAAAATGGAGATATCTACAAACCTATCTGCATATACATGGAAATATCTACACAGCTATCTCTTTACACATGGAAATAACTACACCGCTATCTCTATAAACATGGAAATATCTACACCGCCATCTGTACGAACATGGAAATATCTGCACCGCCATCTGTATGAACATATAAATATCTACACCGCCATCTGTATTAAGAAGGAAATATCTAAACCGCTATCTGTATAAACATGGAAATATCTACACCGCTGCCTGTATAAACATGGAAGTATCAGCACCGCTATCTGTATGAACATGGAAGTATCTACACCGCTATCTGTATCAACATGGAAATATCTACACTGCTATCTGTATGAACATGGAAATAGCTACTCCGTTATCTGTATGAACATGGAAATAGCTACACCACTATCTGTATGAACATGGAAATATCTACACCGCTATCTGTATGAACATGGATATAACTTCACAGACATCTGGATGAACATGGAAATATCTACACCGCTATCTGTATGAACATGGAAATATCTACACCGCTATCTGTATGAACATGGAAATATCGACACCGCTATCTGTATGAACATGGATATATCTACACAGCCATCTGGATGAACATGGAAATATCTACACCGCTATCTGTGTAAACATGCATAGATCTTCACCGCTATCTGTATAAACATGGAAATATCTACACCGCTATCTGTATGAACATGGAAATATCTACACCGCTATCTGTATGAACATGGAAATATCTGCACCACTATCTGTTTGAACATGGAAATATCGACACCGCCATCTGCTTGAAAATGGAAATATCTACACTGCCATCTGCATATACATGGAAATATCTACACAGCTATCACTTTACACATGGAAATAACTACACCGCTATCTGTATGAACATGGAAATATCCACACCGCCATCTGTATGAACATGGAAATATCTGCACCGCCATCTGTATGAACATATAAATATCTGCACAGCCATCTGTATTAAGATGGAGATATCTACACCGCTATCTGCATAAACATGGAAATATCTACACCGCTATCTGTATGAACATGGAAATGTATACACCGCTATCTGTATAAACATGGAAATATCTACACCGCTACCTGTATAAGCATGGAAATATCAGCACTGCTATCTGTATGAACATGGAATTATCTATACCGCTATCTGTATGAACATGGAAATATCTACACCGCTATCTGTATGAACATGGAAATGACTACACCGCTATCAGTATGAACATGGAAATATCTACACCGCTATCTGTATGAACATGGATATATCTACACAGCCCTCTGGATGAACATGGAAATATCCACACCGCTATCTGTGTAAACATGCATACATCTTCACCGCTATCTGTATAAACATGGAAATATCTGCATTGCTATCTGTATGAACATGGAAATATCTACACCGCTATCTGTTTGAAGATGGAAATATATACACCGCTATCTGCATGAAAATGGAAATATCTACACAGCTATCTGCATATACAAGGAAATATCTACACAGCTATCTCTTTACACATGGAAATAACTACACCGCTATCTGTATGAACATGGAAATATCTACACCGCCATCTGTATGAACATGGAAATATCTGCACCGCCATCTGTATGAACATATAAATATCTACACCGCCATCTGTATTAAGATGGAGATATCTACACCGCTATCTGAATAAACATGGAAATATCTACACCGCTATCTGTATAAACATGGAAATATCTACACCGCTATCTGTATAAACATGGAAATATCTACACTGCTACCTGTATAAACATGGAAATATCAGCACCGCTATCTGTATGAACATGGAAATATGTACACCGCTATCTGTATGAACATGGAAATATCTACTCCGCTATCTGTATGAACATGGAAATATCTACACCGCTATCTGCATGAAAATGGAAATATCTACAAATCTATCTGCATACACATGGAAATATCTACACAGCTATCTCTTTACACATGGAAATAACTACACCGCTATATCCATAAACATGGAAATATCTGCACCGCTATCTGTATAAACATGGAAATATCTACACCGCTATCTGTATAAACATGGAAATATCTACACCACTACCTGTATAAACATGGAAATATCAGCACCGCTATATGTATGAACATGGAATTATCTACACCGCTATCTGTATGAACATGGAAATATCTACACCGCTATCTGTATGAACATGGAAATATCTACACCGCTATCTGTATGAACATGGAAATATCTACACCACTATCTGTTTGAACATGGAAATATCTACAACGCTGTCTGCATGAAAATGGAAATATCTACACAGCTATCTGCATACACATGGAAATATCTACACAGCTATCTCTTAACACATGGAAATAAGTACTCCGCTATCTCTATAAACATGGAAATATCTACACCGCAATCTGTATGAAGATGGAAATATCTGCACGGCCATCTTTATAAACATATAAATATCTACACCGCCATCCGTATTTAGATGGAGATATCTACACCGCTATCTGTATAAACTTGGAAATATCTACACCGCTATCTGTTTGAACATGGAAATATCTACACCGCTATCTGTATGAACATGGAAATATCTACACCGCTATCTGTATGAACATGGAAATATCTACACCGCTATCTGTTTGAACATGGAAATATCTACACCGCTATCTCTATGAACATGGAAATATCTACACTGCTATCTGTATGAACATGGAAATAGCTACACCGCTATCTGTATGAAGATGGAAATATCTACACCACTATCTGTATGAACATGGAAATATCTACACCGCTATCTGTATGAACATGGATATATCTACCCAGCCATCTGGATGAACATGGAAATATCTACACCGCTATCAGTTTGAACATGGAAATATCTAAACCGCTATCTGCATGAAAATGGAAATATATACACAGCTATCTGCATATACATGGAAATATCTACACAGCTATCTCTTTACACATGGAAATAACTATACCGCTATCTGTATGAACATGCAAATATCTTCACCGCCATCTGTAGGAACATGGATATATCTACACAGCCATCTGGATGAACATGGAAATATCTACACCGCTATCTGTATGAACATGGAAATATCTACACCGCTATCTGTGTAAACATGCATACATCTTCACCACTATCTGTATAAACATGGAAATATCTTCAGTGCTATCTGTATGAACATGGAAATATCTACACCGCTATCTGTTTGAACATGGAAATATCTACACCGCTATCTGCATGAAAATGGAAATATCTACAAAGCTATCTGCATATACATGGAAATATCTACACAGCTATCTCTTTACACATGGAAATAACTACACCGCTATATCTATAAACATGGAAATATCTACACCGCCATCTGTATGAACATGGAAATATCTGCACCACCATCAGTATGAACATATAAATATCTACACCGCCATCTGTATTAAGAAGGAAATATCTAAACCGCTATCTGTATGAACATTGAAATATCTACAACGCTATCTGTATGAACATGGAAATAGCTACACCGCTATCTGTGTAAACATGCATACATCTTCACCGCAACCTGTATAAACATGGAAATATCTACAACGCTATCTGTATGAACATGGAAATATCTACACCGCTTTCTGTACGAACATGGAAATATCTAAACTGCTATCTGCATGAAAATAGAAATATCTACACAGCTATCTGCATATACATGGAAATATCTACACAGCTATCTCTTTACACATGGAAATAACTATACCGTGATCTTATGAACATGGAAATATCTGCACCACCATCTGTATGAACATATAAATATCTACACCGCCATCTGTATTTTGAAGGAAATATCTAAACCGCTATCTGTATGAACATTGAAATATCTACTCCGCTATCTGTATGAACATGGAAATATCTACACCGCTATCTGTGTAAACATGCATACATCTTCACCGCTATCTGTATAAACATGGAAATATCTACAACGCTATCTGTATCAACATGGAAATATCTACACCGCTATCTGTACGAACATGGAAATATCTAAACCGCTATCTGCATGAAAATAGAAATATCTACACAGCTATCTGCATATACATGGAAATATCTAAAAGCTTTCTCTTTACACATGGAAATAACTACACCGCTATCTCTATAAACACGGAAATATCTACACCGCCGTCTGTATGAACATGGAAATATCTGCACCGCCGTCTGTATAAACATATAAATATCTACACCGCCATCTGTATTAAGATGGAGATATCTACACCGCTATCTGTATAAACTTGGAAATATCTACACCGCTATCTGTATAAACATGGAAATACCTACACCGCTATCTGTATAAACATGGAAATACCTACACCGCTACCTGTATAAACATGGAAATAGCAGCACCGCTATCTGTATGAAAATGGAAATATCTACACCGCTATCTCTATGAACATGGAAATATCTACAACGCTATCTGTATGAACATGGAAATAGCTACACTGCTATCTGTATGAACATGGAAATATCTACACCAATATCTGTTGGAACATGGAAATATCTACACCGCTATCTCTATGAACATGGATATATCTACACAGCCATCTGCGTGAACATGGAAATATCTACACTGCTATCTGTGTAAACATGCATACATCTTCACCGCAATCTGTATAAACATGGAAATATCAACACCGCTATCTGTATGAACTTGGAAATATCTACACCGCTATCTGTTTGAACATGGAAATATCTAAACCGCTATCTGAATGAACATGGAAATATCTACACCGCTATCTGTATGAACATGGAGATATCTACACCGCTATCTGTATGAACATGGAAATACCTTCACCGCCATCTGTATGAACATGGATATATCTACACAGCCATCTGGATGAACATGGATATATCGACACATCCCTCTGGATGAACATGGAAATATCCACACCGCTATCTGTGTAAACATGCATACATCTTCACCGCTATCTGTATAAACATGGAAATATGTGCACCGATATCTGTAGGAACATGGAAATATCTACACCGCTATCTGTTTGAAGATGGAAATATATACACCGCTATCTGCATGAAAATGGAAATATCTACACAGCTATCTGCATGAAAATGGAAATACCTACACAGCTATCTGCATATACATGGAAATATCTACACAGCTATCTCTTTACACATGGAAATAACTACACCGCTATCTGTATGAACATGGAAATATCTACACCGCCATCTGTATGAACATGGAAATACCTGCACTGCCATCTGTATGAACATATAAATATCTACACTGCCATCTGTATTAAGATGGAGATATCTACACCGCTATCTGAATAAACATGGAAATATCTACACCTCTATCTGTATAAACATGGAAATATCAGCACCGCTATCTGTATGAACATGGAAATATCAGCCCCTCTATCTGTATGAACATGGAGATATCTACACCGCCATCTGTATGAACATGGATATATCTACACAGCCATCTGGAGGAACATGGAAATATCTACACCGCTATCTGTATGAACATGGGAATATCTACACCGCTATCTGTATGAACATGGAAATACCTACACCGCTATCTGTATGAACAAGGAAATATCTTCACCGCTATCTGTATGAACATGGATATATCTACAGAGCCATCTGGATGAACATGGAAATATCTACACCGCCATCTGTATGAACATATAAATATCTACACCGCCATCTGTTTTAAGATGGAGATATCTACACCGCTATCTGTATAAACCTGGAAATATCTACACCGCTATCTGTTTAAACATGGAAATATCTACACCGCTATCTGGATTAACATGGAAATTTCTACACCGCTACCTGTATAAACATGGAAATATCAGCACCGCTATCTGTAGGAACATGGAAATATCTACACCGCTATCTGTACGAACATGGAAATACCTACACCGCTATCTGTATGAACATGGAAATAGCTACACCTCTATCTGTATGAACATGGAAATATCTACACCGCTATCTGAATGAACATGGATATATCTACACAGCCATCTGGATGAACATGGAAATATCTACACTGCTATCTGTGTAAACATGCATACATCTTCACCGCTATCTGTATAAACTTGGAAATATCTACACCGCTATCTGTATGAACATGGAAATATCTGCACCGCTATCTGTATGAACATGGAAATATCTACACCGCTATCTGTTTGAACATGGAAATATCTACACCGCTATCTGCATGAAAATGGAAATATCTACACCGCCATCTGCATATACACGGAAATATCTACACAGCTATCTCTTTACACATGGAAATAACTACACCGCTATCTGTATGAACATGGAAATATCTACACCGCCATCTGTATGAACATGGAAATATCTGCACTGCCATCTGTATGAACATGTACATATCTACACCACCATCTGTATTAAGATGGAGATATCTACACCGCTATCTGTATAAACATGGAAATACCTACACCGCTATCTGTATAAACATGGAAATACCTACACCGCTACCTGTATAAACATGGAAATAGCAGCACCGCTATCTGTATGAAAATGGAAATATCTACACCGCTATCTCTATGAACATGGAAATATCTACAACGCTATCTGTATGAACATGGAATTAGCTACACTGCTATCTGTATGAACATGGAAATATCTACACCAATATCTGTTGGAACATGGAAATATCTACACCGCTATCTCTATGAACATGGATATATCTACACAGCCATCTGCGTGAACATGGAAATATCTACACCGCTATCTGTGTAAACATGCATACATCTTCACCGCAATCTGTATAAACATGGAAATATCAACACCGCTATCTGTATGAACTTGGAAATATCTACACCGCTATCTGTTTGAACATGGAAATATCTAAACCGCTATCTGTATGAACATGGAAATATCTACACCGCTATCTGTATGAACATGGAGATATCTACACCGCTATCTGTATGAACATGGAAATACCTTCACCATCTGTATGAACATGGATATATCTACACAGCCATCTGGATGAACATGGATATATCGACACAGCCGTCTGGATGAACATGGAAATATCCACACCGCTATCTGTGTAAACATGCATACATCTTCACCGCTATCTGTATAAACATGGAAATATCTGCACCGATATCTGTAGGAACATGGAAATATCTACACCGCTATCTGTTTGAAGATGGAAATATATACACCGCTATCTGCATGAAAATGGAAATATCTACACAGCTATCTGCATGAAAATGGAAATACCTACACAGCTACCTGCATATACATGGAAATATCTACACAGCTATCTCTTTACACATGGAAATAACTACACCGCTATCTGTATGAACATGGAAATATCTACACCGCCATCTGTATGAACATGGAAATATCTGCACTGCCATCTGTATTAACATATAAATATCTACACTGCCATCTGTATTAAGATGGAGATATCTACACCGCTATCTGAATAAACATGGAAATATCTACACCTCTATCTGTATAAACATGGAAATATCAGCACCGCTATCTGTATGAACATGGAAATATCAGCCCCTCTATCTGTATGAACATGGAGATATCTACACCGCCATCTGTATGAACATGGATATATCTACACAGCCATCTGGAGGAACATGGAAATATCTACACCGCTATCTATATGAACATGGGAATATCTACACCGCTATCTGTATGAACATGGAAATACCTACACCGCTATCTGTATGAACAAGGAAATATCTTCACCGCTATCTGTATGAACATGGATATATCTACAGAGCCATCTGGATGAACATGGAAATATCTACACCGCCATCTGTATGAACATATAAATATCTACACCGCCATCTGTTTTAAGATGGAGATATCTACACCGCTATCTGTATAAACCTGGAAATATCTACACCGCTATCTGTTTAAACATGGAAATATCTACACCGCTATCTGGATTAACATGGAAATTTCTACACCGCTACCTGTATAAACATGGAAATATCAGCACCGCTATCTGTAGGAACATGGAAATATCTACACCGCTATCTGTACGAACATGGAAATACCTACACCGCTATCTGTATGAACATGGAAATAGCTACACCTCTATCTGTATGAACATGGAAATATCTACACCGCTATCTGAATGAACATGGATATATCTACACAGCCATCTGGATGAACATGGAAATATCTACACTGCTATCTGTGTAAACATGCATACATCTTCACCGCTATCTGTATAAACATGGAAACATCTACACCGCTATCTGTATGAACATGGAAATATCTGCACAGCTATCTGTATGAACATGGAAATATCTACACCGCTATCTGTTTGAACATGGAAATATCTACACCGCTATCTGCATGAAAATGGAAATATCTACACCGCCATCTGCATATACATGGAAATATCTACACAGCTATCTCTTTACACATGGAAATAACTACACCGCTATCTGTATGAACATGGAAATATCTACACCGCCATCTGTATGAAAATGGAAATATCTGCACTGCCATCTTTATGAACATGTACATATCTACACCACCATCTGTATTAAGATGGAGATATCTACACCGCTATCTGTATAAACATGGAAATATCTACACCGCTATCTGTATAAACACGGAAATATCTACACCGCTATCTGTATAAACATGGAAATATCTACACCGCTACCTGTATAAACATGGAAATATCAGCACCGCTATCTGTATGAACATGGAAATATCTACACCGCTATCTGTTTGAACATGGAAATATCTACACCGCCATCTGTATGAACATGGAAATATCTGCACCGCCATCTGAATGAACATATAAATATCTACACCGCCATCTGTATTAAAATGGAGATATCTACACCGCTATCTGAATAAACATGGAAATATCTACACCGCTATCTGTATAAACATGGAAATATCAGCACCGCTCTCTGTATGAACATGGAAATATCAGCCTCTCTATCTGTATGAACATGGAAGTATCTACACAGCTATCTCTATGAACATGGAAATATCTACACCGCTATCTGTTTGAACATGGAAATATCTACACCGCTATCTGCATGAAAATGGAAATATGTACAAAGCTATCTGCATATAAATGGAATTATCTACACAGCTATCTCCATACACATGGAAATAACTACACTGCTATATCTATAAACATGGAAATATCTACACCGCTATCTGTATGAACATGGAAATAGCTACACCGCTATCTGTATGAACATGGAAAAATCTAAACCGCTATCTGTTTGAACATGGATATATCTACACAGCCATCTGGATGAACATGGAAATATCTACACCGCTATCTGTGTAAACATTGATACATCTTCACCGCTATCTGTATAAACATGGAAATATCTACACCGCTATCTGTATGAACATTGAAATATCTACACCGCTATTTGTATGAACATGGAAATACCTACACCGCTATCTGTTTGAACATAGAAATATCTACACCGCTATCTGCATGAAAATGGAAATATCTACACTGCTATCTGCATATACATGGAAATATCTACACAGCTATCCCTTTACACATGGAAATAACTACACCGCTATCTGTATGAACATGGAAATATCCACACCGCCATCTGTATGAACATGGAAATATCTGCACCGCCATCTGTATGAACATATAAATATCTACACCGCCATCTGTATTAAGATGGAGATATCTACACCGCTATCTGTATAAACATGGAAATATCTACACCGCTATCTGTATATACATGGAAATATCTACACCACTATCTGTATAAACATGGAAATATCTACACCACTACCTGTATAAACATGGAAATATCAGCACCGCTATCTGTATGAACATGGAAATATCTACACCGCTATCTGTATGAACATGGAAATATCTACACCGCTATCTGTATAAACATGGAAATATCTACACCTCTATCTGTATAAACATGGAAATATCTACACTGCTACCTGTATAAACAGGGAAATATCAGCACCGCTATCTGTATCAACATGGAAATATCTACACCGCTATCTGTATGAACATGGAAATATCTACACCGCTATCTACATGAACATGGAAATATCTACACCGCTACCTGTATAAACATGGAAATATCAGCACCGCTATCTGTATGAACATGGAAATATCTACACCGCTATCTGTATGAACATGGAAATATCTACACCGCTATCTGTATGAACATGGAAATATCTACAAAGCTATCTGAATGAACATGGAAATATCTACACCGCTATGTTTGAACATGTAAATATCTACACCGCTATCTACATGAAAATGGAGATATCTACAAAGCTATCTGCATATACATGGAAATATCTACACAGCTATCTCTTTACACATGGAAATAACTACACCGCTATATCTATAAACATGGAAATATCTACACCGCCATCTGTATGAACATGGAAATATCTGCACCGCCATCTGTATGAACATAAAATATCTACACCGCCATCTGTATTAAGAAGGAAATATCTAAACCGCTATCTGTATAAACATAGAAATATCTACACCGCTGACTGTATAAACATGGAAATATCAGCACCGCTATCTGTATGAACATGGAAGTATCTACACCGCTATCTGTATCAACATGGAAATATCTACACTGCTATCTGTATGAACATGGAAATAGCTACACCACTATCTGTATGAACATGCAAATATCTACACCGCTATCTATATGAACATGGATATATCTTCACAGCCATCTGGATGAACATGGAAATATCTACACCGCTATCTGTATGAACATGGAAATATCTACACCGCTATCTGTATGAACATGGAAATATCTACACCGCTATCTGTATGAACATGGATATATCTACACAGCCATCTGGATGAACATGGAAATATCTACACGGCTATCTGTGTAAACATGCATAGATCTTCACCGCTATCTGTATAAACATGGAAATATCTACACCGCTATCTGTATGAACATGGAAATATCTACACCGCTATCTGTATGAACATGGAAATATCTGCACCACTATCTGTTTGAACATGGAAATATCTACACCGCCATCTGCTTGAAAATGGAAATATCTACACTGCCATCTGCATATACATGGAAATATCTACACAGCTATCACTTTACACATGGAAATAACTACACCGCTATCTGTATGAACATGGAAATATCCACACCGCCATCTGTATGAACATGGAAATATCTGCACCGCCATCTGTATGAACATATAAATATCTGCACCGCCATCTGTATTAAGATGGAGATATCTACACCGCTATCTGCATAAACATGGAAATATCTACACCGCTATCTGTATGAACATGGAAATGTATACACCGCTATCTGTATAAACATGGAAATATCTACACCGCTACCTGTATAAGCATGGAAATATCAGCACCGCTATCTGTATGAACATGGAATTATCTATACCGCTATCTGTATGAACATGGAAATATCTACACCGCTATCTGTATGAACATGGATATATCTAAACAGCCATCTGGATGAACATGGAAATATCTGCACCGCTATCTGTGTAAACATGCATACATCTTCACCGCTATCTATATAAACATGGAAATATCTACACCACTATCTGTATGAACATGCAAACATCTACACCGCTACCTGTATAAACATGGAAATATCAGCACCTCTATCTGTATGAACATGGAAATAGCTACACCGCTATCTGTATGAACATGCAAATATCTACACCACTATCTGTATGAACATGCAAATATCTACACCACTATCTGTATGAACATGGATATATCTACACAGCCATCTGGATGAACATGGAAATATCTACACCACTACCTGTATGAACATGGAAATATATACACAGCTATCTGTGTAAACATGCATACATCTTCACCGCTATCAGTATAAACATGGAAATATCTACACCGCTATCTGTATGAACATGGAAATAGCTACACCGCTATCTGTATGAACATGGAAATATCTACACCGCTATCTGTTTGAACATGGATATATCTACACAGCCATCTGGATGAACATGGAAATATCTACACCGCAATCTGTGTAAACATTGATACATCTTCACCGCTATCTGTATAAACATGGAAATATCTACACCGCTATCTGTATGAACATTGAAATATCTACACCGCTATCTGTATGAACATGGAAACACCTACACCGCTATCTGTTTGAACATAGAAATATCTACACCGCTATCTGCATGAAAATGGAAATATCTACACTGCTATCTGCATATACATGGAAATATCTACACAGCTATCCCTTTACACATGGAAATAACTACACCGCTATCTGTATGAACATGGAAATATCCACACCGCCATCTGTATGAACTTGGAAATATCTGCACCGCCATCTGTATGAACATATAAATATCTACACCGCCATCTGTATTAAGATGGAGATATCTACACCGCTATCTGTATAAACATGGAAATATCTACACCGCTATCTGTATAAACATGGAAATATCTACACCACTACCTGTATAAACATGGAAATATCAGCACCGCTATCTGTATGAACATGGAAATATCTACACCGCTATCTGTATGAACATGGAAGTATCTACACCGCTATCTGTATAAACATGGAAATATCTACACCTCTATCTGTATTAACATGGAAATATCTACACCGCTACCTGTATAAACAGGGAAATATCAGCACCGCTATCTGTATCAACATGGAAATATCTACACCGCTATCTGTATAAACATGGAAATATCTAAACCGCTATCTACATGAACATGGAAATATCTACACCGCTACCTGTATAAACATGGAAATATAAGCACCGCTATCTGTATGAACATGGAAATATCTACACCGCTATCTGTATGAACATGGAAATATCTACACCGCTATCTGTATGAACATGGAAATATCTACAAAGCTATCTGAATGAACATGGAAATATCTACACCGCTATGTTTGAGCATGTAAATATCTACACCGCTATCTACATGAAAATGGAGATATCTACAAAGCTATCTGCATATACATGGAAATATCTACACAGCTATCTCTTTACACATGGAAATAACTACACCGCTATATCTATAAACATGGAAATATCTACACCGCCATCTGTATGAACATGGAAATATCTGCACCGCCATCTGTATGAACATATAAATATCTACACCGCCATCTGTATTAAGAAGGAAATATCTAAACCGCTATCTGTATAAACATGGAAATATCTACACCGCTGCCTGTATAAACATGGAAATATCAGCACCGCTATCTGTATGAACATGGAAGTATCTACACCGCTATCTGTATCAACATGGAAATATCTACACTGCTATCTGTATGAACATGGAAATAGCTACACCGTTATCTGTATGAACATGGAAATAGCTACACCACTATCTGTATGAACATGGAAATATCTACACCGCTATCTGTATGAACATGGATATAACTTCACAGCCATCTGGATGAACATGGAAATATCTACACCGCTATCTGTATGAACATGGAAATATCTACACCGCTATCTGTATGAACATGGAAATATCTACACCGCTATCTGTATGAACATGGAAATATCTGCACCACTATCTGTTTGAACATGGAAATATCGACACCGCCATCTGCTTGAAAATGGAAATATCTACACTGCCATCTGCATATACATGGAAATATCTACACAGCTATCACTTTACACATGGAAATAACTACACCGCTATCTGTATGAACATGGAAATATCCACACCGCCATCTGTATGAACATGGAAATATCTGCACCGCCATCTGTATGAACATATAAATATCTGCACAGCCATCTGTATTAAGATGGAGATATCTACACCGCTATCTGCATAAACATGGAAATATCTACACCGCTATCTGTATGAACATGGAAATGTATACACCGCTATCTGTATAAACATGGAAATATCTACACCGCTACCTGTATAAGCATGGAAATATCAGCACCGCTATCTGTATGAACATGGAAATGTCTACACCGCTATCAGTATGAACATGGAAATATCTACACCGCTATCTGTATGAACATGGATATATCTACACAGCCCTCTGGATGAACATGGAAATATCCACACCGCTATCTGTGTAAACATGCATACATCTTCACCGCTATCTGTATAAACATGGAAATATCTGCATTGCTATCTGTATGAACATGGAAATATCTACACCGCTATCTGTTTGAAGATGGAAATATATACACCGCTATCTGCATGAAAATGGAAATATCTACACAGCTATCTGCATATACAAGGAAATATCTACACAGCTATCTCTTTACACATGGAAATAACTACACCGCTATCTGTATGAACATGGAAATATCTACACCGCCATCTGTATGAACATGGAAATATCTGCACCGCCATCTGTATGAACATATAAATATCTACACCGCCATCTGTATTAAGATGGAGATATCTACACCGCTATCTGAATAAACATGGAAATATCTACACCGCTATCTGTATAAACATGGAAATATCTACACCGCTATCTGTATAAACATGGAAATATCTACACTGCTACCTGTATAAACATGGAAATATCAGCACCGCTATCTGTATGAACATGGAAATATGTACACCGCTATCTGTATGAACATGGAAATATCTACACCGCTATCTGTATGAACATGGAAATATCTACAAAGCTCTCTGAATGAACATGGAAATATCTACACCGCTATCTGTTTGAACACGTAAATATCTACACTGCTATCTGCATGAAAATGGAAATATCTACAAAGCTATCTGCATATACATGGAAATATCTACACAGCTATCTCTTTACACATGGAAATAACTACACTGCTATATCTATAAACATGGAAATATCTACACCGCTATCTGTATAAACATGGAAATATCTACACCGCTATCTGTATAAACATGGAAATATCTACACCACTACCTGTATAAACATGGAAATATCAGCACCGCTATCGGTATGAAGATGGAAATATCTACACCGCTATCTGTATGAACATGGAAATATCAACACTGCTATCTGTATGAACATGGAAATATCTACAAAGCTATCTGAATGAACATGGAAATATCTACACCGCTATCTGTTTGAACATGTCAATATCTACACCGCTATCTGCATGAAAATGGAAATATCTACAAAGCTATCTGCATATACATGGAAATATCTACACAGCTATCTCTTTACACATGGAAATAACTACACCGCTATATCTATAAACATGGAAATATCTACACCTCCATCTGTATGAACATGGAAATATCTGCACCACCATCTGTTTGAACATATAAATATCTACACCGCCATCTGTATTAAGAAGGAAATATCTAAACCGCTATCTGTATAAACATGGAAATATCTACACCGCTGCCTGTATAAACATGGAAATATCAGCACCGCTATCTGTATGAACATGGAAGTATCTACACCGCTATCTGTATAAACATGGAAATATATACACTGCTATCTGTATGAACATGGAAATAGAAACACTGTTATCTGTATGAACATGGAAATAGCTACACCACTATCTGTATGAACATGGAAATATCTACACCGCTATCTATATGAACATGGATATATCTACACAGCCATCTGGATGAACATGGAAATATCTACACCGCTTTCTGTGTAAACATGCATAGATCTTCACCGCTATCTGTATAAACATGGAAATATCTACACCGCTATCTGTAGGAACATGGAAATATCTACACCGCTATCTGTATGAACATGGAAATATCTACACCACTATCTGTTTGAACATGGAAATATCTACACCGCTATCTGCATGAAAATGGAAATATCTACACTGCTATCTGCATATACATGGAAATATCTACACAGCTATCTCTTTACACATGGAAATAACTACACCGCTATCTGTATGAACATGGAAATATCCACACCGCCATCTGTATGAACATGGAAATATCTGTACCGCCATCTGTATGAACATATAAATATCTGCACCGCCATCTGTATTAAGATGGAGACATCTACACCGCTATCTTCATAAACATGGAAATATCTACACCGCTATCTGTGTAAACATGGAAATGTATACACCGCTATCTGTATAAACATGGAAATATCTACACCGCTACCTGTATAAGCATGGAAATATCAGCACCGCTATCTGTATGAACATGGAAATATCTACACCACTATCTGTATGAACATGGAAATATCTACACCGCTATCTGTATGAACATGGAAATGTCTACACCGCTATCAGTATGAACATGGAAATATATACACCGCTATCTGTTTGAACATGGATATATCTACACAGCCCTCTGGATGAACATGGAAATATCCACACCGCTATCTGTGTAAACATGCATACATCTTCACCGCTATCTTTATAAACATGGAAATATCTACATTGCTATCTGTATGAACATGGAAATATCTACACCGCTATCTGTTTGAAGATGGAAATATATACACCGCTATCTGCATGAAAATGGAAATATCTACACAGCTATCTGCATATACATGGAAATATCTACACAGCTATCTCTGTACACATGGAAATAACTACACCGCTATCTGTATGAACATGGAAATGTCTACACCGCCATCTGTATGAACATGGAAATATCTGCACCGCCATCTGTATGAACATATAAATATCTACACCGCCATCTGTATTAAGATGGAGATATCTACACCGCTATCTGAATAAACATGGAAATATCTACACCGCTATCTGCATAAACATGGAAATATCTACACCGCTATCTGTATAAACATGGAAATATCTACACTGCTACCTGTATAAACATGGAAATATCAGCACCGCTATCTGTATGAACATGGAAATATCTACAACGCTATCTGTATGAACATGGAAATATCTACACCGCTATCTGTATGAACATGGAAATATCTACAAAGCTATCTGTATGAACATGGAAATATCTGCACCGCTATCTGTTTGAACATGTAAATATCTACACCGCTATCTGCATGAAAATGGAAATATCTACAAAGCTATCTGCATACACATGGAAATATCTACACAGCTATCTCTTTACACATGGAAATAACTACACCGCTATATCCATAAACATGGAAATATCTACACCGCTATCTGTATAAACATGGAAATATCTACACCGCTATCTGTATAAACATGGAAATATCTACACCACTACCTGTATAAACATGGAAATATCAGCACCGCTATATGTATGAACATGGAATTATCTACACCGCTATCTGAATGAACATGGAAATATCTACACCGCTATCTGTATGAACATGGAAATATCTACACCGCTATCTGTATGAACATGGAAATATCTACACCGCTATCTGTTTGAACATGGAAATATCTACAACGCTGTCTGCATGAAAATGGAAATATCTACCCAGCTATCTGCATACACATGGAAATATCTACACAGCTATCTCTTACCACATGGAAATAAGTACTCCGCTATCTCTATAAACATGGAAATATCTACACCGCCATCTGTATGAAGATGGAAATATCTGCACCGCCATCTTTATAAACATATAAATATCTACACAGCCATCTGTATTTAGATGGAGATATCTACACCGCTATCTGTATAAACTTGGAAATATCTACACCGCTATCTGTTTGAACATGGAAATATCTACACCGCTATCTGTATGAACATGGAAATATCTACACCGCTATCTGTATGAACATGGAAATATCTACACCGCTATCTGTTTGAACATGGAAATATCTACACCGCTATCTCTATGAACATGGAAATACCTACACTGCTATCTGTATGAACATGGAAATAGCTACACCGCTATCTGTATGAAGATGGAAATATATACACCACTATCTGTATGAACATGGAAATATCTACACCGCTATCTGTATGAACATGGATATATCTACCCAGCCATCTGGATGAACATGGAAATATCTAAACCGCTATCAGTTTGAACATGGAAATATCTAAACCGCTATCTGCATGAAAATGGAAATATATACACAGCTATCTGCATGTACATGGAAATATCTACACAGCTATCTCTTTACACATGGAAATAACTATGCCGCTATCTGTATGAACATGCAAATATCTTCACCGCCATCTGCAGGAACATGGATATATCTACACAGCCATCTGGATGAACATGGAAATATCTACACCGCTATCTGTATGAACATGGAAATATCTACACCGCTATCTGTGTAAACATGCATACATCTTCACCGCTATCTGTATAAACATGTAAATATCTTCAGTGCTATCTGTATGAACATGGAAATATCTACACCGCTATCTGTTTGAACATGGAAATATCTACACCGCTATCTGCATGAAAATGGAAATATCTACAAAGCTATCTGCATATACATGGAAATATCTACACAGCTATCTCTTTACACATGGAAATAACTACACCGCTATATCTATAAACATGGAAATATCTACACCGCCATCTGTATGAACATGGAAATATCTGCACCACCATCAGTATGAACATATAAATATCTACACCGCCATCTGTATTAAGAAGGAAATATCTAAACCGCTATCTGTATGAACATTGAAATATCTACACCGCTATCTGTATGAACATGGAAATATCTACACCGCTATCTGTGTAAACATGCATACATCTTCACCGCTATCTGTATAAACATGGAAATATCTACAACGCTATCTGTATGAACATGGAAATATCTACATCGCTATCTGTACGAACATGGAAATATCTAAACCGCTATCTGCATGAAAATAGAAATATCTACACAGCTATCTGCATATACATGGAAATATCTACACAGCTATCTCTTTACACATGGAAATAACTATACCGTCATCTTTATGAACATGGAAATATCTGCACCACCATCTGTATGAACATATAAATATCTACACCGCCATCTGTATTTTGAAGGAAATATCTAAACCGCTATCTGTATGAACATTGAAATATCTACTCCGCTATCTGTATGAACATGGAAATATCTACACCGCTATCTGTGTAAACATGCATATATCTTCACCGCTATCTGTATAAACATGGAAATATCTACAACGCTATCTGTATGAACATGGAAATATCTACACCGCTATCTGTACGAACATGGAAATATCTAAACCGCTATCTGTATGAACATGGATATATCTACACCGCTATCTGTATGAACATGGAAATACCTACACCGCTATCTGTATGAACAAGGAAATATCTTCACTGCTATCTGTATGAACATGGATATATCTACAGAGCCATCTGGATGAACATGGAAATATCTACACCGCCATCTGTATAAACATATAAATATCTACACCGCCAGCTGTTGTAAGATGGAGATATCTACACCGCTATCTGTATAAACCTGGAAATATCTACACCGCTATCTGTTTAAACATGGAAATATCTACACCGCTATCTGGATTAACATGGAAATTTCTACTCCGCTACCTGTATTAACATGGAAATATCAGCACCGCTATCTGTAGGAACATGGAAATATCTACACCGCTATCTGTACGAACATGGAAATACCTACACCGCTATCTGTATGAACATGGAAATAGCTACACCTCTATCTGTATGAACATGGAAATATCTACACCGCTATCTGAATGAACATGGATATATCTACACAGCCATCTGGATGAACATGGAAATATCTACACTGCTATCTGTGTAAACATGCATACATCTTCACCGCTATCTGTATAAACATGGAAATATCTACACCGCTATCTGTATGAACATGGAAATATCTGCACCGCTATCTGTATGAACATGGAAATATCTACACCGCTATCTGTTTGAACATGGAAATATCTACACCGCTATCTGCATGAAAATGGAAATATCTACACCGCCATCTGCATATACATGGAAATATCTACTCAGCTATCTCTTTACACATGGAAATAACTATACCGCCATCTTTATGAACATGGAAATATCTGCACCACCATCTGTATGAACATATAAATATCTACACCGCCATCTGTATTAAGAAGGAAATATCTAAACCGCTATCTGTATGAACATTGAAATATCTACTCCGCTATCTGTATGAACATGGAAATATCTACACCGCTATCTGTGTAAACATGCATACATCTTCACCGCTATCTGTATAGACATGGAAATATCTACAACGCTATCTGTATGAACATGGAAATATCTACACCGCTATCTGTACGAACATGGAAATATCTAAACCGCTATCTGCATGAAAATAGAAATATCTACACAGCTATCTGCATATACATGGAAATATCTACAAAGCTTTCTCTTTACACATGGAAATAACTACACCGCTATCTCTATAAACACGGAAATATCTACACCGCCATCTGTATGAACATGGAAACATCTGCACCGCCGTCTGTATAAACATATAAATATCTACACCGCCATCTGTATTAAGATGGAGATATCTACACCGCTATCTGTATAAACTTGGAAATATCTACACCGCTATCTGTATAAACATGGAAATACCTACACCGCTATCTGTATAAACATGGAAATACCTACACCGCTACCTGTATAAACATGGAAATAGCAGCACCGCTATCTGTATGAAAATGGAAATATCTACACCGCTATCTCTATGAACATGGAAATATCTACAACGCTATCTGTATGAACATGGAAATAGCTACACTGCTATCTGTATGAACATGGAAATATCTACACCAATATCTGTAGGAACATGGAAATATCTACACCGCTATCTCTATGAACATGGATATATCTACACAGCCATCTGCATGAACATGGAAATATCTACACCGCTATCTGTGTAAACATGCATACATCTTCACCGCAATCTGTATAAGCATGGAAATATCAACACCGCTATCTGTATGAACTTGGAAATATCTACACCGCTATCTGTTTGAACATGGAAATATCTAAACCGCTATCTGTATGAACATGGAAATATCTACACCGCTATCTGTATGAACATGGAGATATCTACACCGCTATCTGTATGAACATGGAAATACCTTCACCGCCATCTGTATGAACATGGATATATCTACACAGCCATCTGGATGAACATGGATATATCGACACAGCCCTCTGGATGAACATGGAAATATCCACACCGCTATCTGTGTAAACATGCATACATCTTCACCGCTGTCTCTATAAACATGGAAATATCTGCACCGATATCTGTAGGAACATGGAAATATCTACACCGCTATCTGTTTGAAGATGGAAATATATACACGGCTATCTGCATGAAAATGGAAATATCTACACAGCTATCTGCATGAAAATGGAAATACCTACACAGCTATCTGCATATACATGGAAATATCTACACAGCTATCTCTTTACACATGGAAATAACTACACCGCTATCTGTATGAACATGGAAATATCTACACCGCCATCTGTATGAACATGGAAATATCAGCACTGCCATCTGTATGAACATATAAATATCTACACTGCCATCTGTATTAAGATGGAGATATCTACACCGCTATCTGAATAAACATGGAAATATCTACACCTCTATCTGTATAAACATGGAAATATCAGCACCGCTATCTGTATGAACATGGAAATATCAGCCCCTCTATCTGTATGAACATGGAGATATCTACACCGCCATCTGTATGAACATGGATATATCTACACAGCCATCTGGAGGAACATGGAAATATCTACACCGCTATCTGTATGAACATGGGAATATCTACACCGCTATCTGTATGAACATGGAAATACCTACACGGCTATCTGTATGAACAAGGAAATATCTTCACCGCTATCTGTATGAACATGGATATATCTACAGAGCCATCTGGATGAACATGGAAATATCTACACCGCCATCTGTATGAACATATAAATATCTACACCGCCATCTGTTTTAAGATGGAGATATCTACACCGCTATCTGTATAAACCTGAAAATATCTACACCGCTATCTGTTTAAACATGGAAATATCTACACCGCTATCTGCATTAACATGGAAATTTCTACACCGCTACTTGTATAAACATGGAAATATCAGCACCGCTATCTGTAGGAACATGGAAATATCTACACCGCTATCTGTACGAACATGGAAATACCTACACCGCTATCTGTATGAACATGGAAATAGCTACACCTCTATCTGTATGAACATGGAAATATCTACACTGCTATCTGTGTAAACATGCATACATCTTCACCGCTATCTGTATAAACATGGAAATATCTACACCGCTATCTGTATGAACATGGAAATATCTGCACCGCTATCTGTATGAACATAGAAATATCTACACCGCTATCTGTTTGAACATGGAAATATCTACACCGCTATCTGCATGAAAATGGAAATATCTACACTGCTATCTGCATATACATGGAATTATCTACACAGCTATCTCTTTACACATGGAAATAACTACACCGCTATCTGTATGAACATGGAAATATCTACACCGCCATCTGTATGAACATGGAAATATCTGCACTGCCATCTGTATGAACATGTACATATCTACACCACCATCTGTATTAAGATGGAGATATCTACACCGCTATCTGTATAAACATGGAAATATCTACACCGCTATCTGTATAAACACGGAAATATCTACACCGCTATCTGTATAAACATGGAAATATCTACACCGCTACCTGTATAAACATGGAAATATCAGCACCGCTATCTGTATGAACATGGAAATATCTACACCGCTATCTGTTTGAACATGGAAATATCTGCACCGCCATCTGAATGAACATATAAATATCTACACCGCCATCTGTATTAAAATGGAGATATCTACACCGCTATCTGAATAAACATGGAAATATCTACACCGCTATCTGTATAAACATGGAAATATCAGCACCGCTCTCTGTATGAACATGGAAATATCAGCCCCTCTATCTGTATGAACATGGAAGTATCTACACCGCTATCTCTATGAACATGGAAATATCTACACCGCTATCTGTTTGAACATGGAAATATCTACACCGCTATCTGCATGAAAATGGAAATATGTACAAAGCTATCTGCATATAAATGGAATTATCTACACAGCTATCTCTTTACACATGGAAATAACTACACTGCTATATCTATAAACATGGAAATATCTACACCGCTATCTGTATAAACATGGAAATATCTACACCGCTATCTGTATAAACATGGAAATATCTACACCACTACCTGTATAAACATGGAAATATCAGCACCGCTATCTGTATGAAGATGGAAATATCTACACCGCTATCTGTATGAACATGGAAATATCAACACCGCTATCTGTATGAACATGGAAATATCTACAAAGCTATCTGAATGAACATGGAAATATCTACACCGCTATCTGTTTGAACATGTAAATATCTACACCGCTATCTGCATGAAAATGGAAATATCTACAAAGCTATCTGCATATACATGGAAATATCTACACAGCTATCTCTTTACACATGGAAATAACTACACCGCTATATCTATAAACATGGAAATATCTACACCGCCATCTGTATGAACTTGGAAATATCTGCACCGCCATCTGTTTGAACATATAAATATCTACACCGCCATCTGTATTAAGAAGGAAATATCTAAACCGCTATCTGTATAAACATGGAAATATCTACACCGCTGCCTGTATAAACATGGAAATATCAGCACCGCTATCTGTATGAACATAGAAGTATCTACACCGCTATCTGTATCAACATGGAAATATCTACACTGCTATCTGTATGAACATGGAAATAGAAACACCGTTATCTGTATGAACATGGAAATAGCTACACCACTATCTGTATGAACATGGAAATATCTACACCGCTATCTATATGAACATGGATATATCTACACAGCCATCTGGATGAACATGGAAATATCTACACCGCTATCTGTGTAAACATGCATAGATCTTCACCGCTATCTGTATAAACATGGAAATATCTACACCGCTATCTGTAGAAACATGGAAATATCTACACCGCTATCTGTATGAACATGGAAATATCTACACCACTATCTGTTTGAACATGGAAATATCTACACCGCTATCTGCATGAAAATGGAAATATCTACACTGCTATCTGCATATACATGGAAATATCTACACAGCTATCTCTTTACACATGGAAATAACTACACCGCTATCTGTATGAACATGGAAATATCCACACCGCCATCTGTATGAACATGGAAATATCTGCACCGCCATCTGTATGAACATATAAATATCTGCACCGCCATCTGTATTAAGATGGAGACATCTACACCGCTATCTTCATAAACATGGAAATATCTACACCGCTATCTTTATGAACATGGAAATATCTACACCGCTATCTGTGTTAACATGCATACATCTTCACCGCTATCTGTATAAACATGGAAATATCCACAACGCTATCTGTATGAACATGGAAATATCTACACCGCTATCTGCACGAACATGGAAATATCAAAACCGCTATCAGCATGAAAATAGAAATATCTACACTGCTATCTGCATATACATGGAAATATCTACAAAGCTATCTCTTTACACATGGAAATAACTACACCGCTATCTCTATAAGCACGGAAATATCTACACCGCCATCTGTATGAACATGGAAATATCTGCACCGCCATCTGTATAAACATATAAATATCTACACCGCCTTCTGTATTAAGATGGAGATATCTACACCGCTATCTGTATAAACATGGAAATACCTACTCCGCTATCTGTAGGAACATGGAAATATCTACACCGCTATCTGTATGAACATGGATATATCTACACTGCCATCTGGATGAACATGGAAATATCTACACCGCTATCTGCATGAACATGAAAATATCTACACCGCTATTAGTGTAAACATGCATACATCTTCACCGCAATCTGTATAAGTATGGAAATATCAACACCGCTATCTGTATGAACTTGGAAATATCTACACCGCTATCTGTTTGAACATGAAAATATCTAAACCGCTATCAGCATGAAAATGGAAATATCTACACAGCTATCTGCATATACATGGAAATATCTACACATCTATCTCTTTACACATGGAAATAACTACACCGCTATCTGTAGGAACATGGAAATGTCTGCACCGCCATCTGTATGAACATATAAATATCTACACCGCCTTCTGTATTAAGATGGAGATATCTACACTGCTATCTGTATAAACATCGAAATATCAAAACCGCTATCTGTATAAACATGGAAATATCTAAACCGCTCTCTGAAAAAAAATGGAAATATCAGCACCGCTGTCTGTATGAACATGGAAATATCAGCCCCTCTATCTGTATGAACATGGAAGTATCTACACCGCTATCTCTATGAACATGGAAATATCTACACCGCTATCTGTTTGAACATGGAAATATCTACACCGCTATCTGGATTAACATGGAAATTTCTAACACCGCTACCTGTATAAACATGGAAATATCAGCACCGCTATCTGTAGGAACATGGAAATATCTACACCGCTATCTGTACGAACATGGAAATACCTACACCGATATCTGTATGAACATGGAAATAGCTACACCGCTATCTGTATGAACATGGAAATATCTACACCGCTATCTGAATAAACATGGATATATCTACACAGCCATCTGGATGAACATGGAAATATCTACACAGCTATCTGTTTAAACATGCATACATCTTCACCGCTATCTGTATAAACATGGAAATATCTACACCGCTATCTGTATGAACATGGAAATATCTCCACCGCTATCTGTATGAACATGGAAATATCTACACCGCTATCTGTTTGAACATGGAAATATCTACACCGCTATCTGCATGAAAATGGAAATATCTACAATGCTATCTGCATATACATGGAAATATCTACACAGCTATCTCTTTACACATGGAAATAACTACACCGCTATCTGTATGAACATGGAAATATCTACACCGCCATCTGTATGAACATGGAAATATCTGCACTGCCATCTGTATGAACATGTAAATATCTACACCACCATCTGTATTAAGATGGAGATATCTACACCGCTATCTGTATAAACATGGAAATATCTACACCGCTATCTGTATAAACACGGAAATATCTACACCGCTATCTGTATAAACATGGAAATATCTACACCGCTACCTGTATAAACATGGAAATATCAGCACCGCTATCTGTATGAACATGGAAATATCTACACCGCTATCTGTTTGAACATGGAAATATCTACACCGCCATCTGTATGAACATGGAAATATCTGCACCGCCATCTGAATGAACATATAAATATCTACACCGCCATCTGTATTAAGATGGAGATATCTACACCGCTATCTGAATAAACATGGAAATATCTACACCGCTATCTGTATAAACATGGAAATATCAGCACCGCTCTCTGTATGAACATGGAAATATCAGCCCCTCTATCTGTATGAACATGGAAGTATCTACACCGCTATCTCTATGAACATGGAAATATCTACACCGCTATCTGTTTGAACATGGAAATATCTAATCCGCTATCTGCATGAAAATGGAAATATATACACAGCTATATGCATATACATGGAAATATCTACACAGCTATCTCTTTACACATGGAAATAACTACACCGCTCTCTGTATGAACATGGAAATATCTTCACCGCCATCTGTATGAACATGGATATATCTACACATTCATCTGGATGAACATGGAAATATCTACACCGCTATCTTTATGAACATGGAAATATCTACACCGCTATCTGTGTTAACATGCATACATCTTCACCGCTATCTGTATAAACATGGAAATATCCACAACGCTATCTGTATGAACATGGAAATATCTACACCGCTATCTGCACGAACATGGAAATATCTAAACCGCTATCAGCATGAAAATAGAAATATCTACACTGCTATCTGCATATACATGGAAATATCTACAAAGCTATCTCTTTACACATGGAAATAACTACACCGCTATCTCTATAAGCACGGAAATATCTACACCGCCATCTGTATGAACATGGAAATATCTGCACCGCCATCTGTATAAACATATGAATATCTACACCGCCTTCTGTATTAAGATGGAGATATCTACACCGCTATCTGTATAAACTTGGAAATACCTACACCGCTATCTGTAGGAACATGGAAATATCTACACCGCTATCTGTATGAACATGGATATATCTACACTGCCATCTGGATGAACATGGAAATATCTACACCGCTATCTGCATGAACATGAAAATATCTACACCGCTATTAGTGTAAACATGCATACATCTTCACCGCAATCTGTATAAGTATGGAAATATCAACACCGCTATCTGTATGAACTTGGAAATATCTACACCGCTATCTGTTTGAACATGAAAATATCTAAACCGCTATCAGCATGAAAATGGAAATATCTACACAGCTATCTGCATATACATGGATATATCTACACATCTATCTCTTTACACATGGAAATAACTACACCGCTATCTGTAGGAACATGGAAATGTCTGCACCGCCATCTGTATGAGCATATAAATATCTACACCGCCATCTGTATTAAGATGGAGATATCTACACTGCTATCTGTATAAACATCGAAATATCAAAACCGCTATCTGTATAAACATGGAAATATCTAAACCGCTCTCGGAAAAAAAATGGAAATATCAGCACCGCTGTCTGTATGAACATGGAAATATCAGCCCCTCTATCTGTATGAACATGGAAGTATCTACACCGCTATCTCTATGAACATGGAAATATCTACACCGCTATCTGTTTGAACATGGAAATATCTAAACCGCTATCTCCATGAAAATGGAAATATATACACAGCTATCTGCATATACATGGAAATATCTTCACAGCTATCTCTTTACACATGGAAATAACTGCACCGCTATCTGTATGAACATGGAAATATCTTCACCGCCATCTGTAGGAACATGGATATATCTACACAGCCATCTGGATGAACATGGAAATATCTACACCGCTATCTGTATGAACATGGAGATATCTACACCGCTATCTGTGGAAACATGCATACATCTTCACCGCTATCTTTATAAACATGGAAATATCTACACTGCTATCTTTATGAACATGGAAATATCTACACCGCTATCTGTTTGTACATGGAAATATCTACACCGCTATCTGCATGAAAATGGAAATATCTACACAGTGATCTGCTTATACATGGAAATATCTAAAAAGCTATCACTTTACACGTGGAAATAAGTACAGCGCTATCTCTATAAACATGGAAATAGCTACACCGCCATCTGTATGAACATGGAAATATCTGCACCGCCATCTGTATGAACATATAAATATCTACACCGCCATCTATATTAAGATGGATATAACTACACCGCTATCTGTATAAACTTGGAAATATCTACACTGCTATCTCTATGAACATGGAAATTTCTACACCGCTATCTGTTAACATGGAATTAACTACACCGCTATCTGTATGAACATGGTAATATCTGCACCGCTACCTGTATGAACATGGAAATATCTACACCGCAATCTGTATGAACATGGATATATATACACAGCCATCTGGATGAACATGGAAATATCTACACCGCTATCTGTATGAACATGGAAATATCTACACCGCTATCTGTGTAAATATGCATACATCTTCACCGCAATCTGTATAAACATGGAAATATCTACACCGCTATCTGTATGAACACGGAAATACCTACACCGCTATCTGTTTGAACATGGAAATATCTACACCGCTGTCTGCATGAAAATGGAAATATCTACACAACTATCTGCATATACATGGAAATATCTACAGAGCTATCTCTTAACACATGGAAATAACTACACCGCTATCTCTATAAACATGGAAATATCTACACCGCCATCTGTATGAACATGGAAATATCTGCACCGCCATCTGTATGAACATATAAATACCTACACCGCCATCTGTATTAAGAAGGAAATATCTAAACCGCTATCTCTATGAACATTGAAATATCTACACCGCTATCTGTATGAACATGGAAATATCTACACCGCTATCTGTGTAAACATGCATACATCTTCACCGCTATCTGTATAAACATGGAAATGTCTACAAGGCTATCTGTATGAACATGGAAATATCTACACCGCCATCTGTATGAACATGGAAATAGCTGCACCGACATCTGTATGAACATATACATATCTACACGGCCATCTGTATTAAGATGGAAATATCTACACCGATATCTGTATAAACATGGAAATATCTACAACGCTATCTGTATAAACATGGAAATATCTACACCGCTATCTGTATAAACATGGAAATATCTACACCGCAACCTGTATAAACATGGAAATATCAGCACCGCTATCTGTATGAACATGGAAATATCAGCCCCTCTATCTGAATGAACATGGAGATATCTACACCGCTATCTGTATGAACATGGAAATATCTACACCGCCATCTGTATGAACATCGAAATAGCTGCACCGACATCTGTATGAACACATACATATCTACACGGCCATCTGTATTAAGATGGAAATATCTACACCGATATCTGTATAAACATGAAAATATCTACACCGCTATCTGTATAAACATGGAAATATCTACACCGCTATCTGTATAAACATGGAAATATCTACACCGCAACCTGTATAAACATGGAAATATCAGCACCGCTATCTGTATGAACATGGAAATATCAGCCCCTCTATCTGAATGAACATGGAGATATCTACACCGCTATCTGTATGAACATGGAAATATCTACACCGCTATCTGTATGAACATGGAAATACCTCCACCGCCATCTGTATGAACATGGATATATCTACACAGCCATCTGGATGAACATGGATATATCTACACAGCCCTCTGGATGAACATTGAAATATCCACACCGCTATCTGTGTAAACATGCATACATCTTCACCGCTATCTGTATGAACATGGAAATATCTACACCGCTATCTGTATGAACATGGAAATATCTGCACCGCTATCTGTATGAACATGGAAATATCTACACCGCTATCTGTTTGAACATGGAAATATCTAAACCTCTATCTCCATGAAAATGGAAATATATACACAGCTATCTGCATATACATGGAAATATCTTCACAGCTATCTCTTTACACATGGAAATAACTGCACCGCTATCTGTATGAACATGGAAATACCTTCACCGCCATCTGTAGGAACATGGATATATCTACACAGCCATCTGGATGAACATGGAAATATCTACACCGCTATCTGTATGAACATGGAGATATCTACACCGCTATCTGTGGAAACATGCATACATCTTCACCGCTATCTTTATAAACATGGAAATGTCTACACTGCTATCTTTATGAACATGGAAATATCTACACTGCTATCTGTACATGGAAATATCTACACCGCTATCTGCATGAAAATGGAAATATCTACACAGCGATCTGCTTATACATGGAAATATCTAAAAAGCTATCACTTTACACGTGGAAATAAGTACAGCGCTATCTCTATAAACATGGAAATAGCTACACCGCCATCTGTATGAACATTGAAATATCTGCACCGCCATCTGTATGAACATATAAATATCTACACCGCCATCTATATTAAGATGGATATAACTACACCGCTATCTGTATAAACTTGGAAATATCTACACTGCTATCTCTATGAACATGGAAATTTCTACACCGCTATCTGTTAACATGGAATTAGCTACACCGCTATCTGTATGAACATGGTAATATCTACACCGCTACCTGTATGAACATGGAAATATCTACACCGCAATCTGTATGAACATGGATATATCTACACAGCCATCTGGATGAACATGGAAATATCTACACCGCTATCTGTATGAACATGGAAATATCTACACCGCTATCTGTGTAAATATGCATACATCTTCACCGCAATCTGTATAAACATGGAAATATCTACACCGCTATCTGTATGAACATGGAAATATCTACACCGCTATCTGTTTGAACATGGAAATATCTACACCGCTGTCTGCATGAAAATGGAAATATCTACACAACTATCTGCATATACATGGAAATATCTACAGAGCTATCTCTTAACACATGGAAATAACTACACCGCTATCTCTATAAACATGGAAATATCTACACCGCCATCTGTATGAACATGGAAATATCTGCACCGCCATCTGTATGAACATATAAATACCTACACCGCCATCTGTATTAAGAAGGAAATATCTAAACCGCTATCTGTATGAACATTGAAATATCTACACCGCTATCCGTATGAACATGGAAATATCTACACCGCTATCTGTGTAAACACGCATACATCTTCACCGCTATCTGTATAAACATGGAAATGTCTACAAGGCTATCTGTATGAACATGGAAATATCTACACCGCCATCTGTATGAACATGGAAATAGCTGCACCGACATCTGTATGAACATATACATATCTACACGGCCATCTGTATTAAGATGGAAATATCTACACCGATATCTGTATAAACATGGAAATATCTACACCGCTATCTGTATAAACATGGAAATATCTACACCACTACCTGTATAAACATGGAAATATCAGCACCGCTATCTGTATGAACATGGAAATATCTACACCGCTATCTGTATGAACATGGAAATATCTACACCGCTATCTGTATAAACATGGAAATATCTACACCTCTATCTGTATAAACATGGAAATATCTACACCGCTACCTGTATAAACAGGGAAATATCAGCACCGCTATCTGTATGAACATGGAAATATCTACACCGCTATCTGTATGAACACGGAAATATCTACACCGCTATCTACATGAACATGGAAATATCTACACCGCTACCTGTATAAACATGGAAATATCAGCACCGCTATCTGTATGAACATGGAAATACCTACACCGCTATCTGTATGAACATGGAAATATCTACACCGCTATCTGTATGAACATGGAAATATCTACAAAGCTATCTGAATGAACATGGAAATATCTACACAGCTATCTCTTTACACATGGAAATAACTACACCGCTATATCTATAAACATGGAAACATCTACACCGCCATCTGTATGAACATGGACATATCTGCACCGCCATCTGTATGAACATATAAATATCTACACCGCCATCTGTATTAAGAAGGAAATATCTAAACCGCTATCTGTATAAACATGGAAATATCTACAACGCTGCCTATATAAACATGGAAATATCAGCACCGCTCTCTGTATGAAAATGGAGATATCTACACCGCTATCTGTATGAACATGGAAATATATACACTGCTATCTGTATGAACATGGAAATAGCTACACCGCTATCTGTATGAACATGGAAATATCTACACCGCTATCTGTATGAACATGGATATATCTACACAGCCATCTGGATGAACATGGAAATATCTACACTGCTATCTGTATGAACATGGAAATATCTACACCGCTATCTGTATGAACATGGATATATCTACACAGCCATCTGGATGAACATGGAAATATCTACACCGCTATCTGTGTAAACATGCATACGTCTTCACCACTATCTGTATAAACATGGAAATATCTACACCGCTATCTGTATGAATATGGAAATATCTACACGGCTATCTGTATGAACATGGAAATATCTACACCGATATCTGTTTGAAAATGGAAATATCTACACCGCTATCTGCAGGAAAATGGAAATATCTACACTGCTATCTGCATATACATTTAAATATCTACACAGATATCTCTTTACACATGGAAATAACTACACCGCTATCTGTATGAACATGGAAATATCTACACCGCCATCTGTATGAACATGGAAATATCTGCACCGCCATCTTTATGAACATATAAATATCTACACCGCCATCTGTATTAAGATGGAGATATCTACTCTGCTATCTGTATAAACATGGAAATATCTACACCGCCATCTGTATGAACATATAAATATCTACACCGCCATCTGTATTAAGGAAATATCTAAACCGCTATCTGTATAAACATGGAAATATCTACACCGCTGCCTGTATAAACATGGAAATATCAGCACCGATATCTGTATGAACATGGAAATATCTACACCGCAATATGTAGGAACATGGAAATAGCTACTCCGCTGCCTGTATAAACATGGAAATATCAGCACCGCTATCTGTAAGAACATGGAAATATCTACACCACTATCTTTATGAACATGGATATATCTACACAGCCATCTAGATGAACATGGAAATATCTACACTGCAATCTGTATGAACATGGTAATATCTACACCGCTATCTGTGTAAATATGCATACATCTTCACCGCTATCAGTATAAACATGGAAATATCTACACCGCTATCTGTATGAACATCGAAATAGCTACACCGCTATCTTTATGAACATGGAAATATCTACACCGCTATCTGTATGAACATGGATATATCTACACAGCCATCTGGATGAACATGGAAATATCTACACCGCTATCTGTGTAAACATGCATACATCTTCACCGTTATCTGTATAAACATGGAAATATCTACACCGCTATCTGTATGAACATGGAAATATCTGCACCGCTATCTGTCTCAACATGGAAATATCTTCACCGCTATCTGTTTGAACATGGAAATATCTACACCGCTATCTGCATGAAAATGGAAATATCTACACTGCTATCTGCATATACATGGAAATATCTACACAGCTATCTCTTTACACATGGAAATTACTACACCGCTATCTGTATGAACATGGAAATATCTACACCGCCATCTGTATGAACATGGAAATATCTGCACCGCCATCTGTATGAACATATAAATATCTACACTGCCATCTGTATTAAGATGGAGATATCTACACCGCTATCTGTATAAACATGGAAATATCTACACCGCTATCTGTATAAACACGGAAATATCTAAACCGATATCTGTATAAACATGGAAATAACTACACCGCTACCTGAATAAACATGGAAATATCAGCACCGCTATCTGTATGAACATGGAAATATCTACACCGCTATCTGTATGAACATGGAAATATCTACACCGCTATCTGTATGAACATGGATATATCTACACAGCCCTCTGGATGAACATGGAAATATCCACACCGCTATCTGTGTAAACATGCATACATCTTCACCGCTATCTGTATAAACATGGAAATATCTACACCGCTATCTGTATGAACATGGAAATATCTACACCGCTATCTGTTTGAAGATGGAAATATATACACCGCTATCTGCATGAAAATGGAAATATCTACACAGCTATCTGCATATAGATGGAAATATCTACACAGCTATCTCTTTACACATGGAAATAACTACACCGCTATCTGTATGAACATGGAAATATCTACATCGCCATCTGTATGAACATGGAAATATCTGCACCGCCATCTGTGTGAACATATAAATATCTACACTGCCATCTGTATTAAGATGGAGATATCTACACCGCTATCTGAATAAACATGGAAATATCTACACCGCTATCTGTATAAACATGGGGATATCAGCACCGCTATCTGTATGAACATGGAAATATCAGCCCCTCTATCTGTATGAACATGGAGATATCTACACCGCCATCTGTGTGAACATGGATATATCTACACAGCCATCTGGAGGAACATGGAAATATCTACACCACTATCTGTATGAACATGGAAATAGCTACACCGCTATCTGTATGAACATGGAAATATCTACACCGCTATCTTTGTAAACATGCATACATCTTCACCGCTATCTGTATAAACATGGAAATATCTACACCGCTATCTGTATGAACATGGAAATAGCTACACCGCTATCTGTATGAACATGGAAATATCTACACCGCTATCTGTATGAACATGGATATATCTACACAGCCATCTGGATGAACATGGAAATATCTACACCGCTATCTGTGTAAACATGCATACATCTTCACCGCTATCTGCATGAAAATGGAAATATCTACACTGCTATCTGCACATACATGGAAATATCTACACAGCTATCTCTTTACACATGGAAATAACTACAACGCTATCTGTATGAACATGGAAATATCTACACCGCCATCTGAATGAACATGGAAATATCTGCACCGCCATCTGTATGAACATGGAAATATCTACACCGCTATCTGTATAAACATGGAAATATCTACACCGCCATCTGTATGAACATGGAAATATCCGCACCGCCATCTGTATGAACATATAAATATCTACACCGCCATCTGTATTAAGATGGAGATATCTACACCGCTATGTGAATAAACATGGAAATATCTACACCGCTATCTGTATAAACATGGAAATATCAGCACCGCTATCTGTATGAACATGGAAATATCAGCCCCTCTATCTGTATGAACATGGAGATATCTACACGGCCATCTGTATGAACATGGATATATCTACACAGCCATCTGGATGAACATGGAAATATCTGCACCGCTATCTGTATGAACATGGAAATAGCTACACCGCTATCTGTATGAACATGGAAATATCTTCACCGCAATCTGTATGAACATGGAAATATCTACACCGCTATCTGTATGAACATGGAAATACCTTCACCGCCATCTGTACGAACATGGATATATCTGCTGAGCCATCTGGATGAACATGGAAATATCTACACCGCCATCTGTATGAACATATAAATATCTACACCGCCATCTGTATTAAGATGGAGATATCTACACCGCTATCTGTATAAACCTGGAAATATCTACACTGCTATCTGTATAAACATGGAAATATCTACACCGCTACCTGTATAAACATGGAAATATCAGCACAGCTATCTGTATGAACATGGAAATATCTACACCGCTATCTGCATGAAAATGGAAATATCTACACTGTTATCTGCATATACATGGAAATATCTACACAGCTATCTCTTTACACATGGAAATAACTACACCTCTATCTGTATGAACATGGATATATCTACAAAGCCCTCTGGATGAACATGGAAATATCCACACCGCTATCTGTGTAAACATGCATACATCTTCACCGCTATCTGTATAAACATGGAAATATGTACACCGCTATCTGTATGAACATGGAAATATCTACACCGCTATCTGTTTGAAGATGGAAATATCTACACCGCTATCTGCATGAAAATGGAAATATCTACAAAGCTATCTGCATATACATGGAAATATCTACACAGCTATCTCTTTACACATGGAAATAACTACACCGCTATATCTATAAACATGGAAATATCTACACCGCCATCTGTATGAAAATGGAAATATCTGCACCGCCATCTGTATGAACATATAAATATCTACACCGCCATCTGTATTAAGAAGGAAATATCTAAACCGCTATCTGTATAAACATGGAAATATCTACACCGCTGCCTGTATAAACTTGGAAATATCAGCACCGCCCTCTGTATGAAAATGGAGATATCTACACCGCTATCTGTATGAACATGGAAATATCTACACTGCTATCTGTATGAACATGGAGATAGCTACAACGTTATCTTTATGAACATGGAAATAGCTACACCGCTATCTGTATGAACATGGAAATATCTACACCGCTATCTGTATGAACATGGATATATCTACACAGCCATCTGGATGAACATGGAAATATCTACACCGCTATCTGTATGAACATGGAAATATCTTCACCGCTATCTGTATGAACATGGATATATCTACACAGCCATCTGGATGAACATGGAAATATCTACTCCGCTATCTGTGTAAACATGCATACATCTTCACCGCTATCTGTATAAACATGGAAATATCTACACCGCTATCTGAACATGGAAATATCTGCACCGCTATCTGTATGAACATGGAAATATATACACCGCTATCTGAACATTGAAATATCTACACCGCTCTCTGCATGAAAATGGAAATATCTACACTGCTATCTGCATATACATGGAAATATCTACACAGCTATCTCTTTACACATGGAAATAACTACACCGCTATCTGTATGAACATATAAATATCTACACCGCCATCTGTATTAAGATGGAGATATCTACACCGCTATCTGTATAAACATGGAAATATCTACACCGCTATCTGTATAAACATGGAAATATCTACACCGCTACGTGTATAAACATGGAAATATCAGCACCGCTATCTGTATGAACATGGAAATATCTACACCGCTATCTGTATGAACATGGAAATATCTACACCGCTATCTGTATGAACATGGAAATATCTACACCGCTATCAGTATGAACAAGGAAATATCTACACCGCTATCTGTATGAACATGGATATATCTACACAGCCCTCTGGATGGACATGGAAATATCCACACCGCTATCTGTGTAAACATGCATACATCTTCACCGCTATCTGTATAAACATGGAAATATCTACACCGCTATCTGTATGTACATGGAAATATCTACACCGCTATCTGTTTGAAGATGGAAATATATACACCGCTATCTGCATGAAAACGGAAATATCTACACAGCTATCAGCATATACATGGAAATATCTACACAGCTATCTCTTTACACGTAGAAATAACTACACCGCTATCTGTATGAACATGGAAATATCTACACCGCTATCTGTATGAACATGGAAATAACTACACTGCTATCTGTATGAACATGGAAATAGCTACACCGTTATCTGTATGAACATGGAAATAGCTACACCACTATCTGTATGAACATGGAAATATCTACACCGCTATCTGTATGAAAATGGATATATCTACACAGCCATCTGGATGAACATGGAAATATCTACACCGCTATCTGTATGAACATGGAAATATCTACACCACTATCTGTATGAACATGGATATATCTACACAGCCATCTGGATGAACATGGAAATATCTACACCGCTATCTGTGTAAACATGCATACATCTTCACCGCTATCAGTATAAACATTGAAATATCTACACCGCTATCTGTATGAACATGGAAATACCTACACCGCTATCTGTATGAACATGGAAATATCTACACCGCTATCTGTTTGAACATGGGTATATCTACACAGCCATCTGGATGAACATGGAAATATCTACACCGCTATCTGTGTAAACATTGATACATCTTCACCGCTATCTGTATAAACATGGAAATATCTACACCGCTATCTGTATGAACATTGAAATATCTACACCGCTATCTGTATGAACATGGAAATACCTACACCGCTATCTGTTTGAACATAGAAATATCTACACCGCTATCTGCATGAAAATGGAAATATCTACACTGCTATCTGCATATACATGGAAATATCTACACAGCTATCCCTTTACACATGGAAATAACTACACCACTATCTGTATGAACATGGAAATATCCACACCGCCATCTGTATGAACATGGAAATATCTGCACCGCCATCTGTATGAACATATAAATATCTACACCGCCATCTGTATTAAGATGGAGATATCTACACCGCTATCTGTATAAACATGGAAATATCTACACCGCTATCTGTATAAACATGGAAATATCTACACCGCTATCTGTATAAACATGGAAATATCTACACCACTACCTGTATAAACATGGAAATATCAGCACCGCTATCTGTATGAACATGGAAATATCTACACCGCTATCTGTATGAACATGGAAATATCTACACCGCTATCTGTATAAACAAGGAAATATCTACACCTCTATCTGTATAAACATGGAAATATCTACACCGCTACCTGTATAAACAGGGAAATATCAGCACCGCTATCTGTATGAACATGGAAATATCTACACCGCTATCTGTATGAACACGGAAATATCTACACCGCTATCTACATGAACATGGAAATGTCTACACCGCTACCTGTATAAACATGGAAATATCAGCACCGCTATCTGTATGAACATGGAAATATCTACACCGCTATCTGTATGAACATGGAAATATCTACACCGCTATCTGTATGAACATGGAAATATCTACACCGCCATCTGTATGAACATGGAAATATCTGCACTGCCATCTGTATGAACATATAAATATCTACACCGCCATCTGTATTAAGATGGAGATATCTACACCGCTATCTGAATAAACATGGAAATATCTACACCGCCATCTGTATTAAGAAGGAAATATCTAAACCGCTATCTGTATAAACATGGAAATATCTACACCGCTGCCTGTATAAACATGGAAATATCAGCACCGCTATCTGTTTGAACATGGAAATATCTACACCGCTATCTGTAGGAACATAGAAATAGCTACACCGCTGCCTGTATAAACATGGAAATATCAGCACCGCTATCTGTATGAACATGGAAATATCTACACCACTATCTGTATGAACATGGATATATCTACACAGCCATCTGGATGAACATGGAAATATCTACACCATTATCTGTATGAACATGGAAATATCTACACCGCTATCTATGTAAACATGCATACATATTCACCGCTATCAGTATAAACATGGAAATATCTACACTGCTATCTGTATGAACATGGAAATAGCTAAACCGCTATCTGTATGAACATGGAAATATCTACACCGCTATCTGTATGAACATGGATATATCTACACAGCCGTCTGGATGAACATGGAAATATCTACACCGCTATCTGTGTAAACATGCATACATCTTCACCGCTATCTGTATAAACATGGAAATATCTACACCACTATCTGTTTTAACATGGAAATATCTACACCGCCATCTCTATGAACATGGAAATATCTGCACCGCTACCAGTACAAACATGGAAATATCAGCACCGCTATCTGTATGAACATGGAAATATCTACACCGCTATCTGTATGAACATGGTAATATCTACACCGCTATCTGTATGAACATGGAAATATCTACACCGCTATCAGTATGAACAAGGAAATATCTACACCGCTATCTGTATGAACATGTATATATCTACACAGCCCTCTGGATGAACATGGAAATATCCACACCACTATCTGTGTAAACATGCATACATCTTCACCGCTATCTGTATAAACATGGAAATATCTACACTGCTATCTGTATGAACATGGAAATATCTACACCGCTATCTGTTTGAAGATGGAAATATATACACCGCTATCTGCATGAAAATGGAAATATCTACAAAGCTATCTGCATATACATGGAAATATCTACACAGCTATCTCTTTACACATGGAAATAACTACACCGCTATATCTATAAACATGGAAATATCTACACCGCCATCTGTATGAACATGGGAATATCTGCACCGCCATCTGTATGAACATATAAATATCTACACGGCCATCTGTATTAAGAAGGAAATATCTAAACCGCTATCTGTATAATCATGGAAATATCTACACCGCTGCCTGTATAACCATGGAAATATCAGCACCGCTATCTGTATGAACATGGAAATATCTACACCGCTATCTGTATTAACATGGAAATATCTACACTGCTATCTGTATGAACATGGAAATATCTACACCGTTCTCCGTATGAACATGGAAATATCTACACCGCTATCTGTATGAACATGGAAATATCTACAAAGCTATCTGAATGAACATGGAAATATCTACACCGCTATCTGTTTGAACATGTAAATATCTACACCGCTATCTGCATGAAAATGGAAATATCTACAAAGCTATCTGCATATTCATGGAAATATCTACACAGCTATCTCTTTACACATGGAAATAACTACACCGCTATATCTATAAACATGGAAATATCTACACCGCCATCTGTATGAACATGGAAATATCTGCACCGCCATCTGTATGAACATATAAATATCTACACCGCCATCTGTATTAAGAAGGAAATATCTAAATCGCTGTTTAAACATGGAAATATCTACACCTCTGCCTGTATAAACATGGATATATCAGCACCGCTCTCTGTAAGAGAATGGAAATATCTACACCGCTATCTGTATGAACATGGAAATATCTACACTGCTGTCTGTATGAACATGGAAATAGCTACACCGCTATCTGTATGAACATGGAAATATCTACACCGCTATCTGTATGAACATGGAAATGTCTACACCGCTATCTGTATGAACATGGAAATAGCTACACCGTTATCTGTATCAACATGGAAATAGCTACACCGCTATCTGTATGAACATGGAAGTATCTACTCCGCTATCTGTATTAACATGGATATATCTACACAGCCATCTGGATGAACATGGAAATATCTACACCGCTATCTGTATGAACATGGAAATATCTACACCGCTATCTGTATGAACATGGTAATATCTACACCGCTATCTGTATGAACATGGAAATATCTACACCGCTATCAGTATGAACAAGGAAATATCTACACCGCTATCTGTATGAACATGGATATATCTACACAGCCCTCTGGATGAACATGGAAATATCCACACCGCTATCTGTATAAACATGCATACATCTTCACCGCTATCTGTATAAACATGGAAATATCTACACCGTTATCTGTATGAACTTGGAAATATCTACACCGCTATCTGTTTGAAGATGGAAATATATACACCGCTATCTGCATGAAAATGGAAATATCTACACAGCTATCAGCATATACATGGAAATATCTACACAGCTATCTCTTTACACATGGAAATAACTACACCGCTATCTGTATGAACATGGAAATATCTACACCGTCATCTGTATGAACATGGAAATATCTGCACCGCCATCTGTATGAACATATAAATATCTACACCGCCATCTGTATTAAGATGGAGATATCTACACCGCTATCTGAATAAACATGGAAATATCTACACCGCTATCTGTATAAACATGGAAATATCTACACCGCTATCTGTATAACCATGGAAATATCTACACCGCTATCTGTATGAACATGGATATATCTACACTGCTATCTGTATGACCATTAAAATAGCTACACCGTTATCTGTATGAATATGGAAATAGCCACACCGCTATCTGTATGAACATGGAAACATCTACACCGCTATCTGTATGAACATGGATATATCTACACAGCCATCTGGATGAACATGGAAATATCTACACCGATATCTGTATGAACATGGAAATATCAACACCGCTATCTGTATGAACATGGATATATCTACACAGCCATCTGGATGAACATGGAAATATCTACACCTCTATCTGTGTAAACATGCATACATCTTCACCACTATCTGTATAAACATGGAAATATCTACACCGCTATCGGTATGAACATGGAAATATCCACACCGCTATCTGTATGAACATGGAAATACCTACACCGCTATCTGTTTGGACATGGAAATATCTACACCGCTATCTGCATGAAAATGGAAATATCTACACTGCTATCTGCATATACATTTAAATATCTACACAGCTGTCTCTTTACACATGGAAATAACTACACCACTATGTGTATGAACATGGAAATATCTACACCGCCATCTGTATGAACATGGAAATATCTGCACCGCCATCTGTATGAACATATAAATATCTACACGGCCATCTGTATTAAGATGGAGATATCTACACTGCTATCTGTATAAACATGGTAATATCTACACCGCCATCTGTCTGAACATATAAATATCTACACCGCCATCTGTACTAAGAAGGAAATATCTAAACCGCTATCTGTATAAACATGGAAATATCTACACCGCTGCCTGTATGAACATGGAAATAGCTGCACCGCTATCAGTATGAACATGGAAATATCTACACCGCTATCTGAATGAACATGGATATATCTACACAGCCATCTGGATGAACATGGAAATATCTACACCGCTATCTGTGTAAACATGCATACATCTTCACCGCTATCTGTATAAACACGGAAATATCTACACCGCTAACTGTATGAACATGGAAATATCTACACCGCTATCTGAACATGGAAATATCTACACCGCTATCTGTTTGAACATGGAAATATCTACACCGCTATCTGTGGAAACATGCATACATCTTCACCGCTATCTTTATAAACATGGAAATGTCTACACTGCTATCTTTATGAACATGGAAATATCTACACTGCTATCTGTACATGGAAATATCTACACCGCTATCTGCATGAAAATGGAAATATCTACAGAGCGATCTGCTTATACATGGAAATATCTAAAAAGCTATCACTTTACACGTGGAAATAAGTACAGCGCTATCTCTATAAACATGGAAATAGCTACACCGCCATCTGTATGAACATTGAAATATCTGCACCGCCATCTGTATGAACATATAAATATCTACACCGCCATCTATATTAAGATGGATATAACTACACCGCTATCTGTATAAACTTGGAAATATCTACACTGCTATCTTTATGAACATGGAAATTTCTACACCGCTATCTGTTAACATGGAATTAGCTACACCGCTATCTGTATGAACATGGTAATATCTACACCGCTACCTGTATGAACATGGAAATATCTACACCGCAATCTGTATGAACATGGATATATCTACACAGCCATCTGGATGAACATGGAAATATCTACACCGCTATCTGTATGAACATGGAAATATCTACACCGCTATCTGTGTAAATATGCATACATCTTCACCGCAATCTGTATAAACATGGAAATATCTACACCGCTATCTGTATGAACATGGAAATATCTACACCGCTATCTGTTTGAACATGGAAATATCTACACCGCTGTCTGCATGAAAATGGAAATATCTACACAACTATCTGCATATACATGGAAATATCTACAGAGCTATCTCTTAACACATGGAAATAACTACACCGCTATCTCTATAAACATGGAAATATCTACACCGCCATCTGTATGAACATGGAAATATCTGCACCGCCATCTGTATGAACATATAAATACCTACACCGCCATCTGTATTAAGAAGGAAATATCTAAACCGCTATCTGTATGAACATTGAAATATCTACACCGCTATCCGTATGAACATGGAAATATCTACACCGCTATCTGTGTAAACATGCATACATCTTCACCGCTATCTGTATAAACATGGAAATGTCTACAAGGCTATCTGTATGAACATGGAAATATCTACACCGCCATCTGTATGAACATGGAAATAGCTGCACCGACATCTGTATGAACATATACATATCTACACGGCCATCTGTATTAAGATGGAAATATCTACACCGATATCTGTATAAACATGGAAATATCTACACCGCTATCTGTATAAGCATGGAAATATCTACACCACTACCTGTATAAACATGGAAATATCAGCACCGCTATCTGTATGAACATGGAAATATCTACACCGCTATCTGTATGAACATGGAAATATCTACACCGCTATCTGTATAAACATGGAAATATCTACACCTCTATCTGTATAAACATGGAAATATCTACACCGCTACCTGTATAAACAGGGAAATATCAGCACCGCTATCTGTATGAACATGGAAATATCTACACCGCTATCTGTATGAACACGGAAATATCTACACCGCTATCTACATGAACATGGAAATATCTACACCGCTACCTGTATAAACATGGAAATATCAGCACCGCTATCTGTATGAACATGGAAATACCTACACCGCTATCTGTATGAACATGGAAATATCTACACCGCTATCTGTATGAACATGGAAATATCTACAAAGCTATCTGAATGAACATGGAAATATCTACACAGCTATCTCTTTACACATGGAAATAACTACACCGCTATATCTATAAACATGGAAACATCTACACCGCCCTCTGTATGAACATGGACATATCTGCACCGCCATCTGTATGAACATATAAATATCTACACCGCCATCTGTATTAAGAAGGAAATATCTAAACCGCTATCTGTATAAACATGGAAATATCTACAACGCTGCCTATATAAACATGGAAATATCAGCACCGCTCTCTGTATGAAAATGGAGATATCTACACCGCTATCTGTATGAACATGGAAATATATACACTGCTATCTGTATGAACATGGAAATAGCTACACCGCTATCTGTATGAACATGGAAATATCTACACCGCTATCTGTATGAACATGGATATATCTACACAGCCATCTGGATGAACATGGAAATATCTACACTGCTATCTGTATGAACATGGAAATATCTACACCGCTATCTGTATGAACATGGATATATCTACACAGCCATCTGGATGAACATGGAAATATCTACACCGCTATCTGTGTAAACATGCATACGTCTTCACCACTATCTGTATAAACATGGAAATATCTACACCGCTATCTGTATGAATATGGAAATATCTACACGGCTATCTGTATGAACATGGAAATATCTACACCGATATCTGTTTGAAAATGGAAATATCTACACCGCTATCTGCAGGAAAATGGAAATATCTACACTGCTATCTGCATATACATTTAAATATCTACACAGATATCTCTTTACACATGGAAATAACTACACTGCTATCTGTATGAACATGGAAATATCTACACCGCCATCTGTATGAACATGGAAATATCTGCACCGCCATCTTTATGAACATATAAATATCTACACCGCCATCTGTATTAAGATGGAGATATCTACTCTGCTATCTGTATAAACATGGAAATATCTACACCGCCATCTGTATGAACATATAAATATCTACACCGCCATCTGTATTAAGGAAATATCTAAACCGCTATCTGTATAAACATGGAAATATCTACACCGCTGCCTGTATAAACATGGAAATATCAGCACCGATATCTGTATGAACATGGAAATATCTACACCGCAATATGTAGGAACATGGAAATAGCTACTCCGCTGCCTGTATAAACATGGAAATATCAGCACCGCTATCTGTAAGAACATGGAAATATCTACACCACTATCTTTATGAACATGGATATATCTACACAGCCATCTAGATGAACATGGAAATATCTACACTGCAATCTGTATGAACATGGTAATATCTACACCGCTATCTGTGTAAATATGCATACATCTTCACCGCTATCAGTATAAACATGGAAATATCTACACCGCTATCTGTATGAACATCGAAATAGCTACACCGCTATCTTTATGAACATGGAAATATCTACACGGCTATCTGTATGAACATGGATATATCTACACAGCCATCTGGATGAACATGGAAATATCTACACCGCTATCTGTGTAAACATGCATACATCTTCACCGCTATCTGTATAAACATGGAAATATCTACACCGCTATCTGTATGAACATGGAAATATCTGCACCGCTATCTGTCTGAACATGGAAATATCTTCACCGCTATCTGTTTGAACATGGAAATATCTACACCGCTATCTGCATGAAAATGGAAATATCTACACTGCTATCTGCATATACATGGAAATATCTACACAGCTATCTCTTTACACATGGAAATTACTACACCGCTATCTGTATGAACATGGAAATATCTACACCGCCATCTGTATGAACATGGAAATATCTGCACCGCCATCTGTATGAACATATAAATATCTACACTGCCATCTGTATTAAGATGGAGATATCTACACCGCTATCTGTATAAACATGGAAATATCTACACCGCTATCTGTATAAACACGGAAATATCTAAACCGATATCTGTATAAACATGGAAATAACTACACCGCTACCTGAATAAACATGGAAATATCAGCACCGCTATCTGTATGAACATGGAAATATCTACACCGCTATCTGTATGAACATGGAAATATCTACACCGCTATCTGTATGAACATGGATATATCTACACAGCCCTCTGGATGAACATGGAAATATCCACACCGCTATCTGTGTAAACATGCATACATCTTCACCGCTATCTGTATAAACATGGAAATATCTACACCGCTATCTGTATGAACATGGAAATATCTACACCGCTATCTGTTTGAAGATGGAAATATATACACCGCTATCTGCATGAAAATGGAAATATCTACACAGCTATCTGCATATAGATGGAAATATCTACACAGCTATCTCTTTACACATGGAAATAACTACACCGCTATCTGTATGAACATGGAAATATCTACATCGCCATCTGTATGAACATGGAAATATCTGCACCGCCATCTGTGTGAACATATAAATATCTACACTGCCATCTGTATTAAGATGGAGATATCTACACCGCTATCTGAATAAACATGGAAATATCTACACCGCTATCTGTATAAACATGGGGATATCAGCACCGCTATCTGTATGAACATGGAAATATCAGCCCCTCTATCTGTATGAACATGGAGATATCTACACCGCCATCTGTGTGAACATGGATATATCTACACAGCCATCTGGAGGAACATGGAAATATCTACACCACTATCTGTATGAACATGGAAATAGCTACACCGCTATCTGTATGAACATGGAAATATCTACACCGCTATCTTTGTAAACATGCATACATCTTCACCGCTATCTGTATAAACATGGAAATATCTACACCGCTATCTGTATGAACATGGAAATAGCTACACCGCTATCTGTATGAACATGGAAATATCTACACCGCTATCTGTATGAACATGGATATATCTACACAGCCATCTGGATGAACATGGAAATATCTACACCGCTATCTGTGTAAACATGCATACATCTTCACCGCTATCTGCATGAAAATGGAAATATCTACACTGCTATCTGCACATACATGGAAATATCTACACAGCTATCTCTTTACACATGGAAATAACTACAACGCTATCTGTATGAACATGGAAATATCTACACCGCCATCTGAATGAACATGGAAATATCTGCACCGCCATCTGTATGAACATGGAAATATCTACACCGCTATCTGTATAAACATGGAAATATCTACACCGCCATCTGTATGAACATGGAAATATCCGCACCGCCATCTGTATGAACATATAAATATCTACACCGCCATCTGTATTAAGATGGAGATATCTACACCGCTATGTGAATAAACATGGAAATATCTACACCGCTATCTGTATAAACATGGAAATATCAGCACCGCTATCTGTATGAACATGGAAATATCAGCCCCTCTATCTGTATGAACATGGAGATATCTACACGGCCATCTGTATGAACATGGATATATCTACACAGCCATCTGGATGAACATGGAAATATCTGCACCGCTATCTGTATGAACATGGAAATAGCTACACCGCTATCTGTATGAACATGGAAATATCTTCACCGCAATCTGTATGAACATGGAAATATCTACACCGCTATCTGTATGAACATGGAAATACCTTCACCGCCATCTGTACGAACATGGATATATCTGCTGAGCCATCTGGATGAACATGGAAATATCTACACCGCCATCTGTATGAACATATAAATATCTACACCGCCATCTGTATTAAGATGGAGATATCTACACCGCTATCTGTATAAACCTGGAAATATCTACACTGCTATCTGTATAAACATGGAAATATCTACACCGCTACCTGTATAAACATGGAAATATCAGCACAGCTATCTGTATGAACATGGAAATATCTACACCGCTATCTGCATGAAAATGGAAATATCTACACTGTTATCTGCATATACATGGAAATATCTACACAGCTATCTCTTTACACATGGAAATAACTACACCTCTATCTGTATGAACATGGATATATCTACAAAGCCCTCTGGATGAACATGGAAATATCCACACCGCTATCTGTGTAAACATGCATACATCTTCACCGCTATCTGTATAAACATGGAAATATGTACACCGCTATCTGTATGAACATGGAAATATCTACACCGCTATCTGTTTGAAGATGGAAATATCTACACCGCTATCTGCATGAAAATGGAAATATCTACAAAGCTATCTGCATATACATGGAAATATCTACACAGCTATCTCTTTACACATGGAAATAACTACACCGCTATATCTATAAACATGGAAATATCTACACCGCCATCTGTATGAACATGGAAATATCTGCACCGCCATCTGTATGAACATATAAATATCTACACCGCCATCTGTATTAAGAAGGAAATATCTAAACCGCTATCTGTATAAACATGGAAATATCTACACCGCTGCCTGTATAAACTTGGAAATATCAGCACCGCCCTCTGTATGAAAATGGAGATATCTACACCGCTATCTGTATGAACATGGAAATATCTACACTGCTATCTGTATGAACATGGAGATAGCTACAACGTTATCTGTATGAACATGGAAATAGCTACACCGCTATCTGTATGAACATGGAAATATCTACACCGCTATCTGTATGAACATGGATATATCTACACAGCCATCTGGATGAACATGGAAATATCTACACCGCTATCTGTATGACCATGGAAATATCTTCACCGCTATCTGTATGAACATGGATATATCTACACAGCCATCTGGATGAACATGGAAATATCTACTCCGCTATCTGTGTAAACATGCATACATCTTCACCGCTATCTGTATAAACATGGAAATATCTACACCGCTATCTGAACATGGAAATATCTGCACCGCTATCTGTATGAACATGGAAATATATACACCGCTATCTGAACATTGAAATATCTACACCGCTCTCTGCATGAAAATGGAAATATCTACACTGCTATCTGCATATACATGGAAATATCTACACAGCTATCTCTTTACACATGGAAATAACTACACCGCTATCTGTATGAACATATAAATATCTACACCGCCATCTGTATTAAGATGGAGATATCTACACCGCTATCTGTATAAACATGGAAATATCTACACCGCTATCTGTATAAACATGGAAATATCTACACCGCTACGTGTATAAACATGGAAATATCAGCACCGCTATCTGTATGAACATGGAAATATCTACACCGCTATCTGTATGAACATGGAAATATCTACACCGCTATCTGTATGAACATGGAAATATCTACACCGCTATCAGTATGAACAAGGAAATATCTACACCGCTATCTGTATGAACATGGATATATCTACACAGCCCTCTGGATGGACAAGGAAATATCCACACCGCTATCTGTGTAAACATGCATACATCTTCACCGCTATCTGTATAAACATGGAAATATCTACACCGCTATCTGTATGTACATGGAAATATCTACACCGCTATCTGTTTGAAGATGGAAATATATACACCGCTATCTGCATGAAAACGGAAATATCTACACAGCTATCAGCATATACATGGAAATATCTACACAGCTATCTCTTTACACGTAGAAATAACTACACCGCTATCTGTATGAACATGGAAATATCTACACCGCTATCTGTATGAACATGGAAATAACTACACTGCTATCTGTATGAACATGGAAATAGCTACACCGTTATCTGTATGAACATGGAAATAGCTACACCACTATCTGTATGAACATGGAAATATCTACACCGCTATCTGTATGAAAATGGATATATCTACACAGCCATCTGGATGAACATGGAAATATCTACACCGCTATCTGTATGAACATGGAAATATCTACACCACTATCTGTATGAACATGGATATATCTACACAGCCATCTGGATGAACATGGAAATATCTACACCGCTATCTGTGTAAACATGCATACATCTTCACCGCTATCAGTATAAACATTGAAATATCTACACCGCTATCTGTATGAACATGGAAATACCTACACCGCTATCTGTATGAACATGGAAATATCTACACCGCTATCTGTTTGAACATGGGTATATCTACACAGCCATCTGGATGAACATGGAAATATCTACACCGCTATCTGTGTAAACATTGATACATCTTCACCGCTATCTGTATAAACATGGAAATATCTACACCGCTATCTGTATGAACATTGAAATATCTACACCGCTATCTGTATGAACATGGAAATACCTACACCGCTATCTGTTTGAACATAGAAATATCTACACCGCTATCTGCATGAAAATGGAAATATCTACACTGCTATCTGCATATACATGGAAATATCTACACAGCTATCCCTTTACACATGGAAATAACTACACCACTATCTGTATGAACATGGAAATATCCACACCGCCATCTGTATGAACATGGAAATATCTGCACCGCCATCTGTATGAACATATAAATATCTACACCGCCATCTGTATTAAGATGGAGATATCTACACCGCTATCTGTATAAACATGGAAATATCTACACCGCTATCTGTATAAACATGGAAATATCTACACCGCTATCTGTATAAACATGGAAATATCTACACCACTACCTGTATAAACATGGAAATATCAGCACCGCTATCTGTATGAACATGGAAATATCTACACCGCTATCTGTATGAACATGGAAATATCTACACCGCTATCTGTATAAACAAGGAAATATCTACACCTCTATCTGTATAAACATGGAAATATCTACACCGCTACCTGTATAAACAGGGAAATATCAGCACCGCTATCTGTATGAACATGGAAATATCTACACCGCTATCTGTATGAACACGGAAATATCTACACCGCTATCTACATGAACATGGAAATGTCTACACCGCTACCTGTATAAACATGGAAATATCAGCACCGCTATCTGTATGAACATGGAAATATCTACACCGCTATCTGTATGAACATGGAAATATCTACACCGCTATCTGTATGAACATGGAAATATCTACACCGCCATCTGTATGAACATGGAAATATCTGCACTGCCATCTGTATGAACATATAAATATCTACACCGCCATCTGTATTAAGATGGAGATATCTACACCGCTATCTGAATAAACATGGAAATATCTACACCGCCATCTGTATTAAGAAGGAAATATCTAAACCGCTATCTGTATAAACATGGAAATATCTACACCGCTGCCTGTATAAACATGGAAATATCAGCACCGCTATCTGTTTGAACATGGAAATATCTACACCGCTATCTGTAGGAACATAGAAATAGCTACACCGCTGCCTGTATAAACATGGAAATATCAGCACCGCTATCTGTATGAACATGGAAATATCTACACCACTATCTGTATGAACATGGATATATCTACACAGCCATCTGGATGAACATGGAAATATCTACACCATTATCTGTATGAACATGGAAATATCTACACCGCTATCTATGTAAACATGCATACATATTCACCGCTATCAGTATAAACATGGAAATATCTACACTGCTATCTGTATGAACATGGAAATAGCTAAACCGCTATCTGTATGAACATGGAAATATCTACACCGCTATCTGTATGAACATGGATATATCTACACAGCCGTCTGGATGAACATGGAAATATCTACACCGCTATCTGTGTAAACATGCATACATCTTCACCGCTATCTGTATAAACATGGAAATATCTACACCACTATCTGTTTTAACATGGAAATATCTACACCGCCATCTCTATGAACATGGAAATTTCTGCACCGCTACCAGTACAAACATGGAAATATCAGCACCGCTATCTGTATGAACATGGAAATATCTACACCGCTATCTGTATGAACATGGTAATATCTACACCGCTATCTGTATGAACATGGAAATATCTACACCGCTATCAGTATGAACAAGGAAATATCTACACCGCTATCTGTATGAACATGTATATATCTACACAGCCCTCTGGATGAACATGGAAATATCCACACCACTATCTGTGTAAACATGCATACATCTTCACCGCTATCTGTATAAACATGGAAATATCTACACTGCTATCTGTATGAACATGGAAATATCTACACCGCTATCTGTTTGAAGATGGAAATATATACACCGCTATCTGCATGAAAATGGAAATATCTACAAAGCTATCTGCATATACATGGAAATATCTACACAGCTATCTCTTTACACATGGAAATAACTACACCGCTATATCTATAAACATGGAAATATCTACACCGCCATCTGTATGAACATGGGAATATCTGCACCGCCATCTGTATGAACATATAAATATCTACACGGCCATCTGTATTAAGAAGGAAATATCTAAACCGCTATCTGTATAATCATGGAAATATCTACACCGCTGCCTGTATAACCATGGAAATATCAGCACCGCTATCTGTATGAACATGGAAATATCTACACCGCTATCTGTATTAACATGGAAATATCTACACTGCTATCTGTATGAACATGGAAATATCTACACCGTTCTCCGTATGAACATGGAAATATCTACACCGCTATCTGTATGAACATGGAAATATCTACAAAGCTATCTGAATGAACATGGAAATATCTACACCGCTATCTGTTTGAACATGTAAATATCTACACCGCTATCTGCATGAAAATGGAAATATCTACAAAGCTATCTGCATATTCATGGAAATATCTACACAGCTATCTCTTTACACATGGAAATAACTACACCGCTATATCTATAAACATGGAAATATCTACACCGCCATCTGTATGAACATGGAAATATCTGCACCGCCATCTGTATGAACATATAAATATCTACACCGCCATCTGTATTAAGAAGGAAATATCTAAATCGCTGTTTAAATATGGAAATATCTACACCTCTGCCTGTATAAACATGGATATATCAGCACCGCTCTCTGTAAGAGAATGGAAATATCTACACCGCTATCTGTATGAACATGGAAATATCTACACTGCTGTCTGTATGAACATGGAAATAGCTACACCGCTATCTGTATGAACATGGAAATATCTACACCGCTATCTGTATGAACATGGAAATGTCTACACCGCTATCTGTATGAACATGGAAATAGCTACACCGTTATCTGTATCAACATGGAAATAGCTACACCGCTATCTGTATGAACATGGAAGTATCTACTCCGCTATCTGTATTAACATGGATATATCTACACAGCCATCTGGATGAACATGGAAATATCTACACCGCTATCTGTATGAACATGGAAATATCTACACCGCTATCTGTATGAACATGGTAATATCTACACCGCTATCTGTATGAACATGGAAATATCTACACCGCTATCAGTATGAACAAGGAAATATCTACACCGCTATCTGTATGAACATGGATATATCTACACAGCCCTCTGGATGAACATGGAAATATCCACACCGCTATCTGTATAAACATGCATACATCTTCACCGCTATCTGTATAAACATGGAAATATCTACACCGTTATCTGTATGAAATTGGAAATATCTACACCGCTATCTGTTTGAAGATGGAAATATATACACCGCTATCTGCATGAAAATGGAAATATCTACACAGCTATCAGCATATACATGGAAATATCTACACAGCTATCTCTTTACACATGGAAATAACTACACCGCTATCTGTATGAACATGGAAATATCTACACCGTCATCTGTATGAACATGGAAATATCTGCACCGCCATCTGTATGAACATATAAATATCTACACCGCCATCTGTATTAAGATGGAGATATCTACACCGCTATCTGAATAAACATGGAAATATCTACACCGCTATCTGTATAAACATGGAAATATCTACACCGCCCTCTGTATAACCATGGAAATATCTACACCGCTATCTGTATGAACATGGATATATCTACACTGCTATCTGTATGACCATTAAAATAGCTACACCGTTATCTGTATGAATATGGAAATAGCCACACCGCTATCTGTATGAACATGGAAACATCTACACCGCTATCTGTATGAACATGGATATATCTACACAGCCATCTGGATGAACATGGAAATATCTACACCGATATCTGTATGAACATGGAAATATCAACACCGCTATCTGTATGAACATGGATATATCTACACAGCCATCTGGATGAACATGGAAATATCTACACCTCTATCTGTGTAAACATGCATACATCTTCACCACTATCTGTATAAACATGGAAATATCTACACCGCTATCGGTATGAACATGGAAATATCCACACCGCTATCTGTATGAACATGGAAATACCTACACCGCTATCTGTTTGGACATGGAAATATCTACACCGCTATCTGCATGAAAATGGAAATATCTACACTGCTATCTGCATATACATTTAAATATCTACACAGCTGTCTCTTTACACATGGAAATAACTACACCACTATGTGTATGAACATGGAAATATCTACACCGCCATCTGTATGAACATGGAAATATCTGCACCGCCATCTGTATGAACATATAAATATCTACACGGCCATCTGTATTAAGATGGAGATATCTACACTGCTATCTGTATAAACATGGTAATATCTACACCGCCATCTGTCTGAACATATAAATATCTACACCGCCATCTGTACTAAGAAGGAAATATCTAAACCGCTATCTGTATAAACATGGAAATATCTACACCGCTGCCTGTATGAACATGGAAATAGCTGCACCGCTATCAGTATGAACATGGAAATATCTACACCGCTATCTGAATGAACATGGATATATCTACACAGCCATCTGGATGAACATGGAAATATCTACACCGCTATCTGTGTAAACATGCATACATCTTCACCGCTATCTGTATAAACACGGAAATATCTACACCGCTAACTGTATGAACATGGAAATATCTACACCGCTATCTGAACATGGAAATATCTACACCGCTATCTGTTTGAACATGGAAATATCTACACCGCTATCTGCAAGAAAATGGAAATATCTACACTGCTATCTGCATATACATTTAAATATCTACACAGCTATCTCTTTACACATGGAAATAACTACACCACTATCTGTATGAACATGGAAATATCTACACCGCCATCTGTATGAACATGGAAATATCTGCACCGCCATCTGTATGAACATATAAATATCTACACCGCTATCTGTATTAAGATGGAGATATCTACACTGCTATCTGTATAAACATGGAAATATCAACACCGCCATCTGTATGAACATATAAATATCTACACCGCCATCTGTACTAAGAAGGAAATATCTAAACCGCTATCTGTATAAACATGGAAATATCTACACCGCTGCCTGTATAAACATGGAAATATCAGCACCGCTATCTGTTTGAACATGGAAATATCTACACCGCTATCTGTAGGAACATAGAAATAGCTACACCGCTGCCTGTATAAACATGGAAATATCAGCACCGCTATCTGTATGAACATGGAAATATCTACACCACTATCTGTATGAACATGGATATATCTACACAGCCATCTGGATGAACATGGAAATATCTACACCATTATCTGTATGAACATGGAAATATCTACACCGCTATCTGTGTAAACATGCATACATATTCACCGCTATCAGTATAAACATGGAAATATCTACACTGCTATCTGTATGAACATGGAAATAGCTAAACCGCTATCTGTATGAACATGGAAATATCTACACCGCTATCTGTATGAACATGGATATATCTACACAGCCGTCTGGATGAACATGGAAATATCTACACCGCTATCTGTGTAAACATGCATACATCTTCACCGCTATCTGTATAAACATGGAAATATCTACACCGCTATCTGTTTTAACATGGAAATATCTACACCGCCATCTCTATGAACATGGAAATATCTGCACCGCTACCAGTACAAACTTGGAAATATCAGCACCGCTATCTGTATGAACATGGAAATATCTACACCGCTATCTGTATGAACATGGTAATATCTACACCGCTATCTGTATGAACATGGAAATATCTACACCGCTATCAGTATGAACAAGGAAATATCTACACCGCTATCTGTATGAACATGTATATATCTACACAGCCCTCTGGATGAACATGGAAATATCCACACCACTATCTGTGTAAACATGCATACATCTTCACCGCTATCTGTATAAACATGGAAATATCTACACCGCTATCTGTATGAACATGGAAATATCTACACCGCTATCTGTTTGAAGATGGAAATATATACACCGCTATCTGCATGAAAATGGAAATATCTACAAAGCTATCTGCATATACATGGAAATATCTACACAGCTATCCCTTTACACATGGAAATAACTACACCGCTATATCTATAAACATGGAAATATCTACACCGCCATCTGTATGAACATGGGAATATCTGCACCGCCATCTGTATGAACATATAAATATCTACACGGCCATCTGTATTAAGAAGGAAATATCTAAACCGCTATCTGTATAATCATGGAAATATCTACACCGCTGCCTGTATAACCATGGAAATATCAGCACCGCTATCTGTATGAACATGGAAATATCTACACCGCTATCTGTATTAACATGGAAATATCTACACTGCTATCTGTATGAACATGGAAATATCTACACCGTTCTCCGTATGAACATGGAAATATCTACACCGCTATCTGTATGAACATGGAAATATCTACAAAGCTATCTGAATGAACATGGAAATATCTACACCGCTATCTGTTTGAACATGTAAATATCTGCACCGCTATCTGCATGAAAATGGAAATATCTACAAAGCTATCTGCATATTCATGGAAATATCTACACAGCTATCTCTTTACACATGGAAATAACTACACCGCTATATCTATAAACATGGAAATATCTACACCGCCATCTGTATGAACATGGAAATATCTGCACCGCCATCTGTATGAACATATAAATATCTACACCACCATCTGTATTAAGAAGGAAATATCTAAATCGCTGTTTAAACATGGAAATATCTACACCTCTGCCTGTATAAACATGGATATATCAGCACCGCTCTCTGTAAGAGAATGGAAATATCTACACCGCTATCTGTATGAACATGGAAATATCTACACTGCTGTCTGTATGAACATGGAAATAGCTACACCGCTATCTGTATGAACATGGAAATATCTACACCGCTATCTGTATGAACATGGAAATGTCTACACCGCTATCTGTATGAACATGGAAATAGCTACACCGTTATCTGTATCAACATGGAAATAGCTACACCGCTATCTGTATGAACATGGAAGTATCTACTCCGCTATCTGTATTAACATGGATATATCTACACAGCCATCTGGATGAACATGGAAATATCTACACCGCTATCTGTATGAACATGGAAATATCTACACCGCTATCTGTATGAACATGGTAATATCTACACCGCTATCTGTATGAACATGGAAATATCTACACCGCTATCAGTATGAACAAGGAAATATCTACACCGCTATCTGTATGAACATGGATATATCTACACAGCCCTCTGGATAAACATGGAAATATCCACACCGCTATCTGTATAAACATGCATACATCTTCACCGCTATCTGTATAAACATGGAAATATCTACACCGTTATCTGTATGAACTTGGAAATATCTACACCGCTATCTGTTTGAAGATGGAAATATATACACCGCTATCTGCATGAAAATGGAAATATCTACACAGCTATCAGCATATACATGGAAATATCTACACAGCTATCTCTTTACACATGGAAATAACTACACCGCTATCTGTATGAACATGGAAATATCTACACCGTCATCTGTATGAACATGGAAATATCTGCACCGCCATCTGTATGAACATATAAATATCTACACCGCCATCTGTATTAAGATGGAGATATCTACACCGCTATCTGAATAAACATGGAAATATCTACACCGCTATCTGTATAAACATGGAAATATCTACACCGCTATCTGTATAACCATGGAAATATCTACACCGCTACCTGTATAAACATGGAAATATCAGCACCGCTATCTGTATGAACATGGAAATATCTACACCGCTATCTGTATGAACATGGAAGTATCTACACCGCTATCTGGATGAACATGGAAATATCTACAAAGCTATCTGAATGAACATGGAAAAATCTACACCGCTATCTGTTTTAACATGTAAATATCTACACCGCTATCTGCATGAAAATGGAAATATCTACAAAGCTATCTGCATATTCATGGAAATATCTACACAGCTATCTCTTTACACATGGAAATAACTACACCGCTATATCTATAAACATGGAAATTTCTACACCGCCGTCTGTATGAACATGGAAATATCTGCACCGCCATCTGTATGAACATATAAATATCTACACCGCCATCTGTATTAAGAAGGAAATATCTAAACCGCTGTTTAAACATGGAAACATCTACACCGCTGCCTTTATAAACATGGATATATCAGCACCACTCTCTGTAAGAGAATGGAAATGTCTACACCGCTATCTGTATGAACATGGAAATATCTACACTGCTGTCTGTATGAACATGGAAATAGCTACACCGTTATCTGTATGAACATGGAAATAGCTACACCGCTATCTGTATGAACATGGAAATATCTACACCGCTATCTGTATGAACATGGAAATATCTACACCGCTATCTGTATGAACATGGAAATATCTACACTGCTGTCTGTATGAACATGGAAATAGCTACACCGTTATCTGTATGAACATGGAAATAGCTACACCGCTATCTGTATGAACATGGAAATAGCTACACCGTTATCTGTATGAACATGGAAATAGCTACACCGCAATCTGTATGAACATGGAAGTAGCTACACCGTTATCTGTATGAACATGGAAATAGCTACACCACTATCTGTATGAACATGGAAATATCTACACCGCTATCTGTATGAACATGGATATATCTTCACAGCCATCTGGATGAACTTGGAAATATCTACACCGCTATCTGTATGAACATGGAGATATCTACACCGCTATCTGTATGAACATGGAAATACCTTCACCGCCATCTGTATGAACATGGATATATCTACACAGCCATCTGGATGAACATGGATATATCGACACAGCCCTCTGGATGAACATGGAAATATCCACACCGCTATCTGTGTAAACATGCATACATCTTCACCGCTGTCTGTATAAACATGCAAATATCTGCACCGATATCTGTAGGAACATGGAAATATCTACACCGCTATCTGAAGATGGAAATATATACACCGCTATCTGCATGAAAATGGAAATATCTACACAGCTATCTGCATGAAAATGGAAATACCTACACAGCTATCTGCATATACATGGAAATATCTACACAGCTATCTCTTTACACATGGAAATAACTACACCGCTATCTGTATGAACATGGAAATATCAGCCCCTCTATCTGAATGAACATGGAGATATCTACACCGCCATCTGTATGAACATGGATATATCTACACAGCCATCTGGAGGAACATGGAAATATCTACACCGCTATCTGTATGAACATGGGAATATCTACACCGCTATCTCTATGAACATGGAAATATCTACACCGCTATCTGTATGAACAAGGAAATATCTTCACCGCTATCTGTATGAACATGGATATATCTACAGAGCCATCTGGATGAACATGGAATTATCTACACCGCCATCTGTATGAACATATAAATATCTACACCGCCATCTGTTTTAAGATGGAGATATCTACACCGCTATCTGTATAAACCTGGAAATATCTACACCGCTATCTGTTTAAACAAGGAAATATCTACACCGCTATCTGGATTAACATGGAAATTTCTACACCGCTACCTGTATAAACATGGAAATATCAGCACCGCTATCTGTAGGAACATGGAAATATCTACACCGCTATCTGTATGAACATGGAAATACCTACACCGCTATCAGTATGAACATGGAAATAGCTACACCTCTATCTGTATGAACATGGAAATATCTACACCGCTATCTGAATGAACATGGATATATCTACACAGCCATCTGGATGAACATGGAAATATCTACACTGCTATCTGCGTAAACATGCATACATCTTCACCGCTATCTGTATAAACATGGAAATATCTACACCGCTATCTGTATGAACCTGGAAATATCTGCACCGCTATCTGTATGAACATGGAAATATCTACACCGCTATCTGTTTGAACATGGAAATATCTACACCGCTATCTGCATGAAAATGGATATATCTACACTGCTATCTGCATATACATGGAAATATCTACACAGCTATCTCTTTACACATGGAAATAACTACACCGCTATCTGTATGAACATGGAAATATCTACACCGCTATCTGTATGAACATGGAAATATCTACACCGCTATCTGTATGAACATGGAAATATCTACACCGCCATCTGTATGAACATGGAAATATCTGCACTGCCATCTGTATGAACATATAAATATCTACACCGCCATCTGTATTAAGATGGAGATATCTACACCGCTATCTGAATAAACATGGAAATATCTACACCGCCATCTGTATTAAGAAGGAAATATCTAAACCGCTATCTGTATAAACATGGAAATATCTACACCGCTGCCTGTATAAACATGGAAATATCAGCACCGCTATCTGTTTGAACATGGAAATATCTACACCGCTATCTGTAGGAACATAGAAATAGCTACACCGCTGCCTGTATAAACATGGAAATATCAGCACCGCTATCTGTATGAACATGGAAATATCTACACCACTATCTGTATGAACATGGATATATCTACACAGCCATCTGGATGAACATGGAAATATCTACACCATTATCTGTATGAACATGGAAATATCTACACCGCTATCTATGTAAACATGCATACATATTCACCGCTATCAGTATAAACATGGAAATATCTACACTGCTATCTGTATGAACATGGAAATAGCTAAACCGCTATCTGTATGAACATGGAAATATCTACACCGCTATCTGTATGAACATGGATATATCTACACAGCCGTCTGGATGAACATGGAAATATCTACACCGCTATCTGTGTAAACATGCATACATCTTCACCGCTATCTGTATAAACATGGAAATATCTACACCGCTATCTGTTTTAACATGGAAATATCTACACCGCCATCTCTATGAACATGGAAATATCTGCACCGCTACCAGTACAAACATGGAAATATCAGCACCGCTATCTGTATGAACATGGAAATATCTACACCGCTATCTGTATGAACATGGTAATATCTACACCGCTATCTGTATGAACATGGAAATATCTACACCGCTATCAGTATGAACAAGGAAATATCTACACCGCTATCTGTATGAACATGTATATATCTACACAGCCCTCTGGATGAACATGGAAATATCCACACCACTATCTGTGTAAACATGCATACATCTTCACCGCTATCTGTATAAACATGGAAATATCTACACCGCTATCTGTATGAACATGGAAATATCTACACCGCTATCTGTTTGAAGATGGAAATATATACACCGCTATCTGCATGAAAATGGAAATATCTACAAAGCTATCTGCATATACATGGAAATATCTACACAGCTATCTCTTTACACATGGAAATAACTACACCGCTATATCTATAAACATGGAAATATCTACACCGCCATCTGTATGAACATGGGAATATCTGCACCGCCATCTGTATGAACATATAAATATCTACACGGCCATCTGTATTAAGAAGGAAATATCTAAACCGCTATCTGTATAATCATGGAAATATCTACACCGCTGCCTGTATAACCATGGAAATATCAGCACCGCTATCTGTATGAACATGGAAATATCTACACCGCTATCTGTATTAACATGGAAATATCTACACTGCTATCTGTATGAACATGGAAATATCTACACCGTTCTCCGTATGAACATGGAAATATCTACACCGCTATCTGTATGAACATGGAAATATCTACAAAGCTATCTGAATGAACATGGAAATATCTACACCGCTATCTGTTTGAACATGTAAATATCTACACCGCTATCTGCATGAAAATGGAAATATCTACAAAGCTATCTGCATATTCATGGAAATATCTACACAGCTATCTCTTTACAAATGGAAATAACTACACCGCTATATCTATAAACATGGAAATATCTACACCGCCATCTGTATGAACATGGAAATATCTGCACCGCCATCTGTATGAACATATAAATATCTACACCGCCATCTGTATTAAGAAGGAAATATCTAAATCGCTGTTTAAACATGGAAATATCTACACCTCTGCCTGTATAAACATGGATATATCAGCACCGCTCTCTGTAAGAGAATGGAAATATCTACACCGCTATCTGTATGAACATGGAAATATCTACACTGCTGTCTGTATGAACATGGAAATAGCTACACCGCTATCTGTATGAACATGGAAATATCTACACCGCTATCTGTATGAACATGGAAATGTCTACACCGCTATCTGTATGAACATGGAAATAGCTACACCGTTATCTGTATCAACATGGAAATAGCTACACCGCTATCTGTATGAACATGGAAGTATCTACTCCGCTATCTGTATTAACATGGATATATCTACACAGCCATCTGGATGAACATGGAAATATCTACACCGCTATCTGTATGAACATGGAAATATCTACACCGCTATCTGTATGAACATGGTAATATCTACACCGCTATCTGTATGAACATGGAAATATCTACACCGCTATCAGTATGAACAAGGAAATATCTACACCGCTATCTGTATGAACATGGATATATCTACACAGCCCTCTGGATGAACATGGAAATATCCACACCGCTATCTGTATAAACATGCATACATCTTCACCGCTATCTGTATAAACATGGAAATATCTACACCGTTATCTGTATGAAATTGGAAATATCTACACCGCTATCTGTTTGAAGATGGAAATATATACACCGCTATCTGCATGAAAATGGAAATATCTACACAGCTATCAGCATATACATGGAAATATCTACACAGCTATCTCTTTACACATGGAAATAACTACACCGCTATCTGTATGAACATGGAAATATCTACACCGTCATCTGTATGAACATGGAAATATCTGCACCGCCATCTGTATGAACATATAAATATCTACACCGCCATCTGTATTAAGATGGAGATATCTACACCGCTATCTGAATAAACATGGAAATATCTACACCGCTATCTGTATAAACATGGAAATATCTACACCGCTATCTGTATAACCATGGAAATATCTACACCGCTATCTGTATGAACATGGATATATCTACACTGCTATCTGTATGACCATTAAAATAGCTACACCGTTATCTGTATGAATATGGAAATAGCCACACCGCTATCTGTATGAACATGGAAACATCTACACCGCTATCTGTATGAACATGGATATATCTACACAGCCATCTGGATGAACATGGAAATATCTACACCGATATCTGTATGAACATGGAAATATCAACACCGCTATCTGTATGAACATGGATATATCTACACAGCCATCTGGATGAACATGGAAATATCTACACCTCTATCTGTGTAAACATGCATACATCTTCACCACTATCTGTATAAACATGGAAATATCTACACCGCTATCGGTATGAACATGGAAATATCCACACCGCTATCTGTATGAACATGGAAATACCTACACCGCTATCTGTTTGGACATGGAAATATCTACACCGCTATCTGCATGAAAATGGAAATATCTACACTGCTATCTGCATATACATTTAAATATCTACACAGCTGTCTCTTTACACATGGAAATAACTACACCACTATGTGTATGAACATGGAAATATCTACACCGCCATCTGTATGAACATGGAAATATCTGCACCGCCATCTGTATGAACATATAAATATCTACACGGCCATCTGTATTAAGATGGAGATATCTACACTGCTATCTGTATAAACATGGTAATATCTACACCGCCATCTGTCTGAACATATAAATATCTACACCGCCATCTGTACTAAGAAGGAAATATCTAAACCGCTATCTGTATAAACATGGAAATATCTACACCGCTGCCTGTATGAACATGGAAATAGCTGCACCGCTATCAGTATGAACTTGGAAATATCTACACCGCTATCTGAATGAACATGGATATATCTACACAGCCATCTGGATGAACATGGAAATATCTACACCGCTATCTGTGTAAACATGCATACATCTTCACCGCTATCTGTATAAACACGGAAATATCTACACCGCTAACTGTATGAACATGGAAATATCTACACCGCTATCTGAACATGGAAATATCTACACCGCTATCTGTTTGAACATGGAAATATCTACACCGCTATCTGCAAGAAAATGGAAATATCTACACTGCTATCTGCATATACATTTAAATATCTACACAGCTATCTCTTTACACATGGAAATAACTACACCACTATCTGTATGAACATGGAAATATCTACACCGCCATCTGTATGAACATGGAAATATCTGCACCGCCATCTGTATGAACATATAAATATCTACACCGCTATCTGTATTAAGATGGAGATATCTACACTGCTATCTGTATAAACATGGAAATATCAACACCGCCATCTGTATGAACATATAAATATCTACACCGCCATCTGTACTAAGAAGGAAATATCTAAACCGCTATCTGTATAAACATGGAAATATCTACACCGCTGCCTGTATAAACATGGAAATATCAGCACCGCTATCTGTTTGAACATGGAAATATCTACACCGCTATCTGTAGGAACATAGAAATAGCTACACCGCTGCCTGTATAAACATGGAAATATCAGCACCGCTATCTGTATGAACATGGAAATATCTACACCACTATCTGTATGAACATGGATATATCTACACAGCCATCTGGATGAACATGGAAATATCTACACCATTATCTGTATGAACATGGAAATATCTACACCGCTATCTGTGTAAACATGCATACATATTCACCGCTATCAGTATAAACATGGAAATATCTACACTGCTATCTGTATGAACATGGAAATAGCTAAACCGCTATCTGTATGAACATGGAAATATCTACACCGCTATCTGTATGAACATGGATATATCTACACAGCCGTCTGGATGAACATGGAAATATCTACACCGCTATCTGTGTAAACATGCATACATCTTCACCGCTATCTGTATAAACATGGAAATATCTACACCGCTATCTGTTTTAACATGGAAATATCTACACCGCCATCTCTATGAACATGGAAATATCTGCACCGCTACCAGTACAAACATGGAAATATCAGCACCGCTATCTGTATGAACATGGAAATATCTACACCGCTATCTGTATGAACATGGTAATATCTACACCGCTATCTGTATGAACATGGAAATATCTACACCGCTATCAGTATGAACAAGGAAATATCTACACCGCTATCTGTATGAACATGTATATATCTACACAGCCCTCTGGATGAACATGGAAATATCCACACCACTATCTGTGTAAACATGCATACATCTTCACCGCTATCTGTATAAACATGGAAATATCTACACCGCTATCTGTATGAACATGGAAATATCTACACCGCTATCTGTTTGAAGATGGAAATATATACACCGCTATCTGCATGAAAATGGAAATATCTACAAAGCTATCTGCATATACATGGAAATATCTACACAGCTATCTCTTTACACATGGAAATAACTACACCGCTATATCTATAAACATGGAAATATCTACACCGCCATCTGTATGAACATGGGAATATCTGCACCGCCATCTGTATGAACATATAAATATCTACACGGCCATCTGTATTAAGAAGGAAATATCTAAACCGCTATCTGTATAATCATGGAAATATCTACACCGCTGCCTGTATAACCATGGAAATATCAGCACCGCTATCTGTATGAACATGGAAATATCTACACCGCTATCTGTATTAACATGGAAATATCTACACTGCTATCTGTATGAACATGGAAATATCTACACCGTTCTCCGTATGAACATGGAAATATCTACACCGCTATCTGTATGAACATGGAAATATCTACAAAGCTATCTGAATGAACATGGAAATATCTACACCGCTATCTGTTTGAACATGTAAATATCTGCACCGCTATCTGCATGAAAATGGAAATATCTACAAAGCTATCTGCATATTCATGGAAATATCTACACAGCTATCTCTTTACACATGGAAATAACTACACCGCTATATCTATAAACATGGAAATATCTACACCGCCATCTGTATGAACATGGAAATATCTGCACCGCCATCTGTATGAACATATAAATATCTACACCACCATCTGTATTAAGAAGGAAATATCTAAATCGCTGTTTAAACATGGAAATATCTACACCTCTGCCTGTATAAACATGGATATATCAGCACCGCTCTCTGTAAGAGAATGGAAATATCTACACCGCTATCTGTATGAACATGGAAATATCTACACTGCTGTCTGTATGAACATGGAAATAGCTACACCGCTATCTGTATGAACATGGAAATATCTACACCGCTATCTGTATGAACATGGAAATGTCTACACCGCTATCTGTATGAACATGGAAATAGCTACACCGTTATCTGTATCAACATGGAAATAGCTACACCGCTATCTGTATGAACATGGAAGTATCTACTCCGCTATCTGTATTAACATGGATATATCTACACAGCCATCTGGATGAACATGGAAATATCTACACCGCTATCTGTATGAACATGGAAATATCTACACCGCTATCTGTATGAACATGGTAATATCTACACCGCTATCTGTATGAACATGGAAATATCTACACCGCTATCAGTATGAACAAGGAAATATCTACACCGCTATCTGTATGAACATGGATATATCTACACAGCCCTCTGGATGAACATGGAAATATCCACACCGCTATCTGTATAAACATGCATACATCTTCACCGCTATCTGTATAAACATGGAAATATCTACACCGTTATCTGTATGAACTTGGAAATATCTACACCGCTATCTGTTTGAAGATGGAAATATATACACCGCTATCTGCATGAAAATGGAAACATCTACACAGCTATCAGCATATACATGGAAATATCTACACAGCTATCTCTTTACACATGGAAATAACTACACCGCTATCTGTATGAACATGGAAATATCTACACCGTCATCTGTATGAACATGGAAATATCTGCACCGCCATCTGTATGAACATATAAATATCTACACCGCCATCTGTATTAAGATGGAGATATCTACACCGCTATCTGAATAAACATGGAAATATCTACACCGCTATCTGTATAAACATGGAAATATCTACACCGCTATCTGTATAACCATGGAAATATCTACACTGCTACCTGTATAAACATGGAAATATCAGCACCGCTATCTGTATGAACATGGAAATATCTACACCGCTATCTGTATGAACATGGAAGTATCTACACCGCTATCTGGATGAACATGGAAATATCTACAAAGCTATCTGAATGAACATGGAAAAATCTACACCGCTATCTGTTTTAACATGTAAATATCTACACCGCTATCTGCATGAAAATGGAAATATCTACAAAGCTATCTGCATATTCATGGAAATATCTACACAGCTATCTCTTTACACATGGAAATAACTACACCGCTATATCTATAAACATGGAAATTTCTACACCGCCGTCTGTATGAACATGGAAATATCTGCACCGCCATCTGTATGAACATATAAATATCTACACCGCCATCTGTATTAAGAAGGAAATATCTAAACCGCTGTTTAAACATGGAAACATCTACACCGCTGCCTTTATAAACATAGATATATCAGCACCGCTCTCTGTAAGAGAATGGAAATATCTACACCGCTATCTGTATGAACATGGAAATATCTACACTGCTGTCTGTATGAACATGGAAATAGCTACACCGTTATCTGTATGAACATGGAAATAGCTACACCGCTATCTGTATGAACATGGAAATATCTACACCGTTATCTCTATGAACATGGAAATATCTACACCGCTATCTGTATGAACATGGAAATATCTACACTGCTGTATGTATGAACATGGAAATAGCTACACCGTTATCTGTATGAACATGGAAATAGCTACACCGCTATCTGTATGAACATGGAAATAGCTACACCGTTATCTGTATGAACATGGAAATAGCTACACCGCAATCTGTATGAACATGGAAGTAGCTACACCGTTATCTGTATGAACATGGAAATAGCTACACCACTATCTGTATGAACATGGAAATATCTACACCGCTATCTGTATGAACATGGATATATCTTCACAGCCATCTGGATGAACTTGGAAATATCTACACCGCTATCTGTATGAACATGGAGATATCTACACCGCTATCTGTATGAACATGGAAATACCTTCACCGCCATCTGTATGAACATGGATATATCTACACAGCCATCTGGATGAACATGGATATATCGACACAGCCCTCTGGATGAACATGGAAATATCCACACCGCTATCTGTGTAAACATGCATACATCTTCACCGCTGTCTGTATAAACATGCAAATATCTGCACCGATATCTGTAGGAACATGGAAATATCTACACCGCTATCTGAAGATTGAAATATATACACCGCTATCTGCATGAAAATGGAAATATCTACACAGCTATCTGCATGAAAATGGAAATACCTACACAGCTATCTGCATATACATGGAAATATCTACACAGCTATCTCTTTACACATGGAAATAACTACACCGCTATCTGTATGAACATGGAAATATCAGCCCCTCTATCTGAATGAACATGGAGATATCTACACCGCCATCTGTATGAACATGGATATATCTACACAGCCATCTGGAGGAACATGGAAATATCTACACCGCTATCTGTATGAACATGGGAATATCTACACCGCTATCTCTATGAACATGGAAATATCTACACCGCTATCTGTATGAACAAGGAAATATCTTCACCGCTATCTGTATGAACATGGATATATCTACAGAGCCATCTGGATGAACATGGAATTATCTACACCGCCATCTGTATGAACATATAAATATCTACACCGCCATCTGTTTTAAGATGGAGATATCTACACCGCTATCTGTATAAACCTGGAAATATCTACACCGCTATCTGTTTAAACAAGGAAATATCTACACCGCTATCTGGATTAACATGGAAATTTCTACACCGCTACCTGTATAAACATGGAAATATCAGCACCGCTATCTGTAGGAACATGGAAATATCTACACCGCTATCTGTATGAACATGGAAATACCTACACCGCTATCAGTATGAACATGGAAATAGCTACACCTCTATCTGTATGAACATGGAAATATCTACACCGCTATCTGAATGAACATGGATATATCTACACAGCCATCTGGATGAACATGGAAATATCTACACTGCTATCTGCGTAAACATGCATACATCTTCACCGCTATCTGTATAAACATGGAAATATCTACACCGCTATCTGTATGAACCTGGAAATATCTGCACCGCTATCTGTATGAACATGGAAATATCTACACCGCTATCTGTTTGAACATGGAAATATCTACACCGCTATCTGCATGAAAATGGATATATCTACACTGCTATCTGCATATACATGGAAATATCTACACAGCTATCTCTTTACACATGGAAATAACTACACCGCTATCTGTATGAACATGGAAATATCTAAACCGCCATCTGTATCAACATGGAAACATCTGCACTGCCATCTGTATGAACATGTAAATATCTACACCGCCATCTGTATTAAGATGGAGATATCTACACCGCTATCTGTATAAACATGGAAATATCTACACCGCTATCTGTATAAACACGGAAATATCTACACCGCTATCTGTATAAACATGGAAATATCTACACCGCTACCTGTATAAACATGGAAATATCAGCACCGCTATCTGTATGAACATGGAAATATCTACACCGCTATCTGTTTGAACATGGAAATATCTACACCGCCATCTGTATGAACATGGAAATATCTGCACCGCCATCTGAATGAACATATAAATATCTACACAGCCATCTGTATTAAGATGGAGATATCTACACCTTTATCTGAATAAACATGGAAATATCTACACCGCTATCTGTATAAACATGGAAATATCAGCACCGCTCTCTGTATGAACATGGAAATATCAGCCCCTCTATCTGTATGAACATGGAAGTATCTACACCGCTATCTCTATGAACATGGAAATATCTACACCGCTATCTCTTTGAACATGGAAATATCTAAACCGCTATCTGCATGAAAATGGAAATATATACACAGCTATATGCATATACATGGAAATATCTACACAGCTATCTCCTTACACATGGAAATAACTACACCGCTCTCTGTATGAACATGGAAATATCTTCACCGCCATCTGAATGAACATGGATATATCTACACATTCATCTGGATGAACATGGAAATATCTACACCGCTATCTTTATGAACATGGAAATATCTACACCGCTATCTGTGTAAACATGCATACATCTTCACCGCTATCTGTATAAACATGGAAATATCTACACTGCTATCTGTATGAACATGAAAATATCTACACCGCTATCTGTTTGGACATGAAAATATCTAAACCGCTATCTGCATGAAAATGGAAATATCTACAAAGCTATCTGCATATACATGAAAATATCTACACAGCCATCTCTTTACACATGGAAATAACTACACCGCTATATCTATAAACATGGAAATATCTACACCGCCATCTGTATGAACATGGAAATATGTGCACCACCATCTCTATGAACATATAAATATCTACACCGCCATCTGTATTAAGAAGGAAATATCTAAACCGCTATCTGTATGAACATTGAAGTATCTACACCGCTATCTGTATGAACATGGAAATATCTACACCGCTATCTGTGTTAACATGCATACATCTTCACCGCTATCTGTATAAACATGGAAATATCTACAATGCTATCTGTATGAACATGGAAATATCTACACCGCTATCTGCACGAACATGGAAATATCTAAACCGCTATCAGCATGAAAATAGAAATATCTGCACCGCTATCTCTATGAACATGGAAATATCTACACTGCTATCTGTATGAACATGGAAATAGCTACACCGATATCTGTATGAACATGGAAATATATACACCACTATCTGTATGAACATGGAAATATCTACACCGCTATCTGTATGAACATGGATATATCTACACAGCCATCTGGATGAACATGGAAATATCTACACCGCTATCAGTTTGAACATGGAAATATCTAAACCGCTATCTGCATGAAAATGGAAATATATACACAGCTATCTGCATGTACATGGAAATATCTACAAAGCTATCTCTTTACACATGGAAATAACTATACCGCTATCTGTATGAACATGGAAATATCTTCACCGCCATCTGTAGGAACATGGATATATCTACACAGCCATCTGGATGAACATGGAAATATCTACACCGCTATCTGTATGAACATGGAAATATCTACACCGCTATCTGTGTAAACATGCATACATCTTCACCGCTATCTGTATAAACATGGAAATATCTTCAGTGCTATCTGTATGAACATGGAAATATCTACACCGCTATCTGTTTGAACATGGAAATATCTACACCGCTATCTGCATGAAAATGGAAATATCTACAAAGCTATCTGCATATACATGGAAATATCTACACAGCTATCTCTTTACACATGGAAATAACTACACCGCTATATCTATAAACATGGAAATATCTACACCACAATCTGTATGAACATGGAAATATCTGCACCACCATCAGTATGAACATATAAATATCTACACCGCCATCTGTATTAAGAAGGAAATATCTAAAACGCTATCTGTATGAACATTGAAATATCTACACCGCTATCTGTATGAACATGGAAATATCTACACCGCAATCTGTGTAAACATGCATACATCTTCACCGCTATCTGTATAAACATGGAAATATCTACAACGCTATCTGTATGAACATGGAAATATCTACACCGCTATGTGTACGAACAAGGAAATATCTAAACCGCTATCTGCATGAAAATAGAAATATCTACACAGCTATCTGCATATACATGGAAATATCTACACAGCTATCTCTTTACACATGGAAATAACTATACCGCCATCTTTATGAACATGGAAATATCTGCACCACCATCTGTATGAACATATAAATATCTACACCGCCATCTGTATTAAGAAGGAAATATCTAAACCGCTATCTGTATGAACATTGAAATATCTACACCGCTATCTGTATGAACATGGAAATATCTACACCGCTATCTGTGTAAACATGCATACATCTTCACCGCTATCTGTATCAACATGGAAATATCTACAACGCTATCTGTATGAACATGGAAATATCTACACCGCTATCTGTACGAACATGGAAATATCTAAACCGCTATCTGCATGAAAATAGAAATATCAACACTGCTATCTGCATATACATGGAAATATCTATAAATCTTTCTCTTTACACATGGAAATAACTACACCGCTATCTCTATAAACACGGAAATATCTACACCGCCATCTGTATGAACATGGAAATATCTGCACCGCCCTCTGTATAAACATATAAATATCTACACCGCCATCTGTATTAAGATAGAGATATCTACACCGCTGTCTGTATAAACTTGGAAATATCTACACCGCTATCTGTATAAACATGGAAATACCTACACAGCTATCTGTATAAACATGGAAATACCTACACCGCTACCTGTATAAACATGGAAATATCAGCACCGCTATCTGTATGAAAATGGAAACATCTACACCGCTATCTCTATGAACATGGAAATATCTACAACGCTATCTGTATGAACATGGAAATAGCTACACTGCTATCTGTATGAACATGGAAATATCTAAACCACTATCTGTAGGAACATGGAAATATCTACACCGCTATCTCTATGAACATGGATATATCTACACAGCCATCTGGATGAACATGGAAATATCTACACCGCTATCTGCATGAACATGGAAATATCTACACCGCTATCTGTGTAAACATGCATACATCTTCACCGCAATCTGTATAAGCATGGAAATATCAACACCGCTATCTGTATGAACTTGGAAATATCTACACCGCTATCTGTTTCAACATGGAAATATCTAAACCGCTATCTGTATGAACATGGAAATATCTACACCGCCATCTGTATGAACATGGAGATATCTACACCGCTATCTGTATGAACATGGAAATATCTACACCGCTATCTGTTTGAACATGGAAATATCTAAACTGCTATCTGTATGAACATGGAAATATCTACACCGCTATCTGTATGAACATGGAGATATCTACACCGCTATCTGTATGAACATGGAAATAACTTCACCGCCATCTGTATGAACATGGATATATCTACACAGCCATCTGGATGAACATGGATATATCGACACAGCCCTCTGGTTGAACATGGAAATATCCACACCGCTATCTGTGTAAACATGCAAACATCTTCACCGCTATCTGTATAAACATGCAAATATCTGCACCGATATCTGTAGGAACATGGAAATATCTACACCGCTATCTGTTTGAAGATGGAAATATATACACCGCTATCTGCATGAAAATGGAAATATCTACACAGCTATCTGCATGAAAATGGAAATACCTACACAGCTATCTGCATATACATGGAAATATCTACACAGCTATCTCTTTACACATGGAAATAACTACACCGCTATCTGTATGAACATGGAAATATCTACACCGCCATCTGTATGAACATGGAAATATCTGCACTGCCATCTGTATGAACATATAAATATCTACACTGCCATCTGTATTAAGATGGAGATATCTACACCGCTATCTGAATAAACATGGAAATATCTACACCGCTATCTGTATAAACATGGAAATATCAGCACCGCTATCTGTATGAGCATGGAAATATCAGCCCCTCTATCTGAATGAACATGGAGATATCTACACCGCCATCTGTATGAACATGGATATATCTACACAGCCATCTTGAGGAACATGGAAATACCTACACCGCTATCTGTATGAACATGGGAATATCTACACCGCTATCTGTATGAACATGGAAATATCTACACCGCTATCTGTATGAACAAGGAAATATCTTCACCGCTATCTGTATGAACATGGATATATCTACAGAGCCATCTGGATGAACATGGAATTATCTACACCGCCATCTGTATGAACATATAAATATCTACACCGCCATCTGTTTTAAGATGGAGATATCTACACCACGATCTGTATAAACCTGGGAATATCTACACCGCTATCTGTTTAAACATGGAAATATCTACACCGCTATCTGGATTAACATGGAAATTTCTACACCGCTACCTCTATAAACATGGAAATATCAGCACCGCTATCTGTAGGAACATGGAAATATCTACACCGCTATCTGTATGAACATGGAAATACCTACACCGCTATCAGTATGAACATGGAAATAGCTACACCTCTATCTGTATGAACATGGAAATATCTACACCGCTATCTGAATGAACATGGATATATCTACACAGCCATCTGGATGAACATGGAAATATCTACACTGCTATCTGTGTAAACATGCATACATCTTCACCGCTATCTGTATAAACATGGAAATATCTACACCGCTATCTGTATGAACATGGAAATATCTGCACCGCTATCTGTATGAACATGGAAATATCTACACCGCTATCTGTTTGAACATGGAAATATCTACACCGCTATCTGTATGAACATGGAAATATATACACCGCTATCTGTATGAACAAGGAAATATCTTCACCGCTATCTGTATGAACATGGATATATCTACAGAGCCATCTGGATGAACATGGAATTACCTACACCGCCATCTGTATGAACATATAAATATATACACCGCCATCTGTTTTAAGATGGAGATATCTACACCGCTATCTGTATAAACCTGGAAATATCTACACCGCTATCTGTTTAAACATGGAAATATCTACACCGCTATCTGGATTAACATGGAAATTTCTACACCGCTACCTGTATAAACATGGAAATATCTACACCGCTATCTGTAGGAACATGGAAATATCTACACCGCTATCTGTATGAACATGGAAATACCTACACCGCTATCAGTATGAACATGGAAATAGCTACACCTCTATCTGTATGAACATGGAAATATCTACACCGCTATCTGAATGAACATGGATATATCTACACAGCCATCTGGATGAACATGGAAATATCTACACTGCTATCTGTGTAAACATGCATACATCTTCACCGCTATCTGTATAAACATGGAAATATCTACACCGCTATCTGTATGAACATGGATATATCTGCACCGCTATCTGTATGAACATGGAAATATCTACACCGCTATCTGTTTGAACATGGAAATATCTACACCGCTATCTGCATGAAAATGGAAATATCTACACAGCTATCTGCATGTACATGGAAATATCTACACAGCTATCTCTTTACACATGGAAATAACTACACCGCTATCTGTATGAACATGGAAATATCTACGCCGCCATCTGTATGAACATGGAAATATCTGCACTGCCATCTGTATGAACATGTAAATATCTACACCGCCATCTGTATTAAGATGGAGATATCTACACCGCTATCTGTATAAACATGGAAATATCTACACCGCTATCTGTATAAACACGGAAATATCTACACCGCTATCTGTATAAACATGGAAATATCTACACCGCTACCTGTATAAACATGGAAATATCAGCACCGCTATCTGTATGAACATGGAAATATCTACACCGCTATCTGTTTGAACATGGAAATATCTACACCGCCATCTGTATGAACATGGAAATATCTGCACCGCCATCTGAATGAACATATAAATATCTACACTGCCATCTGTATTAAGATGGAGATATCTACACCGCTATCTGAATAAACATGGAAATATCTACACCGCTATCTGTATAAACATGGAAATATCAGCACCGCTCTCTGTATGAACATGGAAATATCAGCCCCTCTATCTGTATGAACATGGAAGTATCTACACCGCTATCTCTATGAACATGGAAATATCTACACCGCTATCTGTTTGAACATGGAAATATCTAAACCGCTATCTGCATGAAAATGGAAATATATACACAGCTATATGCATATACATGGAAATATCTACACAGCTATCTCTTTACACATGGAAATCACTACACCGCTCTCTGTATGAACATGGAAATATCTTCACCGCCATCTGTATGAACATGGATATATCTACACATTCCTCTGGATGAACATGGAAATATCTACACCGCTATCTTTATGAACATGGAAATATCTACACCGCTATCTGTGAAAACATGCATACATCTTCACCGCTATCTGTATAAACATGTAAATATCTACACTGCTATCTGTATGAACTTGAAAATATCTACACCGCTATCTGTTTGAACATGGAAATATCTACACCGCTATCTGCATGAAAATGGAAATATCTACACAGCTATCTGCATATACATGAAAATATCTACACAGCTATCTCTTTACACATGGAAATAACTACACCGCTATATGTATAAACATGGAAATATATACACCGCCATCTGTATGAACATGGAAATATCTGCACCACCATCTCTATGAACATGTAAATATCTACACCGCCATCTGTATTAAGAAGGAAATATCTAAACCGCTATCTGTATGAACATAGAAGTATCTACACCGCTATCTGTATGAACATGGAAATATCTACACCGCTATCTGTGTTAACATGCATACATCTTCACCGCTATCTGTATAAACATGGAAATATCTACACCGCCTTCTGTATTAAGATGGAGATATCTACACTGCTATCTGTATAACCATGGAAATACATACACCGCTATCTGTAGGAACATGGAAACATCTACACCGCTATCTGTATGAACATGGATATATCTACACTGCCATCTGGATGAACATGGAAATATCTACACCGCTATCTGCATGAACATGGAAATATCTACACCGCTATTAGTGTAAACATGCATACATCTTCACCGCAATCTGTATAAGTATGGAAATATCAACACCGCTATCTGTATGAACTTGGAAATATCTACACCGCTATCTGTTTGAACATGAAAATATCTAAACCGCTATCAGCATGAAAATGGAAATATCTACACAGCTATCTGCATATACATGGAAATATCTACACATCTATCTCTTTACACATAGAAATAACTACACCGCTATCTGTATGAACATGGAAATGTCTGCACCGCCATCTGTATGAACATATAAATATCTACACCGCCATCTGTATTAAGATGGAGATATCTACAGTGCTATCTGTATAAACATGGAAATATCTAAACCGCTATCTGTATAAACAGGGAAATATCTACACCGCTCTCTGAATAAAAATGGAAATATCAGCACCGCTGTCTGTATGAACATGGAAATATCAGCCCCTCTATCTGTATGAACATGGAAGTATCTACACCGCTATCTCTATGAACATGGAAATATCTACACCGCTATCTGTTTGAACATGGAAATATCTAAACCGCTATCTGCATGAAAATGGAAATATATACACAGCTATCTGCATATACATGGAATTATCTTCACAGCTATCTCTTTACACATGGAAATAACTGCACCGCTATCTGTATGAACATGGAAGTATCTTCACTGCCATCTGTAGGAACATGGATATATCTACACAGCCATCTGGATGAACATGGAAATATCTACACTGCTATCTGTATGAACATGGAAATATCTACACCGCTATCTGTGGAAACATGCATACATCTTCACCGCTATCTTTATAAACATGGAAATATCTACACTGCTATCTTTATGAACATGGAAATATCTACACCGCTATCTGTTTGTACATGGAAATATCTACACCGCTATCTGTATGAAAATGGAAATATCTACACAGCGATCTGCTTATACATGGAAATATCTAAAAAGCTATCACTTTACACGTGGAAATAAGTACAGCGCTATCTCTATAAACATGGAAATAGCTACACCGCCATCTGTATGAACATGGAAATATCTGCACCGCCAACTGTATGAACAAAAAATATCTACACCGCCATCTATATTAAGATGGATATAACTACACCGCTAACTGTATAAACTTGGAAATATCTACACTGCTATCTCTATGAACATGGAAATTTCTACACCGCTATCTGTATTAACATGGAAATAGCTACACCGCTATCTGTATGAACATGGTAATATCTACACCGCTACCTGTATGAACATGGAAATATCTACACCGCAATCTGTATGAACATGGATATATCTACACAGCCATCTGGATGAACATGGAAATATCTACACCGCTATCTGTATGAACATGGAAATATCTACACCGCTATCTGTGTAAATATGCATACATCTTCACCGCAATCTGTATAAACATGGAAATATCTACACCGCTATCTGTATGAACATGGAAATATCTACACAGCTATCTGTTTGAACATGGAAATATCTACACCAATGTCTGCATGAAAATGGAAATATCTACACAACTATCTGCATATACATGGAAATATCTACAGAGCTATATCTTAACACATGGAAATAACTACACTGCTATCTCTATAAACATGGAAATATCTACAGCGCCATCTGTATGAACATGGAAATATCTGCACCGCCATCTGTATGAACATATAAATATCTACACCGCCATCTGTATTAAGAAGGAAATATCTAAACCGCTATCTGTATGAACATTGAATTATCTACACCGCTATCTGTATGAACATGGAAATATCTACACCGCTATCTGTGTAAACATGCATACATCTTCACCGCTATCTGTATAAACATGGAAATGTCTACAAGGCTATCTGTATGAACATGGAAATATCTACACCGCCATCTGTATGAACATGGAAATAGCTGCACCGACTTCTGTATGAACATATACATATCTACACGGCCATCTGTATTAAGATGGAAATATCTACACCGATATCTGTATAAACATGGAAATATCTACACCGCTATCTGTATAAACATGGAAATATCTACACCGCTATCTGTATAAACATGGAAATATCTACACCGCAACCTGTATAAACATGGAAATATCAGCACCGCTATCTGTATGAACATGGAAATATCAGCCCCTCTATCTGTATGAACATGGAGATGTCTACACCGCTATCTGTATGAACATGGAAATATCTACACCGCTATCTGTATGAACATGGAAATACCTCCACCGCCATCTGTATGAACATGGATATATCTACACAGCCATCTGGATGAACATGGATATATCTACACAGCCCTCTGGATGAACATGGAAATATCCACACCGCTATCTGTGTAAACATGCATACATCTTCACCGCTATCTGTATAAACATGGAAATATCTACACCACTATCTGTATGAACATGGAAATATCTGCACCGCTATCTGTATGAACATGGAAATATCTACACCGCTAACTGTTTGAACATGGAAATATCTACACCGCTATCTGCATGAAAATGGAAATATCTACACAGCTATCTGCATATACATGGAAATATCTACACAGCGATCTCTTTACACATGGAAATAAATACACCGCTATCTGTATGAACATGGAAATATCTACACCACCATCTGTATGAACATGGAAATATCTGCACCGCCATCTGTGTGAACATATAAATATCTACACTGCCATCTGTATTAAGATGGAGATATCTACACCGCTATCTGAATAAACATGGAAATATCTACACCGCTATCTGTATAAACATGGGGATATCAGCACCGCTATCTGTATGAACATGGAAATATCAGCCCCTCTATCTGTATGAACATGGAGATATCTACACCGCCATCTGTATGAACATGGATATATCTACACAGCCATCTGGAGGAACATGGAAATATCTACACCACTATCTGTATGAACATGGAAATAGCTACACCGCTATCTGTATGAACATGGAAATATCTACACCGCTATCTTTATGAACATGGAAATATCTACACCGCTATCTGTATGAAAAAGGAAATATCTTCACCGCCATCTGTACGAACATGGATATATCTACAGGGCCATCTGGATGAACATGGAAATATCTACACCGCCATCTGTATGAACATATACATATCTACACCGCCATCTGTATTAAGATGGAGATTTCTACACCGCTATCTGAATAAACGTGGAAATATCTACACCGCTATCTGTATAAACATGGAAATATCTACACCGCTATCTGGATAAACATGGAAATTTCTACACCGCTACCGGTATAAACATGGAAATATCAGCACCGCAATCTGTAGGAACATGGAAATATCTACACCGCTATCTGTACGAACATGGAAATATCTACAATGCTATCTGTATGAACATGGAAATAGCTACACCGCTATCTGTATGAACATGGAAATAGCTACACCACTATCTGTATGAACATGGAAATAACTACACCGCTATCTGTATGAACATGGATATATCTACACAGCCATCTGGATGAACATGGATATATCTACACCGCTATCTGTATGAACATGGAAATATCTACACCGCTATCTGTGTAAACATGCATACATCTTCACTGCTATCTGTATAAACATGGAAATATCTACACCGCTATCTGTATGAACATGGAAATAGCTACACCGCTATCTGTATGAACATGGAAATATCTACACCGCTATCTGTATGAACATGGATATATCTACACAGCCATCTGGATGAACATGGAAATATCTACACCGCTATCTGTGAAAACATGCATACATCTTCACCGCTATCTGTATAAACATGGAAATATCTACACCGCAATCTGAATGAACATGGAAATATCTGCACCGCTATCTGTATGAACATGGAAATATCTACACCGCTATATGTTTGAACATGGAAATATCTACACCGCTCTCTGCATGAAAATGGAAATATCTACACTGCTATCTGCATACACATGGAAATATCTACACAGCTATCTCTTTACACATGGAAATAACTACAACGCTATCTGTATGAACATGGAAATATCTACACCACCATCTGAATGAACATGGAAATATCTGCACCGCCATCTGTATGAACATATAAATATCTACACCGCCATCTGTATAAAGATGGAGATATCTACACCGCTATCTGTATAAACATGGAAATATCTACACCGCTATCTGTATAAACATGGAAATATCTACACCGCTATCTGTATAAACATGGAAATATCTACACCGCTACCTGTATAAACATCGAAATATCAGCACCGCTATCTGTATGAACATGGAAATATCTACACCGCTATCTGTATGAACATGGAAATATCTACACCGCCATCTGTATGAACATGAAAATATCCGCACCGCCATCTGTATGAACATATAAATATCTACACCGCCATCTGTATTAAGATGGAGATATCTACACCGCTATGTGAATAAACATGGAAATATCTACACCGCTATCTGTATGAACATGGAAATATCTACACCGCTATCTGTATGAACATGGAAATATCTTCACCGCCATCTGTACGAACATGGATATATCTGCAGAGCCATCTGGATGAACATGGAAATATCTACACCGCCATCTGTATGAACATATAAGTATCTACACCGCCATCTGTATTAAGATGGAGATATCTACACCGCTATCAGTATAAACCTGGAAATATCTACACTGCTATCTGTATAAACATGGAAATATCTACACCGCTACCTGTATAAACATGGAAATATCAGCACCGCTATCTGTAGGAACATGGAAATATCTACACCGCTATCTGCATGAAAATGGAAATATCTACACTGTTATCTGCATATACATGGAAATATCTACACAGCTATCTCTTTACACATGGAAATAACTACACCGCTATCTGTATGAACATGGATATATCTACACAGCCCTCTGGATGAACATGGAAATATCCACACCGCTATCTGTGTAAACATGCATACATCTTCACCGCTATCTGTATAAACATGGAAATATGTACACCGCTATCTGTATGAACATGGAAATATCTACACCGCTATCTGTATGAACATGGAAATATGTACACCGCTATCTGTATGAACATGGATATATCTACACAGCCATCTGGATGAACATGGAAATATCTACACCGCTATCTGTGTAAACATGCATAGAACTTCACCGCTATCTCTATAAACATGGAAATATCTACACTGCTATCTGTATGAACATGGAAATATCCACACCGCTATCTGTATGAACATGGAAATATCTACACCGCTATCTGTTTGAACATGGAAATATCTACAACGCTATCTGTATGAAAATGGAAATATCTACACTGCTATCTGCATACACATTTAAATATCTACACAGCTATCTCTTTACACATGGAAATAACTACACCGATATCAGTATGAACATGGGAATATCTACACCGCCATCTGTATGAACACGGAAATATCTGCACCGCCATCTGTAAGAACATATAAATATCTACACCGCCATATGTATTAAGATGGAGATATCTACACTGCTATCTGTATAAACATGGAAATATCTAAACCGCCATCTGTATGAACATATAAATATCTTCACCGCCATCTGTATTAAGAAGGAAATATCTAAACCGCTATCTGTATAAACATGAAAATATCTACACCGCTGCCTGTATAAACAAGGAAATATCAGCACAGCTATCTGTATGAACATGGAAATATCTACACCGCTATCTGTATGAACATGGAAATATCTACACAGCTATCTGTATGAACATGGAAATAGCTACACCGCTATCTGAATGAACATGGATATATCTACACAGCCATCTGGATGAACATGGAAATATCTACACCGCTATGTGTGTAAACATGCATAGATATTCACCGCTATCTGTATAAACATAGAAATATCTACACCGCTATCTGTATGAACATGGAAATATCTACACCGCTATCTGTTTGAACATGGAAATATCTACACCGCTATCTGCATGAAAATGGAAATATCTACACTGCTATCTGTATATACATTTAAATATCTACACAGCTATCTCTTTACACATGGAAATAACTACACCGCTATGTGTCTGAACATGGAAATATCTACACCGCTATCTGGATGAACATGGAAATATCTGCACCGCCATCTGTATGAACATATAAATATCTACACCGCCATCTGTATTAAGATGGAGATATCTACACTGCTATCTGTTTAAACATGGAAATATCTACACCGCTATCTGTATAAACATGGAAATATCTACACCACTACGAGTATAAACATGGAAATATCAGCACCGCTATCTGTATGAACATGGAAATATCTACAAAGCTATCTGAATGAACATGGAAATATCTGCACCGCTATCTGTATGAACATGGAAATATCTACACCGCTATATGTTTGAACATGGAAATATCTACACCGCTATCTGCATGAAAATGGAAATATCTACACTGCTATCTGCATATACATGGAAATATCTACACAGCTATCTCTTTACACATGGAAATAACTACAACGTTATCTGTATGAACATGGAAATATCTACAACACCATCTGAATGAACATGGAAATATCTGCACCGCCATCTGTATGAACATATAAATATCTACACCGCCATCTGTATAAAGATGGAGATATCTACACCGCTATCTGTATAAACATGGAAATATCTACACCGCTATCTGTATAAACATGGAAATATCTACACCGCTATCTGTATAAACATGGAAATATCTACACCGCTACCTGCATAAACATCGAAATATCAGCACCGCTATCTGTATGAACATGGAAATATCTACACCGCTATCTGTATGGACATGGAAATATCTACACCGCCATCTGTATGAACATGGAAATATCCGCACCGCCATCTGTATGAACATATAAATATCTACACCGCCATCTGTATTAAGATGGAGATATCTACACCGCTATGTGAATAAACATGGAAATATCTACACCGCTATCTGTATGAACATGGAAATATCTACACCGCTATCTGTATGAACATGGAAATAACTTCACCGCCATCTGTACGAACATGGATATATCTGCAGAGCCATCTGGATGAACATGGAAATATCTACACCGCCATCTGTATGAACATATAAGTATCTACACCGCCATCTGTATTAAGATGGAGATATCTACACCGCTATCTGTCTGAACATGGAAATATCTACACTGCTATCTGTATAAACATGGAAATATCTAAACCGCTACCTGTATAAACATGGAAATATCAGCACCGCTATCTGTAGGAACATGGAAGTATCTACACCGCTATCTGCATGAAAATGGAAATATCTACACTGTTATCTGCATATACATGGAAATATCTACACAGCTATCTCTTTACACATGGAAATAACTACACCGCTATCTGTATGAACATGGATATATCTACACAGCCCTCTGGATGAACATGGAAATATCCACACCGCTATCTGTGTAAACATGCATACATCTTCACCGCTATCTGTATAAACATGGAAATATGTACACCGGTATCTGTATGAACATGGAAATATCTACACCGCTATCTGTTTGAAGATGGAAATATCTACACCGCTATCTGCATGAAAATGGAAATATCTACAAAGCTATCTGCATATACATGGAAATATCTACACAGCTATCTCTTTACACATGGAAATAAGTACACCGCTATATCTATAAACATGGAAATATCTACACCGCCATCTGTATGAACATGGAAATATCTGCACCGCCATCTGTATGAACATATAAATATCTACACCGCCATCTGTATTAAGAAGGAAATATCTAAACCACTATCTGTATAAACATGGAAATATCTACACCGCTGCCTGTATAAACTTGGAAATATCAGCACCGCCCTCTGTATGAAAATGGAGATATCTACACCGCTATCTGTATGAACATGGAAATATCTACACTGCTATCTGTATGAACATGGAGATAGCTACACCGTTATCTGTATGAACATGGAAATAGCTACACCGCTATCTGTATGAACATGGAAATATCTACACCGCTATCTGTATGAACATGGATATATCTATACAGCCATCTGGATGAACATGGAAATATCTACACCGCTATCTGTATGAACATGGAAATATCTACACCGCTATCTGTATGAACATGGATATATCTACACAGCCATCTTAATGAACATGGAAATATCTACTCCGCTATCTGTGTTAACATGCATACATCTTCACCGCTATCTGTATAAACATGGAAATATCTACACCACTATCTGTATGAACATGGAAATATCTGCACCGCTATCTGTATGAACATGGAAATATATACACCGCTATCTGTTTGAACATTGAAATATCTACACCGCTCTCTGCATGAAAATGGAAATATCTACACTGCTATCTGCATATACATGGAAATATCTACACAGCTATCTCTTTACACATGGAAATAACTACACCGCTTTCTGTATGAACATATAAATATCTACACCGCCATCTGTATTAAGATGGAGATATCTACACCGCTATCTGTATAAACATCGAAATATCTACACCGCTATCTGTATAAACATGGAAATATCTACACCGCTATCTGTATAAACATGGAAAAATCTACACCGCTACCTGTATAAACATGGAAATATCAGCACCGCTATCTGTATGAACATGGAAATATCTACACCGCTATCTGTATGAACATGGAAATCTCTACACCGCTATCTGTATGAACATGGAAATATCTACACCGCTATCAGTATGAACAAGGAAATATCTACACCACTATCTGTATGAACATGGATATATCTACACAGCCCTCTGGATGAACATGGAAATATCCACTCCGCTATCTGTGTAAACAAGCATACATCTTCACCGCTATCTGTATAAACATGGAAATATCTACACCGCTATCTGTATGAACATGGAAATATCTACACCACTATCTGTTTGAAGATGGATATATATACACCGCTATCTGCATGAAAACGGAAATATCTACACAGCTATCAGCATATACATGGAAATATCTACACAGCTATCTCTTTACACATGGAAATAACTACACCGCTATCTGTATGAACATGGAAATATCTACACCGCTCTCTGTATGAACATGGAAATAACTACACTGCTATCTGTATGAACATGGAAATAGCTACACCGTTATCTGTATGAACATGGAAATAGCTACACCACTATCTGTTTGAACATGGAAATATCTACACCGCTATCTGTATGAAAATGGATATATCTACACAGCCATCTGGATGAACATGGAAATATCTACACCGCTATCTGTATGAACATGGAAATATCTACACCACTATCTGTATGAACATGGATATATCTACACAGCCATCTGGATGAACATGGAAATATCTACACCGCTATCTGTGTAAACATGCATAGATCTTCACCGCTACCTCTATAAACATGGAAATATCTACACCGCTATCTGTATGAACATGGAAATATCTACACCGCTATCTGTATGAACATAGAAATATCTACACCGCCATCTGTATGAACACGGAAATATCTGCACCGCCATCTGTATGAACATATAAATATCTACACCGCCATCTGTATTAAGATGGAGATATCTACACTGCTATCTGTATAAACATGGAAATATCTACACCGCCATCTGTATGAACATATAAATATCTACACAGCCATCTGTATTAAGAAGGAAATATCTAAACCGCTATCTGTATAAACATGGAAATATCTACACCGCTGCCTGTATAAACAAGGAAATATCAGCACCGCTATCTGTATGAACATGGAAATACCTACACTGCTATCTGTATGAACATGGAAATAGCTACACAGCTATCTGTATGAACATGGATATATCTACACAGCCATCTGGATGAACATGGAAATATCTACACCGCTATCTGTATAAACATGGAAATATCGACACCGCTATCTGTATGAACATGGAAATATCTACACCGCTATCTGTATGAACATGGAAATATCTACACCGCTATCTGTTTGAACATGGAAATATCTACACCGCTATCTGCATGAAAATGGAAATATCTACACTGCTATCTGCATATACATTGAAATATCTACACAGCTATCTCTTTACACATGGAAATAACTACACTGCTATCTGCATGAACATGGAAATATCTACACCGCCATGTGTATGAACATGGAAATATCTGCACTGCCATCTGTATGAACATATAAATATCTACACCGCAATCTGTATTAAGATAGAGATATCTCCACTGCTGTCTGTATAAACATGGAAATATCTACACCGCTATCTGTATAAACATGGAAATATCTACACGGCTATCTGTATAAACATGGAAATATCTACACCACTACCTGTATAAACATGGAAATATCAGCACCGCTATCTGTATGAACATGGAAATATCTACACCGCTATCTGTGTAAACATGCATACATCTTCACCGCTGTCTGTATAAACATGGAAATGTCTACAAGGCTATCTGTATGAACATGGAAATATCTACACCGCTATCTGCATGAAAATGGAAATATATACACAGCTATCTGCATATACATGGAAATATCTACACAGCTATCTCTTTACACATGGAAATAACTACACCGCTATCTGTATGAACATGGAAATATCTGCACCGCCATCTGTATGAACACATAAATATCTACACCGCCATCTGTATTAAGATGGAGTTACCTACACCGCTATCTGTATAAACATGGAAATATCTACACCGCTATCTGCATAAACATGGAAATATCTACACCGCTATCTGTATAAACATGGAAATATCAGCACCACTATCTGTATGAACAAGGAAATATCAGCCCCTCTATCTGTATGAACATGGAAGTATCTACACCGCTATCTGTATGAACATGGAAATATCTACACCGCTATCTGTTTGAACATGGAAATATCTACACCGCTATCTGTATGAACACGGAAATATCTACACCGCTATCTGTTGGAACATGGAAATATCTACACCGCTATCTGCATGAAAATGGAAATATATACACAGCTATCTGCATATACATGGAAATATCTACACAGCTATATCTTTACACATGGAAAAAACTACACCGCTATCTGTATGAACATGGAAATATCTTCACCGCCATCTTTATGAACATGGATATATCTGCACAGCCATCTGGATGAACATGGAAATATCTACACCGCTATCTGTATGAATATGGAAATATCTACACCGATATCTGTGTAAACATGAATACATCTTCACCGCTATCTGTATAAACATGGAAATATCTACACTGCTATCTGTATGAACATGGAAAAATCTTCACCGCTATCTGTTTGAACATGGAAATATCTACACCGCTATCTGCATGAAAATGGAAATATCTACACAGCGATCTGCATATACATGGAAATATCTACAAAGCTATCTCTTTACACATGGAAATAAGTACAGCGCTATTTCTATAAACATGGAAATAGCTACACCGCCATCTGTATGAACATGGAAATATCTACACCGCTATCTGTATGAACATGGGAATATCTACACCGCTATCAGTATGAACATGGATATATCTACACAGCCCTCTGGATGAACATGGAAATATCCACACCGCTATCTGTGTAAACATGCATACATCTTCACCGCTATGTGTAGAAACATGGAAATATCTACACCGCTATCTGTATGAACATGGAAATATCTACACCGCTATCTGTTTGAAGATGGAAATATATACACCGCTATCTGCATGAAAATGGAAATATCTACACAGCTATCTGCATATAGATGGAAATATCTACACAGCTATCTCTTTACACATGGAAATAACTACACCACTATCTGTATGAACATGGAAATATCTACACCGCTATCAGTATGAACATGGATATATCTACACAGCCCTCTGGATGAACATGGAAATATCCACACCGCTATCTGTGTAAACATGCATACATCTTCACCGCTATGTGTAGAAAAATGGAAATATCTACACTGCTATCTGTATGAACATCGAAGTATCTACACCGCTATCTGTTTGAAGATGGAAATATATACACCGCTATCTGCATGAAAATGGAAATATCTACACAGCTATCTGCATATAGATGGAAATATCTACACAGCTATCTCTTTACACATGGAAATAACTACACCACTATCTGTATCAACATGGAAATATCTACACCGCCATCTGTATGAACATGGAAATATCTGCACCGCAATCTGTATGAACATATAAATATCTACACCGCCATCTGTATTAAGATGGAGATATCTACACCGCTATCTGAATAAACATGGAAATATCTACAACGCTATCTGTATAAACATGGAAATATCTACACCGCTATGTGTATAAACATGGAAATATCTACACCGCTACCTGTATAAACATGGAAATATCAGCACCGCTATCTGTATGAACATGGAAATATCTACACCGCTATCTGTATGAACATGGAAATATCTACACCGCTATCTGTATGAACATGGAAATATCTACAAAGCTATCTGAATGAACACGGAAAAATCTACACCGCTATCTGTTTGAACATGGAAATATCTACACCGCTATCTGCATGAAAATGGAAATATCTACACTGCTATCTGCATATACATGGAAATATCTACACAGCTATCTCTTTACACATGGAAATAACTACACCGCTATATCTATAAACATGGAAATATCTACACCGCCATCTGTATGAACATGGAAATATCTGCACCGCCATCTGTATGAACATATAAATATCTACACCGCCATCTGTATTAAGAAGGAAATATCTATACCGCTATCTGTATAAACCTGGAAATAGCTACACCGCTGCCTGTATAAACGTGGAAATATCAGCACCGCTATCAGTATGAACATGGAAATATCTACACCGCTATCTGTATGAACATGGAAATATCTACACTGCTATCTGTATGAACATGGAAATAGCTACACCGTTATGTGTATGAACATGGAAATAGCTACACCACTATCTGTATGAACATGGAAATATCTACACCGCAATCTGTATGAACATGGATATCTCTACACAGCCATCTGGATGAACATGGAAATATCTCCACCGCTATCTGTATGAACATGGAAATATGTACACCGCTATCTGTATGAACATGGATATATCTACACAGCCATCTGGATGAACATGGAAATATCTACACCGCTATCTGTGTAAACATGCATAGAACTTCACCGCTATCTCTATAAACATGGAAATATCTACACCGCTATCTGTATGAACATGGAAATATCCACACCGCTATCTGTATGAACATGGAAATATCTACACCGCTATCTGTTTGAACATGGAAATATCTACAACGCTATCTGTATGAAAATGGAAATATCTACACTGCTATCTGCATACACATTTAAATATCTACACAGCTATCTCTTTACACATGGAAATAACTACACCGATATCTGTATGAACATGGGAATATCTACACCGCCATCTGTATGAACACGGAAATATCTGCACCGCCATCTGTAAGAACATATAAATATCTACACCGCCATATGTATTAAAATGGAGATATCTACACTGCTATCTGTATAAACATAGAAATATCTAAACCGCCATCTGTATGAACATATAAATATCTTCACCGCCATCTGTATTAAGAAGGAAATATCTAAACCGCTATCTGTATAAACATGAAAATATCTACACCGCTGCCTGTATAAACAAGGAAATATCAGCACAGCTATCTGTATGAACATGGAAATATCTACACCGCTATCTGTATGAACATGGAAATATCTACACAGCTATCTGTATGAACATGGAAATAGCTACACCGCTATCTGAATGAACATGGATATATCTACACAGCCATCTGGATGAACATGGAAATATCTACACCGCTATGTGTGTAAACATGCATAGATCTTCACCGCTATCTGTATAAACATAGAAATATCTACACCGCTATCTGTATGAACATGGAAATATCTACACCGCTATCTGTTTGAACATGGAAATATCTACACCGCTATCTGCATGAAAATGGAAATATCTACACTGCTATCTGTATATACATTTAAATATCTACACAGCTATCTCTTTACACATGGAAATAACTACACCGCTATGTGTCTGAACATGGAAATATCTACACCGCTATCTGAATGAACATGGAAATATCTGCACCGCCATCTGTATGAACATATAAATATCTACACCGCCATCTGTATTAAGATGGAGATATCTACACTGCTATCTGTTTAAACATGGAAATATCTACACCGCTATCTGTATAAACATGGAAATATCTACACCACTACGTGTATAAACATGGAAATATCAGCACCGCTATCTGTATGAACATGGAAATATCTACAAAGCTATCTGGATGAACATGGAAATATCTGCACCGCTATCTGTATGAACATGGAAATATCTACACCGCTATATGTTTGAACATGGAAATATCTACACCGCTATCTGCATGAAAATGGAAATACCTACACTGCTATCTGCATATACATGGAAATATCTACACAGCTATCTCTTTACACATGGAAATAACTACAACGCTATCTGTATGAACATGGAAATATCTACACCACCATCTGAATGAACATGGAAATATCTGCACCGCCATCTGTATGAACATATAAATATCTACACCGCCATCTGTATAAAGATGGAGATATCTACACCGCTATCTGTATAAACATGGAAATATCTACACCGCTATCTGTATAAACATGGAAATATCTACACCGCTATCTGTATAAACATGGAAATATCTACACCGCTACCTGTATAAACATCGAAATATCACCACCGCTATCTGTATGAACATGGAAATATCTACACCGCTATCTGTATGGACATGGAAATATCTACACCGCCATCTGTATGAACATGGAAATATCCGCACCGCCATCTGTATGAACATATAAATATCTACACCGCCATCTGTATTAAGATGGAGATATCTACACCGCTATGTGAATAAACATGGAAATATCTACACCGCTATCTGTATGAACATGGAAATATCTACACCGCTATCTGTATGAACATGGAAATATCTTCACCGCCATCTGTACGAACATGTATATATCTGCAGAGCCATCTGGATGAACATGGAAATATCTACACCGCCATCTGTATGAACATATAAGTATCTACACCGCCATCTGTATTAAGATGGAGATATCTACACCGCTATCAGTATAAACCTGGAAATATCTACACTGCTATCTGTATAAACATGGAAATATCTACACCGCTACCTGTATAAACATGAAAATATCAGCACCGCTATCTGTAGGAACATGGAAGTATCTACACCGCTATCTGCATGAAAATGGAAATATCTACACTGTTATCTGCATATACATGGAAATATCTACACAGCTATCTCTTTACACATGGAAATAACTACACCTCTATCTGTATGAACATGGATATATCTACACAGCCCTCTGGATGAACATGGAAATATCCACACCGCTATCAGTGTAAACATGCATACATCTTCACCGCAATCTGTATAAACATGGAAATATGTACACCGCTATCTGTATGAACATGGAAATATCTACACCGCTGTCTGTTTGAAGATGGAAATATCTACACCGCTATCTGCATGAAAATGGAAATATCTACAAAGCTATCTGCATATACATGGAAATATCTACACAGCTATCTCTTTACACATGGAAATAAGTACACCGCTATATCTATAAACATGGAAATATCTACACCGCCATCTGTATGAACATGGAAATATCTGCACCGCCATCTGTATGAACATATAAATATCTACACCGCCATCTGTATAAAGAAGGAAATATCTAAACCGCTATCTGTATAAACATGGAAATATCTACACCGCTGCCTGTATAAACTTGGAAATATCAGCACCGCCCTCTGTATGAAAATGGAGATATCTACACCGCTATCTGTATGAACATGGAAATATCTACACTGCTATCTGTATGAACATGGAGATAGCTACACCGTTATCTGTATGAACATGGAAATAGCTACACCGCTATCTGTATGAACATGGAAATATCTACACCGCTATCTGTATGAACATGGATATATCTACACAGCCATCTGGATGAACATGGAAATATCTACACCGCTATCTGTATGAACATGGAAATATCTACACCGCTATCTGTATGAACATGGATATATCTACACAGCCATCTTAATGAACATGGAAATATCTACTCCGCTATCTGTGTAAACATGCATACATCTTCACCGCTATCTGTATAAACATGGAAATATCTACACCACTATCTGTATGAACATGGAAATATCTGCACCGCTATCTGTATGAACATGGAAATATATACACCGCTATCTGTTTGAACATTGAAATATCTACACCGCTCTCTGCATGAAAATGGAAATATCTACACTGCTATCTGCATATACATGGAAATATCTACACAGCTATCTCTTTACACATGGAAAAAACTACACCGCTTTCTGTATGAACATATAAATATCTACACCGCCATCTGTATTAAGATGGAGATATCTACACCGCTATCTGTATAAACATGGAAATATCTACACCGCTATCTGTATAAACATGGAAATATCTACACCGCTATCTGTATAAACATGGAAATATCTACACCGCTACCTGTATAAACATGGAAATATCAGCACCGCTATCTGTATGAACATGGAAATATCTACACCGCTATCTGTATGAACATGGAAATATCTACACCGCTATCTGTATGAACATGGAAATATCTACACCGCTATCAGTATGAACAAGGAAATATCTACACCACTATCTGTATGAACATGGATATATCTACACAGCCCTCTGGATGAACATGGAAATATCCACTCCGCTATCTGTGTAAACATGCATACATCTTCACCGCTATCTGTATAAACATGGAAATATCTACACCGCTATCTGTATGAACATGGAAATATCTACACCGCTATCTGTTTGAAGATGGATATATATACACCGCTATCTGCATGAAAACGGAAATATCTACACAGCTATCAGCATATACATGGAAATATCTACACAGCTATCTCTTTACACATGGAAATAACTACACCGCTATCTGTACGAACATGGAAATATCTACACCGCTCTCTGTATGAACATGGAAATAACTACACTGCTATCTGTATGAACATGGAAATAGCTACACCGTTATCTGTATGAACATGGAAATAGCTACACCACTATCTGTATGAACATGGAAATATCTACACCGCTATCTGTATGAAAATGGATATATCTACACAGCCATCTGGATGAACATGGAAATATCTACACCGCTATCTGTATGAACATGGAAATATCTACACCACTATCTGTATGAACATGGATATATCTACACAGCCATCTGGATGAACATGGAAATATCTACACCGCTATCTGTGTAAACATGCATAGATCTTCACCGCTACCTCTATAAACATGGAAATATCTACACCGCTATCTGTATGAACATGGAAATATCTACACCGCTATCTGTATGAACATGGAAATATCTACACCGCCATCTGTATGAACACGGAAATATCTGCACCGCCATCTGTATGAACATATAAATATCTACACCGCCATCTGTATTAAGATGGAGATATCTACACTGCTATCTGTATAAACATGGAAATATCTACACCGCCATCTGTATGAACATATAAATATCTACACAGCCATCTGTATTAAGAAGGAAATATCTAAACCGCTATCTGTATAAACATGGAAATATCTACACCGCTGCCTGTATAAACAAGGAAATATCAGCACCGCTATCTGTATGAACATGGAAATATCTACACTGCTATCTGTATGAACATGGAAATAGCTACACCGCTATCTGTATGAACATGGATATATCTACACAGCCATCTGGATGAACATGGAAATATCTACACCGCTATCTGTATAAACATGGAAATATCGACACCGCTATCTGTATGAACATGGAAATATCTACACCGCTATCTGTATGAACATGGAAATATCTACACCGCTATCTGTTTGAACATGGAAATATCTACACCGCTATCTGCATGAAAATGGAAATATCTACACTGCTATCTGCATATACATTTAAATATCTACACAGCTATCTCTTTACACATGGAAATAACTACACTGCTATCTGCATGAACATGGAAATATCTACACCGCCATGTGTATGAACATGGAAATATCTGCACTGCCATCTGTATGAACATATAAATATCTACAACGCAATCTGTATTAAGATAGAGATATCTCCACTGCTGTCTGTATAAACATGGAAATATCTACACCGCTATCTGTATAAACATGGAAATATCTACACCGCTATCTGTATAAACATGGAAATATCTACACCACTACCTGTATAAACATGGAAATATCAGCACCGCTATCTGTATGAACATGGAAATATCTTCACCGCTATCTGTGTAAACATGCATACATCTTCACCGCTGTCTGTATAAACATGGAAATGTCTACAAGGCTATCTGTATGAACATGGAAATATCTACACCGCTATCTGTATAAACATGGAAATATCTACACCGCTATCTGCATAAACATGGAAATATCAGCACCACTATCTGTATGAACAAGGAAATATCAGCCCCTCTATCTGTATGAACATGGAAGTATCTACACCGCTATCTGTATGAACATGGAAATATCTACACCGCTATCTGTTTGAACATGGAAATATCTACACCGCTATCTGTATGAACACGGAAATATCTACACCGCTATCTGTTGGAACATGGAAATATCTACACCGCTATCTGCATGAAAATGGAAATATATACACAGCTATCTGCATATACATGGAAATATCTACACATCTATATCTTTACACATGGAAAAAACTACACCGCAATCTGTATGAACATGGAAATATCTTCACCGCCATCTTTATGAACATGGATATATCTACACAGCCATCTGGATGAACATGGAAATATCTACACCGCTATCTGTATGAACATGGAAATATCTACACCGATATCTGTGTAAACATGAATACATCTTCACCGCTATCTGTATAAACATGGAAATATCTACACTGCTATCTGTATGAACATGGAAAAATCTTCACCGCTATCTGTTTGAACATGGAAATATCTACACCGCTATCTGCATGAAAATGGAAATATCTACACAGCGATCTGCATATACATGGAAATATCTACAAAGCTATCTCTTTACACATGGAAATAAGTACAGCGCTATTTCTATAAACATGGAAATAGCTACACCGCCATCTGTATGAACATGGAAATATCTACACCGCTATCTGTATGAACATGGGAATATCTACACCGCTATCAGTATGAACATGGATATATCTACACAGCCCTCTGGATGAACATGGAAATATCCACACCGCTATCTGTGTAAACATGCATACATCTTCACCGCTATGTGTAGAAACATGGAAATATCTACACCGCTATCTGTATGAACATGGAAATATCTACACCGCTATCTGTTTGAAGATGGAAATATATACACCGCTATCTGCATGAAAATGGAAATATCTACACAGCTATCTGCATATAGATGGAACTATCTACACAGCTATCTCTTTACACATGGAAATAACTACACCACTATCTGTATGAACATGGAAATATCTACACCGCCATCTGTATGAACATGGAAATATATGCACCGCAATCTGTATGAACATATAAATATCTACACCGCCATCTGTATTAAGATGGAGATATCTACACCGCTATCTGAATAAACATGGAAATATCTACAACGCTATCTGTATAAACATGGAAATATCTACACCTCTATGTGTATAAACATGGAAATATCTACACCGCTACCTGTATAAACATGGAAATATCAGCACCGCTATCTGTATGAACATGGAAATATCTACACCGCTATCTGTATGAACATGGAAATATCTACACCGCTATCTGTATGAACATGGAAATATCTACAAAGCTATCTGAATGAACACGGAAAAATCTACACCGCTATCTGTTTGAACATGGAAATATCTACACCGCTATCTGCATGAAAATGGAAATATCTACACTGCTATCTGCATATACATGGAAATATCTACACAGCTATCTCTTTACACATGGAAATAACTACACCGCTATATCTATAAACATGGAAATATCTACACCGCCATCTGTATGAACATGGAAATATCTGCACCGCCATCTGTATGAACATATAAATATCTACACCGCCATCTGTATTAAGAAGGAAATATCTATACCGCTATCTGTATAAACCTGGAAATAGCTACACCGCTGCCTGTATAAACATGGAAATATCAGCACCGCTATCAGTATGAACATGGAAATATCTACACCGCTATCTATATGAACATGGAAATATCTACACTGCTATCTGTATGAACATGGAAATAGCTACACCGTTATCTGTATGAACATGGAAATAGCTACACCACTATCTGTATGAACATGGAAATATCTACACCGCTATCTGTATGAACATGGATATATCTACACAGCCATCTGGATGAACATGGAAATATCTCCACCGCTATCTGTATGAACATGGAAATATGAACACCGCTATCTGTATGAACATGGATATATCTACACAGCCATCTGGATGAACATGGAAATATCTACACCGCTATCTGTGTAAACATGCATAGAACTTCACCGCTATCTCTATAAACATGGAAATATCTACACCGCTATCTGTATGAACATGGAAATATCCACACCTCTATCTGTATGAACATGGAAATATCTACACCGCTATCTGTTTGAACATGGAAATATCTACACCGCTATCTGTATGAAAATGGAAATATCTACACTGCTATCTGCATACACATTTAAATATCTACACAGCTATCTCTTTACACATGGAAATAACTACACCGCTATCTGTATGAACATGGGAATATCTACACCGCCATCTGTATGAACACGGAAATATGTGCACCGCCATCTGTAAGAACATATAAATATCTACACCGCCATATGTATTAAGATGGAGATATCTACACTGTTATCTGTATAAACAAGGAAATATCTAAACCGCCATCTGTATGAACATATAAATATCTTCACCGCCATCTGTATTAAGTAGGAAATATCTAAACCGCTATCTGTATAAACATGAAAATATCTACACCGCTGCCTGTATAAACAAGGAAATATCAGCACCGCTATCTGTATGAACATGGAAATATCTACACCGCTATCTGTATGAACATGGAAATATCTACACAGCTATCTGTATGAACATGGAAATAGCTACACCGCTATCTGAATGAACATGGATATATCTACACAGCCATCTGGATGAACATGGAAATATCTACACCGCTATGTGTGTAAACATGCATAGATCTTCACCGCTATCTGTATAAACATAGAAATATCTACACCGCTATCTGTATGAACATGGAAATATCTACACCGCTCTCTGTATGAACATGGAAATATCTACACCGCTATCTGTTTGAACATGGAAATATCTACACCGCTATCTGCATGAAAATGGAAATATCTACACTGCTATCTGTATATACATTTAAATATCTACACAGCTATCTCTTTACACATAGAAATAACTACACCGCTATGTGTCTGAACATGGAAATATCTACACCGCTATCTGTATGAACATGGAAATATCTGCACCGCCATCTGTATGAACATATAAATATCTACACCGCCATCTGTATTAAGATGGAGATATCTACACTGCTATCTGTTTAAACATGGAAATATCTACACCGCTCTCTGTATGAAAATGGAGATATCTACACCGCTATCTGTATGAACATGGAAATATCTACACTGCTATCTGTATGAACATGGATATAGCTACACCGTTATCTGTATGAACATGGAAATAGCTACACCGATATCTGTATGAACATGGAAATATCTACACCGCTATCTGTATGAACATGGAGATAACTACACCGTTATCTGTATGAACATGGAAATAGCTACACAGCTATCTGTATGAACATGGAAATATCTACACCGCTATCTGTATGAACATGGAAATATCTACACCGTTATCTGTATGAACATGGAAATATCTACACCGCTATCTGTATGAACATGGATATATCTACACAGCCATCTGGATGAACATGGAAATATCTACTCCGCTATCTGTGTAAACATGCATACATCTTCACCGCTATCTGTATAAACATGGAAATATCTACACCGCTATCTGTATGAACATGGAAATATCTGCACCGCTATCTGTATGAACATGGAAATATATACACCGCTATCTGTTTGAACATTGAAATATCTACACCGCTCTCTGCATGAAAATGGAAATATCTACACTGCTATCTGCATATACATGGAAATATCTACACAGCTATCTCTTTACACATGGAAATAACTACACCGCTATCTGTATGAACATATAAATATCTACACCGCCATCTGTATTAAGATGGAAATATCTACACCGCTATCTGTATAAACATGGAAATATCTACACCGCTATCTGTATAACCATGGAAATATCTACACCGCTACCTGTATAAACATGGAAATATCAGCACGGCTATCTGTATGAACATGGAAATATCTACACCGCTATCTGTATGAACATGGAAATAACTACACTGCTATCTGTATGAACATGGAAATAGCTACACCGTTATCTGTATGAACATGGAAATAGCTACACCACTATCTGTATGAACATGGAAATATCTACACTGCTATCTGTATGAAAATGGATATATCTACACAGCCATCTGGATGAACACAGAAATATCTACACCGCTATCTGTATGAACATGGAAATATCTACACCACTATCTGTATGAACATGGATGTATCTACACAGCCATCTGGATGAACATGGAAATATCTACACCGCTATCTGTGTAAACATGCATAGATCTTCACCGCTACCTCTATAAACATGGAAATATCTACACCGCTATCTGTATGAACATGGAAATATCCACACCGCTATCTGTATGTACATGGAAATATCTACACCGCCATCTGTATGAACACGGAAATATCTGCACCGCCATCTGTATGAACATATAAATATCTACACCGCCTTCTGTATTAAGATGGAGATATCTACACTGCTATCTGAATAAACATGGAAATATCTACACCGCAATCTGTATGAACATATAAATATCTACACAGCCATCTGTATTAAGAAGGAAATATCTAAACCGCTATCTGTATAGACATGGAAATATCTGCACCGCTGCCTGTATAAACAAGGAAATATCAGCACCGCTATCTGTATGAACATGGAAATATCTACACCGCTATCTGTATGAACATGGAAATATCTACTCCGCTATCTGTATGAACATGGAAATAGCTACACCGCTATCTGTATGAACATGGATATATCTACACAGCCATCTGGATGAACATGGAAATATCTACACCGCTATCTGTATAAACATGGAAATACCGACACCGCTATCTGTATGAACATGGAAGTATCTACACCGCTATCTGTATGAACATGGAAATATCTACACCGCTATCTGTTTGAACATGGAAATATCTACACAGCTCTCTGCATGAAAATGGAAATATCTACACTGCTATCTGCATATACATTTAAATATCTACACAGCTATCTCTTTACACATGGAAATAACTACACTGCTATCTGCATGAACATGGAAATATCCACACCGCCATGTGTATGAACATGGAAATATCTGCACTGCCATCTGTATGAACATATAAATATCTACACCGCAATCTGTATTAAGATAGAGATACCTCCACTGCTATCTGTATAAACTTGGAAATATCTACACCGCTATCTGTATAAACATGGAAATATCTACACCGCTATCTGTATAAACATGGAAATATCTACACCACTACCTGTATAAACATGGAAATATCAGCACCGCTATCTGTATGAACATGGAAATATCTACACCGCAATCTGTGTAAACATGCATACATCTTCACCGCTGTCTGCATAAACATGGAAATGTCTACAAGGCTATCTGTATGAACATGGAAATATCTACACCGCTATCTGTACGAACATGGAAACATCTAAACCGCTATCTGCATGAAAATAGAAATATCTACACAGCTATCTGCATATACATGGAAATATCTACACAGCTATCTCTTTACACATGGAAATAACTACACCGCTATCTGTATGAACATGGAAATATCTGCACCGCCATCTGTATGAACAAATAAATATCTACACCGCCATCTGTATTAAGAAGGAGTTACCTACACCGCTATCTGTATAAACATGGAAATATCTACACCGCTATCTGTATAAACATGGAAATATCTACACCGCTATCTGTATAAACATGGAAATATCAGCACCGCTATCTGTATGAACATGGAAATAGCCCCTCTATCTGTATGAACATGGAAGTATCTACACCGCTATCTGTATGAACATGGAAATATCTACACTGCTATCTGTATGAACACGGAAATATCTACACCGCTATCTGTTTGAACATGGAAATATTTACACCGCTATCTGAACACGGAAATACCTACACCGCTATCTGTTTGAACATGGAAATATCTACACCGCTATCTGCATGAAAATGGAAATATATACACAGCTATCTGCGTATACATGGAAATATCTACACAACTATCTCTTTACACATGGAAAAAACTACACCGCTATCTGTATGAACATGGAAATATCTTCACCGCCATCTTTATGAACATGGATATATCTACACAGCCATATGGATGAACATGGAAATATCTACACCGATATCTGTATGAACATGGAAATATCTACACCGATATCTGTGTAAACATGAATACATCTTCACCGCTATCTGTAAAAACATGGAAATATCTACACTGCTATCTGTATGAACATGGAAAAATCTTCACCGCTATCAGTTTGAACATGGAAATATCTACACCGCTATCTGCATGAAAATGGAAATATCTACACAGTGATCTGCATATAAATGGAAATATCTACAAAGCTATCTCTTTACACATAGAAATAAGTACAGCGCTATTTCTATAAACATGGAAATAGCTACACCGCCATCTGTATGAACATGGAAATATCTACACCGCTATCTGTATGAACATGGGAATATCTACACCGCTATCTGTATGAACATGGATATATCTACACATCCCTCTGGATGAACATGGAAATATCTACACCACTATCTGTGTAAACATGCATACATCTTCACCGCTATCTGTATAAACATGTAAATATCTACACCGCTATCGGTATGAACATGGAAATATCTGCACCGCTATCTGTATGAACATGGAAATATATACACTGCTATCTGTTTGAACATTGAAATATCTACACCGCTCTCTGCATGAAAATGGAAATATCTACACTGCTATCTGCATATACATGGAAATATCTACACAGCTATCTCTTTACACATGGAAATAACTACACCGCTATCTGTATGAACATATAAATATCTACACCGCCATCTGTATTAAGATGGAGGTATCTACACCGCTATCTGTATAAACTTGGAAATATCTACACCGCTATCTGTATAAACATGGAAATATCTACACCGCTATCAGTATAAACATGGAAATATCTACACCGCTACCTGTATAAACATGGAAATATCAGCACCGCTATCTGTATGAACATGGAAATATCTACACCGCTATCTGTATGAACATGGAAATATCCACACCGCTATCTGTATGAACATGGAAAGATCTACACCGCTATCAGTATGAACAAGGAAATATCTACACCGCTATCTGTATGAACATGGATATATCTACACAGCCCTCTGGATGAACATGGAAATATCCACACCGCTATCTGTGTAAACATGCATACATCTTCACAGCTATCTGTATAAACATGGAAATATCTACACCGCTATCTGTATGAAAATGGAAATATCTACACCGCTATCTGTTTGAAGATGGAAATATCTACACCGCTATCTGCATGAAAACGGAAATATCTACACACCTATCAGCATATACATGGAAATACCTACACAGCTATCTCTTTACACATGGAAATAACTACACCGCTATCTGTATGAACATGGAAATATCTACACCGCCATCTGTATGAACATGGAAATATCTGCATCGCCATCTGTATGAACATATAAATATCTACGCTGCCATCTGTATTAAGACGGAGATATCTACACTGCTCTCTGAATAAACATGGAAATATCTACACCGCTATCTGTATAAACATGGAAATATCTACATCGCTATCTGTATAACCATGGAAATATCTACACCGCTACCTGTATAAACATGGAAATATCAGCACCGCTATCTGTATGAACATGGAAATATCTACACCGCTGCCTATATAAACATGGAAATATCAGCACGGCTATCTGTATGAACATGGAAATATCTACACCGCTATCTGTATGAACATGGAAATAACTACACTGCTATCTGTATGAACATGGAAATAGCTACACCGTTATCTGTATGAACATGGAAATAGCTACACCACTATCTGTATGAACATGGAAATTTCTACACCGCTATCTGTATGAAAATGCATATATCTACACAGCCATCTGGATGAACATGGAAATATCTACACCGCTATCTGTATGAATATGGAAATATCTACACCACTATCTGTATGAACATGGATATATCTACACAGCCATCTGGATGAACATGGAAATATCTACACCGCTATCTGTGTAAACATGCATAGATCTTCACCGCTACCTCTATAAACATGGAAATATCTACACCGCTATCTGTATGAACATGGAAATATCCACACCGCTATCTGTATGAACATGGAAATATCTACACCGCCATCTGTATGAACACGGAAATATCTGCACTGCCATCTGTATGAACATATAATTATCTACACCGCCATCTGTATTAAGATGGACATATCTACAATGCTATCTGAATAAACATGGAAATATCTACACCGCCATCTGTATGAACATATTAATATCTACACAGCCATCTGTATTAAGAAGGAAATATCTAAACCGCTATCTGTATAGACATGGAAATATCTGCACCGCTGCCTGTATAAACAAGGAAATATCAGCACCGCTATCTGTATGAACATGGAAATATCTACACCGCTATCTGTATGAACATGGAAATATCTACTCCGCTATCTGTATGAACATGGAAATAGCTACACCGCTATCTGTATGAACATGGATATATCTACACAGCCATCTGGATGAACATGGAAATATCTACACCGCTATCTGTATAAACATGGAAATATCGACACCGCTATCTGTATGAACATGGAAGTATCTACACCGCTATCTGTATGAACATGGAAATATCTACACCGCTATCTGTTTGAACATGGAAATATCTACACCGCTCTCTGCATGAAAATGGAAATATCTACACTGCTATCTGCATATACATTTAAATATCTACACAGCTATCTCTTTACACATGGAAATAACTACACTGCTATCTGCATGAACATGGAAATATCTACACCGCCATGTGTATGAACATGGAAATATCTGCACTGCCATCTGTATGAACATATAAATATCTACACCGCAATCTGTATTAAGATAGAGATATCTCCACTGCTATCTGTATAAACATGGAAATATCTACACCGCTATCTGTATAAACATGGAAATATCTACACCGCTTTCTGTATAAACATGGAAATATCTACACCACTACCTGTATAAACATGGAAATATCAGCACCGCTATCTGTATGAACATGGAAATATCTACACCGCTATCTTTGTAAACATGCATACATCTTCACCGCTGTCTGTATAAACATGGAAATGTCTACAAGGCTATCTGTATGAACATGGAAATATCTACACCGCTATCTGTACGAACATGGAAATATCTAAACCGCTATCTGCAGGAAAATAGAAATATCTACACAGCTATCTGCATATACATGGAAATATCTACACAGCTATCTCTTTACACATGGAAATAACTACACCGCTATCTGTATGAACATGGAAATATCTGCACCGCCATCTGTATGAACACATAAATATCTACACCACCATCTGTATTAATATGGAGTTACCTACACCGCTATCTGTATAAACATGGAAATATCTACACCGCTATCTGTATAAACATGGAAATATCTACACCGCTATCTGTATAAACATGGAAATATCAGCACCGCTATCTGTATGAACATGGAAATATCAGGCCCTCTATCTGTATGAACATGGAAGTATCTACACCGCTATCTGTATGAACATGGAAATACATACACCGCTTTCTGTATGAACACGGAAATATCTACACCGCTATCTGTTTGAACATGGAAATATCTACACCGATATCTGAACACGGAAATATCTACACCGCTATCTGATCATGGAAATATCTACACCGCTATCTGCATGAAAATGGAAATATATACACAGCTATCTGCATATACATGGAAATATCTACACAGCTATCTCTTTACACATGGAAAAAACTACACCGCTATCTGTATGAACATGGAAATATCTTCACCGCCATCTTTATGAACATGGATATATCTACACAGCCATCTAGATGAACATGGAAATATCTACACCGCTATCTGTATGAACATGGAAATATCTACACCGATATCTGTGTAAACATGAATATATCTTCACCGCTATCTGTATAAACATGGAAATATCTACACTGCTATCTGTATGAACATGGAAACATCTTCACCGCTATCTGTTTCAACATGGAAATATCTACACCGTTATCTGCATGAAAATGGAAATATCTACACAGCGATCTGCATATACATGGAAATATCTACAAAGCTATCTCTTTACACATGGAAATAAGTACAGCGCTATTTCTATAAACATGGAAATAGCTACACCGCCATCTGTATGAACATGGAAATATCTACACCGCTATCTGTATGAACATGGGAATATCTACACCGCTATCTGTATGAACATGGATATATCTACACAGCCCTCTGGATGAACATGGAAATATCCACACCGCTATCTGTGTAAACATGCATACATCTTCACCGCTATGTGTAGAAACATGGAAATATCTACACCGCTATCTGTATGAACATGGAAATATCTAAACCGCTATCTGTTTGAAGATGGAAATATATACACCGCTATCTGCATGAAAATGGAAATATCTACACAGCTATCTGCATATAGATGGAAATATCTACACAGCTATCACTTTACACACGGAAATAACTACACCACTATCTGTATGAACATGGAAATATCTACACCGCCATCTGTATGAACATGAATATATCTACACCGCAATCTGTTTGAACATATAAATATCTACACCGCCATCTGTATTAAGATGGAGATATCTACACCGCTATCTGAATAAACATGGAAATATCTACAACGCTATCTGTATAAACATGGAAATATCTACACCGCTATGTGTATAACCATGGAAATATCTACACCGCTACCTGTATAAACATGGAAATATCAGCACCGCTATCTGTATGAACATGGAAATATCTACACCGCTATCTGTATGAACATGGAAATATCTACACCGCTATCTGTATGAACATGGAAATATCTACAAAGCTATCTGAATGAACATGGAAAAATCTACACCGCTATCTGTTTGAACATGAAAATATCTACACCGCTATCTGCATGAAAATGGAAATATCTACACTGCTATCTGCATATACATGGAAATATCTACACAGCTATCTCTTTACACATGGAAATAACTACACCGCTATATCTATAAACATGGAAATATCTACACCGCCATCTGTATGAACATGGAAATATCTGCACCGCCATCTGTATGAACATATAAATACCTACACCGCCATCTGTATTAAGAAGGAAATATCTATACCGCTATCTGTATAAACCTGGAAATATCTACACCGCTGCCTGTATAAACATGGAAATATCAGCACCGCTATCAGTATGAACATGGAAATATCTACACCGCTATCTGTATGAACATGGAGATATCTACACTGCTATCTGTATGAACATGGAAATAGCTACACCGTTATCTGTATGAACATGGGAATAGCTACACCACTATCTGTATGAACATGGAAATATCTACACCGCTATCTGTATTAACATGGATATATCTAAACAGCCTTCTGGATGAACATGGAAATATCTACACCGCTATCTGTGTAAACATGCATAGATCTTCACCGCTATCTGCATAAACATGGAAATATCTACACCGCTATCTGTATGAACATGGAAATATCTACACCGCTATCTGTATGAACATGGAAATATCTACACCGCTATCTGTTTGAACATGGAAATATCTACACCGCTATCTGCATGAAAATGGAAATATCTACACTGCTATCTGCATATACATTTAAATATCTACACAGCTATCTCTTTACACATGGAAATAACTACACTGCTATCTGTATTAACGTGGAAATATCTACACCGCCATCTGTATGAACATGGAAATATCTGCACCACCATCTGTATGAACATATAAATATCTACACCGCCATCTGTATTAAGATGGAAATATCTACACCGCTATCTGTATAAACATGGAAATATCTACACCGCTATCTGTATAACCATGGAAATATCTACACCGCTACCTGTATAAACATGGAAATATCAGCACGGCTATCTGTATGAACATGGAAATATCTACACCGCTATCTGTATGAACATGGAAATAACTACACTGCTATCTGTATGAACATGGAAATAGCTACACCGTTATCTGTATGAACATGGAAATAGCTACACCACTATCTGTATGAACATGGAAATATCTACACTGCTATCTGTATGAAAATGGATATATCTACACAGCCATCTGGATGAACACAGAAATATCTACACCGCTATCTGTATGAACATGGAAATATCTACACCACTATCTGTATGAACATGGATGTATCTACACAGCCATCTGGATGAACATGGAAATATCTACACCGCTATCTGTGTAAACATGCATAGATCTTCACCGCTACCTCTATAAACATGGAAATATCTACACCGCTATCTGTATGAACATGGAAATATCCACACCGCTATCTGTATGAACATGGAAATATCTACACCGCCATCTGTATGAACACGGAAATGTCTGCACCGCCATCTGTATGAACATATAAATATCTACACCGCCTTCTGTATTAAGATGGAGATATCTACACTGCTATCTGAATAAACATGGAAATATCTACACCGCAATCTGTATGAACATATAAATATCTACACAGCCATCTGTATTAAAAAGGAAATATCTAAACCGCTATCTGTATAGACATGGAAATATCTGCACCGCTGCCTGTATAAACAAGGAAATATCAGCACCGCTATCTGTATGAACATGGAAATATCTACACCGCTATCTGTATGAACATGGAAATATCTACTCCGCTATCTGTATGAACATGGAAATAGCTACACCGCTATCTGTATGAACATGGATATATCTACACAGCCATCTGGATGAACATGGAAATATCTACACCGCTATCTGTATAAACATGGAAATACCGACACCGCTATCTGTATGAACATGGAAGTATCTACACCGCTATCTGTATGAACATGGAAATATCTACACCGCTATCTGTTTGAACATGGAAATATCTACACAGCTCTCTGCATGAAAATGGAAATACCTACACTGCTATCTGCATATACATTTAAATATCTACACAGCTATCTCTTTACACATGGAAATAACTACACTGCTATCTGCATGAACATGGAAATATCCACACCGCCATGTGTATGAACATGGAAATATCTGCACTGCCATCTGTATGAACATATAAATATCTACACCGCAATCTGTATTAAGATAGAGATACCTCCACTGCTATCTGTATAAACTTGGAAATATCTACACCGCTATCTGTATAAACATGGAAATATCTACACCGCTATCTGTATAAACATGGAAATATCTACACCACTACCTGTATAAACATGGAAATATCAGCACCGCTATCTGTATGAACATGGAAATATCTACACCGCAATCTGTGTAAACATGCATACATCTTCACCGCTGTCTGCATAAACATGGAAATGTCTACAAGGCTATCTGTATGAACATGGAAATATCTACACCGCTATCTGTACGAACATGGAAACATCTAAACCGCTATCTGCATGAAAATAGAAATATCTACACAGCTATCTGCATATACATGGAAATATCTACACAGCTATCTCTTTACACATGGAAATAACTACACCGCTCTCTGTATGAACATGGAAATATCTGCACCGCCATCTGTATGAACACATAAATATCTACACCGCCATCTGTATTAAGAAGGAGTTACCTACACCGCTATCTGTATAAACATGGAAATATCTACACCGCTATCTGTATAAACATGGAAATATCTACACCGCTATCTGTATAAACATGGAAATATCAGCACCGCTATCTGTATGAACATGGAAATAGCCCCTCTATCTGTATGAACATGGAAGTATCTACACCGCTATCTGTATGAACATGGAAATATCTACACCGCTATCTGTATGAACACGGAAATATCTACACCGCTATCTGTTTGAACATGGAAATATTTACACCGCTATCTGAACACGGAAATACCTACACCGCTATCTGTTTGAACATGGAAATATCTACACCGCTATCTGCATGAAAATGGAAATATATACACAGCTATCTGCGTATACATGGAAATATCTACACAACTATCTCTTTACACATGGAAAAAACTACACCGCTATCTGTATGAACATGGAAATATCTTCACCGCCATCTTTATGAACATGGATATATCTACACAGCCATATGGATGAACATGGAAATATCTACACCGATATCTGTATGAACATGGAAATATCTACTCCGATATCTGTGTAAACATGAATACATCTTCACCGCTATCTGTAAAAACATGGAAATATCTACACTGCTATCTGTATGAACATGGAAAAATCTTCACCGCTATCAGTTTGAACATGGAAATATCTACACCGCTATCTGCATGAAAATGGAAATATCTACACAGTGATCTGCATATACATGGAAATATCTACAAAGCTATCTCTTTACACATAGAAATAAGTACAGCGCTATTTCTATAAACATGGAAATAGCTACACCGCCATCTGTATGAACATGGAAATATCTACACCGCTATCTGTATGAACATGGAAATATCTACACCGCTATCTGTATGAACATGGATATATCTACACATCCCTCTGGATGAACATGGAAATATCTACACCACTATCTGTGTAAACATGCATACATCTTCACCGCTATCTGTATAAACATGTAAATATCTACACCGCTATCGGTATGAACATGGAAATATCTGCACCGCTATCTGTATGAACATGGAAATATATACACTGCTATCTGTTTGAACATTGAAATATCTACACCGCTCTCTGCATGAAAATGGAAATATCTACACTGCTATCTGCATATACATGGAAATATCTACACAGCTATCTCTTTACACATGGAAATAACTACACCGCTATCTGTATGAACATATAAATATCTACACCGCCATCTGTATTAAGATGGAGATATCTACACCGCTATCTGTATAAACTTGGAAATATCTACACCGCTATCTGTATAAACATGGAAATATCTACACCGCTATCAGTATAAACATGGAAATATCTACACCGCTACCTGTATAAACATGGAAATATCAGCACCGCTATCTGTATGAACATGGAAATATCTACACCGCTATCTGTATGAACATGGAAATATCCACACCGCTATCTGTATGAACATGGAAAGATCTACACCGCTATCAGTATGAACAAGGAAATATCTACACCGCTATCTGTATGAACATGGATATATCTACACAGCCCTCTGGATGAACATGGAAATATCCACACCGCTATCTGTGTAAACATGCATACATCTTCACCGCTATCTGTATAAACATGGAAATATCTACACCGCTATCTGTATGAAAATGGAAATATCTACACCGCTATCTGTTTGAAGATGGAAATATCTACACCGCTATCTGCATGAAAACGGAAATATCTACACACCTATCAGCATATACATGGAAATACCTACACAGCTATCTCTTTACACATGGAAATAACTACACCGCTATCTGTATGAACATGGAAATATCTACACCGCCATCTGTATGAACATGGAAATATCTGCATCGCCATCTGTATGAACATATAAATATCTACGCCGCCATCTGTATTAAGACGGAGATATCTACACTGCTATCTGAATAAACATGGAAATATCTACACCGCTATCTGTATAAACATGGAAATATCTACATCGCTATCTGTATAACCATGGAAATATCTACACCGCTACCTGTATAAACATGGAAATATCAGCACCGCTATCTGTATGAACATGGAAATATCTACACCGCTGCCTATATAAACATGGAAATATCAGCACGGCTATCTGTATGAACATGGAAATATCTACACCGCTATCTGTATGAACATGGAAATAACTACACTGCTATCTGTATGAACATGGAAATAGCTACACCGTTATCTGTATGAACATGGAAATAGCTACACCACTATCTGTATGAACATGGAAATATCTACACCGCTATCTGTATGAAAATGCATATATCTACACAGCCATCTGGATGAACATGGAAATATCTACACCGCTATCTGTATGAATATGGAAATATCTACACCACTATCTGTATGAACATGGATATATCTACACAGCCATCTGGATGAACATGGAAATATCTACACCGCTATCTGTGTAAACATGCATAGATCTTCACCGCTACCTCTATAAACATGGAAATATCTACACCGCTATCTGTATGAACATGGAAATATCCACACCGCTATCTGTATGAACATGGAAATATCTACACCGCCATCTGTATGAACACGGAAATATCTGCACCGCCATCTGTATGAACATATAAATATCTACACCGCCATCTGTATTAAGATGGACATATCTACAATGCTATCTGAATAAACATGGAAATATCTACACCGCCATCTGTATGAACATATTAATATCTACACAGCCATCTGTATTAAGAAGGAAATATCTAAACCGCTATCTGTATAGACATGGAAATATCTGCACCGCTGCCTGTATAAACAAGGAAATATCAGCACCGCTATCTGTATGAACATGGAAATATCTACACCGCTATCTGTATGAACATGGAAATATCTACTCCGCTATCTGTATGAACATGGAAATAGCTACACCGCTATCTGTATGAACATGGATATATCTACACAGCCATCTGGATGAACATGGAAATATCTACACCGCTATCTGTATAAACATGGAAATATCGACACCGCTATCTGTATGAACATGGAAGTATCTACACCGCTATCTGTATGAACATGGAAATATCTACACCGCTATCTGTTTGAACATGGAAATATCTACACCGCTCTCTGCATGAAAATGGAAATATCTACACTGCTATCTGCATATACATTTAAATATCTACACAGCTATCTCTTTACACATGGAAATAACTACACTGCTATCTGCATGAACATGGAAATATCTACACCGCCATGTGTATGAACATGGAAATATCTGCACTGCCATCTGTATGAACATATAAATATCTACACCGCAATCTGTATTAAGATAGAGATATCTCCACTGCTATCTGTATAAACATGGAAATATCTACACCGCTATCTGTATAAACATGGAAATATCTACACCGCTTTCTGTATAAACATGGAAATATCTACACCACTACCCGTATAAACATGGAAATATCAGCACCGCTATCTGTATGAACATGGAAATATCTACACCGCTATCTTTGTAAACATGCATACATCTTCACCGCTGTCTGTATAAACATGGAAATGTCTACAAGGCTATCTGTATGAACATGGAAATATCTACACCGCTATCTGTACGAACATGGAAATATCTAAACAGCTATCTGCAGGAAAATAGAAATATCTACACAGCTATCTGCATATACATGGAAATATCTACACAGCTATCTCTTTACACATGGAAATAACTACACCGCTATCTGTATGAACATGGAAATATCTGCACCGCCATCTGTATGAACACATAAATATCTACACCACCATCTGTATTAAGATGGAGTTACCTACACCGCTATCTGTATAAACATGGAAATATCTACACCGCTATCTGTATAAACATGGAAATATCTACACCGCTATCTGTATAAACATGGAAATATCAGCACCGCTATCTGTATGAACATGGAAATATCAGGCCCTCTATCTGTATGAACATGGAAGTATCTACACCGCTATCTGTATGAACATGGAAATACATACACCGCTTTCTGTATGAACACGGAAATATCTACACCGCTATCTGTTTGAACATGGAAATATCTACACCGATATCTGAACACGGAAATATCTACACCGCTATCTGTTTGATCATGGAAATATCTACACCGCTATCTGCATGAAAATGGAAATATATACACAGCTATCTGCATATACATGGAAATATCTACACAGCTATCTCTTTACACATGGAAAAAACTACACCGCTATCTGTATGAACATGGAAATATCTTCACCGCCATCTTTATGAACATGGATATATCTACACAGCCATCTAGATGAACATGGAAATATCTACACCGCTATCTGTATGAACATGGAAATATCTACACCGATATCTGTGTAAACATGAATACATCTTCACCGCTATCTGTATAAACATGGAAATATCTACACTGCTATCTGTATGAACATGGAAACATCTTCACCGCTATCTGTTTCAACATGGAAATATCTACACCGTTATCTGCATGAAAATGGAAATATCTACACAACGATCTGCATATACATGGAAATATCTACAAAGCTATCTCTTTACACATGGAAATAAGTACAGCGCTATTTCTATAAACATGGAAATAGCTACACCGCCATCTGTATGAACATGGAAATATCTACACCGCTATCTGTATGAACATGGGAATATCTACACCGCTATCTGTATGAACATGGATATATCTACACAGCCCTCTGGATGAACATGGAAATATCCACACCGCTATCTGTGTAAACATGCATACATCTTCACCGCTATGTGTAGAAACATGGAAATATCTACACCGCTATCTGTATGAACATGGAAATATCTAAACCGCTATCTGTTTGAAGATGGAAATATATACACCGCTATCTGCATGAAAATGGAAATATCTACACAGCTATCTGCATATAGATGGAAATATCTACACAGCTATCTCTTTACACATGGAAATAACTACACCACTATCTGTATGAACATGGAAATATCTACACCGCCATCTGTATGAACATGAATATATCTACACCGCAATCTGTTTGAACATATAAATATCTACACCGCCATCTGTATTAAGATGGAGATATCTACACCGCTATCTGAATAAACATGGAAATATCTACAACGCTATCTGTATAAACATGGAAATATCTACACCGCTATGTGTATAACCATGGAAATATCTACACCGCTACCTGTATAAACATGGAAATATCAGCACCGCTATCTGTATGAACATGGAAATATCTACACCACTATCTGTATGAACATGGAAATATCTACACCGCTATCTGTATGAACATGGAAATATCTACAAAGCTATCTGAATGAACATGGAAAAATCTACACCGCTATCTGTTTGAACATGAAAATATCTACACCGCTATCTGCATGAAAATGGAAATATCTACACTGCTATCTGCATATACATGGAAATATCTACACAGCTATCTCTTTACACATGGAAATAACTACACCGCTATATCTATAAACATGGAAATATCTACACCGCCATCTGTATGAACATGGAAATATCTGCACCGCCATCTGTATGAACATATAAATACCTACACCGCCATCTGTATTAAGAAGGAAATATCTATACCGCTATCTGTATAAACCTGGAAATATCTACACCGCTGCCTGTATAAACATGGAAATATCAGCACCGCTATCAGTATGAACATGGAAATATCTACACCGCTATCTGTATGAACATGGAGATATCTACACTGCTATCTGTATGAACATGGAAATAGCTACACCGTTATCTGTATGAACATGGGAATAGCTACACCACTATCTGTATGAACATGGAAATATCTACACCGCTATCTGTATTAACATGGATATATCTAAACAGCCTTCTGGATGAACATGGAAATATCTACATCGCTATCTGTGTAAACATGCATAGATCTTCACCGCTATCTGCATAAACATGGAAATATCTACACCGCTATCTGTATGAACATGGAAATATCTACACCGCTATCTGTATGAACATGGAAATATCTACACCGCTATCTGTTAGAACATGGAAATATCTACACCGCTATCTGCATGAAAATGGAAATATCTACACTGCTATCTGCATATACATTTAAATATCTACACAGCTATCTCTTTACACATGGAAATAACTACACTGCTATCTGTATTAACGTGGAAATATCTACACCGCCATCTGTATGAACATGGAAATATCTGCACCGCCATCTGTATGAACATATAAATATCTACACCGCAATCTGTGTTAAGATAGGGATATCTCCACTGCTATCTTTATAAACTTGGAAATATCTACACCGCTATCTGTATAAACATGGAAATATCTACACTGCTATCTGTATAAACATGGAAATATCTACACCACTACCTGTATAAACATGGAAATATCAGCACCGCTATCTGTATGAACATGGAAATATCTACACCGCCATCTGTTTGAACATGGAAATATCTACACCGCTATCTGTATGAACATGGAAATAACTACACCGCTATCTGTATGAACATGGAAATATCTACACCGCTATCTGTTTGAACATGGAAATATCTACACCGCTGTCTGCATGAAAATGGAAATATCTACACAGCTATCTGCATATACATGGAAATATCTACACAGCTATCCCTTAACACATGGAAATAAATACACCGCTATGTCTATAAACATGGAAATATCTACTCCGCCATCTGTATGAACATGGAAATATCTGCACCACCATCTGTATGAACATATAAATATCTACACCGCCATCTGTATTAAGAAGGAAATATCTAAACCGCTATCTGTATGAACATGGAAATATCTACACCGCTATCTGCATGAACATGGAAATATCAACACCGCTATCTGTGTAAACATGCATACGTCTTCACCACTATCTGTATAAACATGGAAATGTCTACAAGGCTATCTGTATGAACATGGAAATATCTACACCACTATCTGTACGAACATGGAAATGTCTAAACCGCTATCTGCATGAAAATAGAAATATCTACACAGCTATCTGCATATACATGGAAATATCTACACAGCTATCTCTTTACACATGGAAATAACTACACCGCTATCTGTATGAACATGGAAATATCTGCACCGCCATCTGTATGAACATATAAATACCTACACCGCCATCTGTATTAAGATGGAGATACCTACACCGCTATCTGTATAAACATGGAAATATCAACACCTCTATCAGTAGAAACATGCAAATATCTACACCGCTATCTGTATAAACATGCAAATATCTACACCGCTATCTGTATAAACATGGAAATATCAGCACCGCTATCTGTATGAACATGGAAATATCAGCCCCTCTATCTGTATGAACATGGAAGTATCTACACTGCTATCTGTATGAACATGGAAATATCTACACCGCTATCTGTATGAACACGGAAATATCTACACCGCTATCTGTTTGAACATGGAAATATCTACACCGCTATCTGTATGAACACGGAAATATCTACACCGCTATCTGTTTGAACATGGAAATATCTAAACCGCTATCTGCATGAAAATGGAAATATATACACAGCTATCTGCATATACATGGAAATATCTACACAGCTATCTCTTTACACATGGAAATAACTACACCGCTATCTGTATGACCATGGAAATATCTTCACCGCCATCTGTATGAACATGGATATGTCTACACAGCCATCTGGATGAACATGGAAATATCTACACCGCTATCTGTATGAACATGGAAATATCTACACCGCTATCTGTGTAAACATGCATACATCTTCACCGCTATCTATATAAACATGGAAATATCTACACTGCTATCTGTATGAACATGGAAATATCTACACCGCTTTCTGTTTGAACATGGAAATATCTACACCGCTATCTACATGAAAATGGAAATATCTACACAGCGATCTGCATATACATGGAAATATCTACACAGCTATCTCTTTACACATGGAAATACGTACAGCACTATCTCTATAAACATGGAAATAGCTACACCGCCATCTGTATGAACATGGAAATATCTGCACCGCCATCTGTATGAACATTTAAATATCTACACCGCCATCTATATTAAGATGGAGATATCTACACCGCTATCTGTAAAAACTTTGAAATATCTACACCGCTATCTGTATAAACATGGAAATATCTACACCGCAATCTGTATAAACATGGAAATATCTAAACCGCTACCTGTATAAACATGGAAATATCAGCACCGCTATATGTATGAACATGGAAATATCTACACCGATATCTGTATGAACATGGAAATATCTACACCGCTACCTGTATGAACATGGAAATATCTACACCGCTATCTGTATGAACATGGGAATATCTACACCGCTATCTGTATGAACATGGATATATCTACACAGCCCTCTGGATGAACATGGAAATATCCCACCCCTATGTGTGTAAACATGCATACATCTTCACCACTATCTGGATAAACATTGAAATGTCTACACCGCTATCTGTATGAACATGGAAATATCTACACCGCTATCTGTTTGAAGATGGAAATATATACACCGCTATCTGCATGAAAATGGAAATATCTACACAGCTATCTGTATATACATGGAAATATCTACACAGCTATCTCTTTACACATGGAAATAACTACACCACTATCTGTATGAACATGGAAATATCTACACCGCCATCTGTATGAACATGGAAATATCTGCACCGCCATCAGTATGAACATATAAATATCTACACCGCCATCTGTATTAAGATGGAGATATCTACAACGCTGTCTGAATAAACATGGAAATATCTACACCGCTATCTGTATAAACATGGAAATATCTTCACCACTATCTGTATAAACATGGAAATAGCAGCACCGCTATCTGTATGAAAATGGAAATACCTACACCGCTATCTCTATGAACATGGAAATATCTACAACGCTATCTGTATGAACATGGAAATAGCTACACTGCTATCTGTATGAACATGGAAATATCTACACCACTATCTGTAGGAACATGGAAATATCTACAACGCTATCTCTATGAACATGGATATATGTACACAGCCATCTGGATGAACATGGAAATATCTACACCGCTATCTGCATGAACATGGAAATATCTACACCGCTATCTGTGTAAACATGCATACATCTTCACCGCAATCTGTATAAGCATGGAAATATCAACACCGCTATCTGTATGAACTTGGAAATATCTACACCGCTATCTGTTTGAACATGGAAATATCTAAACCGCTATCTGTATGAACATGGAAATATCTACACCGCTATCTGTATGAACATGGAAATATCTACTCCGCTATCTGTATGAACATGGAAATAGCTACACCGCTATCTGTATGAACATGGATATATCTACACAGCCATCTGGATGAACATGGAAATATCTACACCGCTATCTGTATAAACATGGAAATATCGACACCGCTATCTGTATGAACATGAAAATATCTACACCGCTATCTGTATGAACATGGAAATATCTACACCGCTATCTGTTTGAACATGGAAATATCTACACCGCTATCTGCATGAAAATGGAAATATCTACACTGCTATCTGCATATATATTTAAATATCTACACAGCTATCTCTTTACACATGGAAATAACTACACTGCTATCTGCATGAACATGGAAATATCTACACCGCCATGTGTATGAACATGGAAATATCTGCACTGCCATCTGTATGAACATATAAATATCTACACCGCAATCTGTATTAAGATAGAGATATCTCCACTGCTGTCTGTATAAACATGGAAATATCTACACCGCTATGTGTATAAACATGGAAATATCTACACCGCTATCTGTATAAACATGGAAATATCTACACCACTACCTGTATAAACATGGAAATATCAGCACCGCTATCTGTATGAACATGGAAATATCTACACCGCTATCTGTGTAAACATGCATACATCTTCACCGCTGTCTGTATAAACATGGAAATGTCTACAAGGCTATCTGTATGAACATGGAAATATCTACACCGCTATCTGCATGAAAATGGAAATATATACACAGCTATCTGCATATACATGGAAATATCTACACAGCTATCTCTTTACACATGGAAATAACTACACCGCTATCTGTATGAACATGGAAATATCCGCACCGCCATCTGTATGAGCACATAAATATCTACACCGCCATCTGTATTAAGATGGAGTTACCTACACCGCTATCTGTATAAACATGGAAATATCTACACCGCTATCTGCATAAACATGGAAATATCTACACCGCTATCTGTATAAACATGGAAATATCAGCACCACTATCTGTATGAACAAGGAAATATCTACACAGCCCTCTGGATGAACATGGAAATATCCACACCGCTATCTGTGTAAACATGCATACATCTTCACCGCTATGTGTAGAAACATGGAAATACCTACACCGCTATCTGTATGAATATGGAAATATCTACACCGCTATCTGTTTGAAGATGGAAATATATACACCGCTATCTGCATGAAAATGGAAATATATACACAGCTATCTGCATATATATGGAAATATCTACACAGCTATCTCTTTACACATGGAAATAACTACACCACTATCTGTATGAACATTGAAATATCTACACCGCCATCTGTATGAACATGGAAATATCTGCACCGCAATCTGTATGAACATATAAATATCTACATCGCCATCTGTATTAAGATGGAGATATCTACACCGCTATCTGAATAAACATGGAAATATCTACAACGCTATCTGTATAAACATAGAAATATCTACACCGCTATGTGTATAACCATGGAAATATCTACACCGCTACCTGTATAAACATGAAAATATCAGCACCGCTATCTGAATGAACATGGAAATATCTACACCGCTATCTGTATGAACATGGAAATATCTACACCGCTATCTGTATGAACATGGAAATATCTACAAAGCTATCTGAATGAACATGGAAAAATCTACACCGCTATCTGTTTGAACATGGAAATATCTACACCGCTATCTGCATGAAAATGGAAATATCTACACTGCTATCTGCATATACGTGGAAATATCTACACAGCTATCTCTTTACACATGGAAATAACTACACCGCTATATCTATAAACATGGAAATATCTACACCGCCATCTGTATGAACATGGAAATATCCACACCGCCATCTGTATTAAGAAGGAAATATCTATACCGCTATCTGTATAAACCTGGAAATATCTACACCGCTGCCTGTATAAACATGGAAATAGCACCGCAATCAGTATGAACATGGAAATATCTACACCGCTATCTGTATGAACATGGAAATATCTACACTGCTATGTGTATGAACATGGAAATAGCTACACCGTTATCTGTATGAACATGGAAATAGCTACACCACTACCTGCATAAACATGGAAATATCAGCACCGCTATCTGTAGGAACATGGAAATATCTACACCGCTATCTGTACGAACATGGAAATATCTACAACGCTATCTGTATGAACATGGAAATAGCTACACCGCTATCTGTATGAACATGGAAATGGCTACACCACTATCTGTATGAACATCGAAATAACTACACCGCTATCTGTATGAACATGGATATATCTACACAGCCATCTGGATGAACATGGACATATCTACACCGCTATCTGTATGAACATGGATATATCTACCCAGCCATCTGGATGAACATGGAAATATCTACACCGCTATCTGTGTAAACATGCATAGAACTTCACCGCTATCTCTATAAACATGGAAATATCTACACCGCTATCTGTGTAAACATGGAAATATCCACACCGCTATCTGTATGAACATGGAAATATCTACACCGCTATCTGTTTGAACATGGAAATATCTACACCGCTATCTGTATGAAAATGGAAATATCTACACTGCTATCTGCATACACATTTAAATATCTACACAGCTATCTCTTTACACATGGAAATAACTACACCGCTATCTGTATGAACATGGGAATATCTACACCGCCATCTGTATGAACACGGAAATATCTGCACCGCCATCTGTAAGAACATATAAATATCTACACAGCCATCTGTATTAAGATGGAGATATCTACACTGCTATCTGTATAAACATGGAAATATCTAAACCGCCATCTGTATGAACATATAAATATCTACACCGCCATCTGTATTAAGAAGGAAATATCTAAACCGCTATCTGTATAAACATGGAAATATCTACACCGCTGCCTGTATAAACAAGGAAATATCAGCACCGCTATCTGTATGAACATGGAAATATCTACACCGCTATCTGTATGAACATGGAAATATCTACACAGCTATCTGTATGAACATGGAAATAGCTACACCGCTATCTAAATGAACATGGATATATCTACACAGCCATCTGGATGAACATGGAAATATCTACACCGCTATGTGTGTAAACATGCATAGATCTTCACCGCTATCTGTATAAACATGGAAATATCTACACCGCTATCTGTATGAACATGGAAATATCTACACCGCTATCTGTATGAACATGGAAATATCTACACCGCTATCTGTTTGAACATGGAAATATCTACACCGCTATCTGCATGAAAATGGAAATATCTACACTGCTATCTGAATATACTTTTAAATATCTACACTGCTATCTCTTTACAAATGGAAATAACTACACCACTATGTGTATGAACATGGAAATATCTACACCGCGATCTGTATGAACATGGAAATTTCTGCACCGCCATCTGTATGAACATATAAATATCTACACCGCCATCTGTATTAAGATGGAGATATCTACACTGCTATCTGTTTAAACATGGAAATATCTACACCGCTATCTGTATAAACATGGAAATATCTACACCACTACGTGTATAAACATGGAAATATCAGCACCGCTATCTGTATGAACATGGAAATATCTACAAAGCTATCTGAATGAACATGGAAAAATCTACACCGCTATCTGTTTGAACATGGAAATATCTACACCGCTATCTGCATGAAAATAGAAATATCTACAAAGCTCTCTGCATATACATGGAAATATCTACACAGCTGTCTCTTTACACATGGAAATAACTACACCGCTATCTGTATGAACATGGAAATATCTACACCGCCATCTGTATGAACACGGAAATATCTGCACCGCCATCTGTAAGAACATATAAATATCTACACCGCCATCTGTATTAAGATGGAGTTATCTACACTGCTATCTGTATAAACATGGAAATATCTACACCGCCATCTGTATGAACATATAAATATCTACACCGTCATCTGTATTAAGAAGGAAATATCTAAACCGCTATCTGTATAAACATGGAAATATCTACACCGCTGCCTGTATAAACAAGGAAATATCAGCACCGCTATCTGTATGAACAGGGAAATATCTACACCGCTATCTGTATGAACATGGAAATATCTACACCGCTATCTGTATGAACATGGAAATAGCTGCACCGCTATCTGTATGAACATGGATATATCTACACAGCCATCTGGATGAACATGGAAATATCTACACCGCTATCTGTGTAAACATGCATAGATCTTCACCGCTATCTGTATAAACATAGAAATATCTACACCGCTATCGGTATGAACATGGAAATATCTACACCGCTATCTGAATGAACATGGAAATATCTACACCGCTATCTGTTTGAACATGGAAATATCTACACTGCTATCTGCATGAAAATGGAAATATCTACACTGCTATCTGTATATACCTTTAAATATCTACACTGCTATCTCTTTACACATGGAAATAACTACACCGCTATCTGTATGAACATGGAAATATCTACACCGCTATCTGTATGAACATGGAAATATCTGCACCACCATCTGTATGAACATATAAATATCTACACCGCCATCTGTATTAAGATGGAGATATCTACACTGCTATCTGTATAAACATGGAAATATCTACACCGCTATCTGTATAAACGTGGAAATATCTACACCGCTATCTGTATAAACATGGAAATATCTACACCACTACCTGCATAAACATGGAAATAGCACCGCTATCTGTAGGAACATGGAAATATCTACACTGCTATCTGTACGAACATGGAAATACCTACAACGCTATCTGTATGAACATGGAAATAGCTACACCGCTATCTGTATGAACATGGAAATAGCTACACCACTATCTGTATGAACATGGAAATAACTACACCGCTATCTGTATCAACATGGATATATCTACACAGCCATCTGGATGAACATGGACATATCTACACCGCTATCTGTATGAACATGGAAATATCTACACCGCTATCTGTGTAAACATGCATACATCTTCACCGCTATCTGTATAAACATGGATATATCTACACCGCTATCTGTATGAACATGGAAATAGCTACACCGCTATCTGTATGAACATGGAAATATCTACACCGCTATCTGTATGAACATGGATATATCTACACAGCCATCTGGATGAACATGGAAATATCTACACCGCCATCTGTATTAAGATGGAGATATCTATACCGCTATCTGTATAAACCTGGAAATATCTACACCGCTGCCTGTATAAACATGGAAATATCAGCACCGCTATCAGTATGAACATGGAAATATCTACACCGCTATCTGTATGAACATGGAAATATCTACACTGCTATCTGTATGAACATGGAAATAGCTACACCGTTATCTGTATGAACATGGAAATAGCTACACCACTACCTGCATAAACATGGAAATATCAGCACCGCTATCTGTAGGAACATGGAAATATCTACACCGCTATCTGTGCGAACATGGAAATATCTACAACGCTATCTGTATGAACATGGAAATAGCTACACCGCTATCTGAATGAACATGGAAATAGCTACACCACTATCTGTATGAACATGGAAATAACTACACCGCTATCTGTATGAACATGGATATATCTACACAGCCATCTGGATGAACATGGACATATCTACACCGCTATCTGTATGAACATGGATATATCTACACAGCCATCTGGATGAACATGGAAATATCTACACCGCTATCTGTGTAAACATGCATAGAACTTCACCGCTATCTCTATAAACATGGAAATATCTACACCGCTATCTGTATGAACATGGAAATATCCACACCGCTATCTGTATGAACATGGAAATATCTACACCGCTATCTGTTTGAACATGGAAATATCTACACCGCTATCTGTATGAAAATGGAAATATCTACACTGCTATCTGCATTCACATTTAAATATCTACACAGCTATCTCTTTACACATGGAAATAACTACACCGCTATCTGTATGAACATGGGAATATCTACACCGCCATCTGTATGAACACGGAAATATCTGCACCGCCATCTGTAAGAACATATAAATATCTACACAGCCATCTGTATTAAGATAGAGATATCTACACTGCTATCTGTATAAACGTGGAAATATCTAAACCGCCACCTGTATGAACATATAAATATCTACACCGCCTTCTGTATTAAGAAGGAAATATCTAAACCGCTATCTGTATAAACATGGAAATATCTACACCGCTGCCTGTATAAACAAGGAAATATCAGCACCGCTATCTGTATGAACATGGAAATATCTACACCGCTATCTGTATGAACATGGAAATATCTACACAGCTATCTGTATGAACATGGAAATAGCTACACCGCTATCTAAATGAACATGGATATATCTACACAGCCATCTGGATGAACATGGAAATATCTACACCGCTATGTGTGTAAACATGCATAGACCTTCACCGCTATCTGTATAAACATGAAAATATCTACACCGCTATCTGTATGAACATGGAAATATCTACACCGCTATCTGTATGAACATGGAAATATCTACACCGCTATCTGTTTGAACATGGAAATATCTACACCGCTATCTGCATGAAAATGGAAATATCTACACTGCTATCTGAATATACCTTTAAATTTCTACACTGCTATCTCTTTACACATGGAAATAACTACACCGCTATGTGTATGAACATGGAAATGTCTACACCGCTATCTGTATGAACATGGAAATATCTGCACCGCCATCTGTATGAACATATAAATATCTACACCACCATCTGTATTAAGATGGAGATATCTACACTGCTATCTGTTTAAACATGGAAATATATACACCGCTATCTGTATAAACATGGAAATATCTACACCACTACGTGTATAAACATGGAAATATCAGCTCCGCTATCTGTATGAACATGGAAATATCTACAAAGCTATCTGAATGAACATGGAAAAATCTACACCGCTATCTGTTTGAACATGGAAATATCTACACCGCTATCTGCATGAAAATAGAAATATCTACAAAGCTCTCTGCATATACATGGAAATATCTACACAGCTATCTCTTTACACATGGAAATAACTACACCGCTATCTGTATGAACATGGAAATATCTACACCGCCATCTGTAAGAACACGGAAATATCTGCACCGCCATCTGTAAGAACATATAAATATCTACACCGCCATCTGTATTAAGATGGAGTTATCTACACTGCTATCTGTATAAACATGGAAATATCTACACCACCATCTGTATGAACATATAAATATCTACACCGTCATCTGTATTAAGAAGGAAATATCTAAACCGCTATCTGTATAAACATGGAAATATCTACACCGCTGCCTGTACAAACAAGGAAATATCAGCACCGCTATCTGTATGAACAGGGAAATATCTACACCGCTATCTGTATGAACATGGAAATATCTACACCGCTATCTGTATGAACATGGAAATAGCTGCACCGCAATCTGTATGAACATGGATATATCTACACAGCCATCTGGATGAACATGGAAATATCTACACCGCTATCTGTGTAAACATGCATAGATCTTCACCGCTATCTGTATAAACATGGAAATATCTACAACGCTATCTGTATGAACATGGAAATATCTACACCGCTATCTGTATGAACATGGAAATATCAACACCGCTATCTGTTTGAACATGGAAATATCTACACTGCTATCTGCATGAAAATGGAAATATCTACACTGCTATCTGTATATACCTTTAAATATCTACACTGCTATCTCTTTACACATGGAAATAACTACACCGCTATCTGTATGAACATGGAAATATCTACACCGCTATCTGTATGAACATGGAAATATCTGCACCGCCACCTGTAAGAACATATAAATATCTACACCGCCATCTGTATTAAGATGGAGATGTCTACACTGCTATCTGTATAAACATGGAAATATCTACACCGCTATCTGTATAAACGTGGAAATATCTACACCGCTATCTGTATAAACATGGAAATATCTACACCACTACCTGCATAAACATGGAAATATCAGCACCGCTATCTGTAGGAACATGGAAATATCTACACCGCTATCTGTACGAACATGGAAATATCTACAACGCTATCTGTATGAACATGGAAATAGCTACACCGCTATCTGTATGAACATGGAAATAGCTACACCACTATCTGTATGAACATATAAATAACTACACCGCTATCTGTATGAACATGGATATATCTACACAGCCATCTGGATGAACATGGACATATCTACACCGCTATCTGTATGAACATGGAAATATCTACACCGCTATCTGTGTAAACATGCATACATCTTCACCGCTATCTGTATAAACATGGATATATCTACACCGCTATCTGTATGAATATGGAAATAGCTACACCGCTATCTGTATGAACATGGAAATATCTACACCGCTATCTGTATGAACATGGATATATCTACACAGCCATCTGGATGAACATGGAAATATCTACACCGCTATCTGTGTAAACATGCATACATCTTCACCGCTATCTGTTTAAACATGGAAATATCTACACCGCTATCTGAATGAACATAGAAATATCTGCACCGCTATCTGTATGAACATGGAAATATCTACACCGCTATATGTTTGAACATGGAAATATCTACACTGCTATCTGCATGAAAATGGAAATATCTGCACCGCCATCTGTATGAACATATAAATATTTACACCGCCATCTGTACAAAAATGGAGATATCTACAGCGCTATCTGTATAAACATGGAAATATCTACACCGCTATCTGTATAAACATGGAAATATCTACACCGCTATCTGTATAAACATGGAAATATCTACACCGCTACCTGTATAAACATGGAAATATCAGCACCGCTATCAGTATGAACATGGAAATATCTACACCGCTATCTGTATGAACATGGAAATATCTACACCACCATCTGTATGAACATGGAAATATCCGCACCGCCATCTGTATGAACATATAAATATCTACACCACCATCTGTATTAAGATGGAGATATCTACACCGCTATGTGAATAAACATGGAAATATCTACACCGCTATCTGTATGAACATGGAAATATCTACACCGCTATCTGTATGAACATAGAAATATCTTCACCGCCATCTGTACGAACATGGATATATCTGCAGAGCCATCTGGATGAACATGGAAATATCTACACCGCCATCTGTATGAACATATAAGTATCTACACCGCCATCTGTATTAAGATGGAGATATCTACACCGCTATCTGTATAAACCTGGAAATATCTACACTGCTATCTGTATAAACATGGAAATATCTACACCGCTACCTGTATAAACATGGAAATATCAGCACCGCTATCTGTAGGAACATGGAGATATCTACACCGCTATCTGCATGAAAATGGAAATATCTACACTGTTATCTGCATATACATGGAAATATCTACACACCTATCTCTTTACACATGGAAATAACTACACCGCTATCTGTATGAACATGGATATATCTACACAGCCCTCTGGATGAACATGGAAATATCCACACCGCTATCTGTCTAAACATGCATACATCTTCACCGCTATCTCTATAAACATGGAAATATGTACTCCGCTATCTGTATGAACATGGAAATATCTACACCGCTATCTGTTTGAAGATGGAAATATCTACAGAGCGATCTGCATGAAAATGGAAATATCTACAAAGCTATCTGCATATACATGGAAATATCTACACAGCTATCTCTTTACACATGGAAATAACTACACCGCTATATCTATAAACATGGAAATATCTACACCGCCATCTGTATGAACATGGAAATATCTGCACTGCCATCTGTTTGAACATATAAATATCTACACCACCATCTGTATTAAGAAGGAAATATCTAAACCGCTATCTGTATAAATATGGAAATATCTACACCGCTGCCTGCATAAACTTGGAAATATCAGCACCGCCCTCTGTATGAAAATGGAGATATCTACACCGCTATCTGTATGAACATGGAAATATATACACTGCTATCTGTATGAACATGGAGATAGCTACACCGTTATCTGTATGAACATGGAAATAGCTGCACCGCTATTTGTATGAACATGGAAATATCTACACCGCTATCTGTATGAACATGGAAATATCTGCACCGCCATCTGTATGAACATATAAATATCTACACCGCCATCTGTATTAAGATGGAGATATCTACACAGCTATCTGTTTAAACATGGAAATATCTACACCGCTATCTGTATAAACATGGAAATATCTACACTGCTATCTGTATAAACATGGAAATATCTACACCACTATGTGTATAAACATGGAAATATCAGCACCGCTATCTGTATGAACATGGAAATATCTACAAAGCTATCTGAATGAACATGGAAAAATCTACACCGCTATCTGTTTGAACATGGAAATATCTACACCGCTATCTGCATGAAAATGGAAATATCTACAAAGCTATCTGCATATACATGGAAATATCTACACAGCTATCTCTTTACACATGGAAATAACTACACCGCTATCTGTATGAACATGGAAATATCTACACCGCCATCTGTATGAACACGGAAATATCTGCACCGCCATCTGTAAGAACATATAAATATCTACACCGCCATCTGTATTAAGATGGAGTTATCTACACTGCTATCTGTATAAACATGGAAATATCTACACCGCCATCTGTATGAACATATAAATATCTACACCGTCATCTGTATTAAGAAGGAAATATCTAAACCGCTATCTGTATAAACATGGAAATATCTACACCGCTGCCTGTATAAACAAGGAAATATCAGCACCGCTATCTGTATGAACAGGGAAATATCTACACCGCTATCTGTATGAACATGGAAATATCTACACCGCTATCTGTATGAACATGGAAATAGCTGCACCGCTATCTGTATGAACTTGGATATATCTACACAGCCATCTGGATGAACATGGAAATATCTACACCGCTATCTGTGTAAACATGCATAGATCTTCACCGCTATCTGTATAAACATGGAAATATCTACACCGCTATCTGTATGAACATGGAAATATCTACACCGATATCTGTATGAACATGGAAATATCTACACCGCTATCTGTTTGAACATGGAAATATCTACACCGCTATCTGCTTGAAAATGGAAATATCTACACTGCTATCTGTATATACCTTTAAATATCTACACTGCTATCTCTTTACACATGGAAATAACTACACCGCTATCAGTATGAACATGGAAATATCTACACCGCTATCTGTATGAACATGGAAATATCTGCACCGCTATCTGTATGAACATGGAAATATCTACACCGCTATCTGTATGAACATGGAAATATCTGCACCGCCATCTGTATTAACATATAAATATCTACACCGCCATCTGTATTAAGATGGAGATATCTACACTGCTATCTGTATAAACATGGAAATATCTACACCGCTATCTGTATAAACGTGGAAATATCTACACCGCTATCTGTATAAACATGGAAATATCTACACCACTACCTGCATAAACATGGAAATATCAGCACCGCTTTCTGTAGGAACATGGAAATATCTACACCGCTATCTGTATGAACATGGAAATATCTACAACGCTATCTGTATGAACATGGAAATAGCTACACCGCTATCTGTATGAACATGGAAATAGCTACACCACTATCTGTATGAACATGGAAATAACTACACCGCTATCTGTACGAACATGGATATATCTACACAGCCATCTGGATGAACATGGACATATCTACACCGCTATCTGTATGAACATGGAAATATCTACACCGCTATCTGTGTAAACATGCATACATCTTCACCGCTATCTGTATAAACATGGAAATATCTACACCGCTATCTATATGAACCTGGAAATAGCTACACAGCCATCTGGATGAACATGGAAATATCTACACCGCTATCTGTATGAACATGGAAATATCTACACCGCTATCTGTATGAACATGGATATATCTACACAGCCATCTGGATGAACATGGAAATATCTACTCCGCTATCTGTGTAAACATGCATACATCTTCACCGCTATCTGTATAAACATGGAAATATCTACACCGCTATCTGTATGAACATGGAAATATCTGCACCGCTATCTGTATGAACATGGAAATATATACACCGCTATCTGTTTGAACATTGAAATATCTACACCGCTCTCTGCATGAAAATGGAAATATCTACACTGCTATCTGCATATACATGGAAATATCTACACAGCTATCTCTTTACACATGGAAATAAGTACACCGCTATCTGTATGAACATATAAATATCTACACCGCCATCTGTATTAAGATGGAGATATCTACACCGCTATCTGTATAAACATGGAAATATCTACACCGCTGTCTGTATAAACATGGAAATATCTACACCGCTATCAGTATAAACATGGAAATATCTACACCGCTACCTGTATAAACATGGAAATATCAGCACCGCTATCTGTATGAACATGGAAATATCTACACCGCTATCTGTATGAACATGGAAATATCCACACCGCTATCTGTATGAACATGGAAATATCTACACCGCTATCAGTATGAACAAGGAAATATCTACACCGCTATCTGTATGAACATGGATATATCTACACAGCCCTCTGGATGAACATGGAAATATCCACACCGCTATCTGTGTAAACATGCAAACATCTTCGCCGCTATCTGTATAAACATGGAAATATCTACACCGCTATCTGTATGAACATGGAAATATCTACACCGCTATCTGTCTGAAGATGGAAATATCTACACCGCTATCTGCATGAAAACGGAAATATCTACACACCTATCAGCATATACATGGAAATACCTACACAGCTATCTCTTTTCACATGGAAATAACTACACCGCTATCTGTATGAACATGGAAATATCTACACCGCCATCTGTATGAACATGGAAATATCTGCACCGCCATCTGTATGAACATATAAATATCTACACCGCCATCTGTATTAAGACGGAGATATCTACACTGCTATCTGAATAAACATGGAAATATCTACACCGCTATCTGTATAAACATGGAAATATCTACACCGCTATCTGTATAACCATGGAAATATCTACACTGCTATCTGCATACACATTTAAATATCTACACAGCTATCTCTTTACACATGGAAATAACTACACCGCTATCTGTATGAACATGGGAATATCTACACCGCCATCTGTATGAACACGGAAATATCTGCACCGCCATCTGTAAGAACATATAAATATCTACACAGCCATCTGTATTAAGATGGAGATATCTACACTGCTATCTGTATAAACATGGAAATATCTAAACCGCCATCTGTATGAACATATAAATATCTACACCGCCATCTGTATTAAGAAGGAAATATCTAAACCGCTATCTGTATAAACATGGAAATATCTACACCGCTGCCTGTATAAACAAGGAAATATCAGCACCGCTATCTGTATGAACATGGAAATATCTACACCGCTATCTGTATGAACATGGAAATATCTACACAGCTATCTGTATGAACATGGAAATAGCTACACCGCTATCTAAATGAACATGGATATATCTACACAGCCATCTGGATGAACATGGAAATATCTACACCGCTATGTGTGTAAACATGCATAGATCTTCACCGCTATCTGTATAAACATGGAAATATCTACACCGCTATCTGTACGAACAAGGAAATATCTACACCGCTATCTGTATGAACATGGAAATATCTACACCGCTATCTGTTTGAACATGGAAATATCTACACCGCTATCTGCATGAAAATGGAAATATCTACACTGCTATCTGAATATACCTTTAAATATCTACACTGCTATCTCTTTACACATGGAAATAACTACACCGCTATGTGTATGAACATGGAAATATCTACACCGCTATCTGTATGAACATGGAAATATCTGCACCGCCATCTGTATGAACATATAAATATCTACACCGCCATCTGTATTAAGATGGAGATATCTACACTGCTATCTGTTTAAACATGGAAATATCTACACCGCTATCTGTATAAACATGGAAATATCTACACCACTACGTGTATAAACATGGAAATATCAGCACCGCTATCTGTATGAACATGTAAATATCTACAAAGCTATCTGAATGAACATGGAAAAATCTACACCGCTATCTGTTTGAACATGGAAATATCTACACCGCTATATGCATGAAAATAGAAATATCTACAAAGCTCTCTGCATATACATGGAAATATCTACACAGCTATCTCTTTACACATGGAAATAACTACACCGCTATCTGTATGAACATGGAAATATCTACACCGCCATCTGAACACGGAAATATCTGCACCGCCATCTGTAAGAACATATAAATATCTACACCGCCACCTGTATTAAGATGGAGTTATCTACACTGCTATCTGTATAAACATGGAAATATCTACACCGCCATCTGTATGAACATATAAATATCTACACCATCATCTGTATTAAGAAGGAAATATCTAAACCGCTATCTGTATAAACATGGAAATATCTACACCGCTGCCTGTATAAACAAGGGAATATCAGCACCGCTATCTGTATGAACAGGGAAATATCTACACCGCTATCTGTATGAACATGGAAATATCTACACCGCTATCTGTATGAACATGGAAATAGCTGCACCGCTATCTGTATGAACATGGATATATCTACACAGCCATCTGGATGAACATGGAAATATCTACACCGCTATCTGTGTAAACATGCATAGATCTTCACCGCTATCTGTATAAACATGGAAATATCTACACCGCTATCTGTATGAACATGGAAATATCTACACCGCTAACTGTATGAACATGGAAATATCTACACCGCTATCTGTTTGAACATGGAAATATCTACACTGCTATCTGCATGAAAATGGAAATATCTACACTGCTATCTGTATATACCTTTAAATATCTACACTGCTATCTCTTTACACATGGAAATAACTACACCGCTATCTGTATGAACATGGAAATATCTACACCGCTATCTGTATGAACATGGAAATATCTGCACCGCCATCTGTATGAACATATAAATATCTACACCGCCATCTGTATTAAGATGGAGATATCTACACTGCTATCTGTATTAACATGGAAATATCTACACCGCTATCTGTATAAACGTGGAAATATCTACACCGCTATCTGTATAAACATGGAAATATCTACACCACTACCTGCATAAACATGGAAATATCAGCACCGCTATCTGTAGGAACATGGAAATATCTACACCGCTATCTGTACGAACATGGAAATATCTACAACGCTATCTGTATGAACATGGAAATAGCTACACCGCTATCTGTATGAACATGGAAATAGCTACACCACTATCTGTATGAACATGGAAATAACTACACCGCAATCTGTATGAACATGGATATATCTACACAGCCATCTGGATGAACATGGACATATCTACACCGCTATCTGTATGAACATGGAAATATCTACACCGCTATCTGTGTAAACATGCATACATCTTCACCGCTATCTGTATAAACATGGATATATCTACACCGCTATCTGTATGAACATGGAAATAGCTACACCGCTATCTGTATGAACATGGAAATATCTACACCGCTATCTGTATGAACATGGATATATCTACACAGCCATCTGGATGAACATGGAAATATCTACACCGCCATCTGTATTAAGATGGAGATATCTATACCGCTATCTGTATAAACCTGGAAATATCTACACCGCTGCCTGTATAAACATGGAAATATCAGCACCGCTATCAGTATGAACATGGAAATATCTACACCGCTATCTGTATGAACATGGAAATATCTACACTGCTATCTGTATGAACATGGAAATAGCTACACCGTTATCTGTATGAACATGGAAATAGCTACACCACTACCTGCATAAACATGGAAATATCAGCACCGCTATCTGTAGGAACATGGAAATATCTACACCGCTATCTGTACGAACATGGAAATATCTACAATGCTATCTGTATGAACATGGAAATAGCTACACCGCTATCTGTATGAACATGGAAATAGCTACACCACTATCTGTATGAACATGGAAATAACTACACCGCTATCTGTATGAACATGGATATATCTACACAGCCATCTGGATGAACATGGACATATCTACACCGCTATCTGTATGAACATGGATATATCTACACAGCCTTCTGAATGAACATGGAAATATCTACACCGCTATCTGTGTAAACATGCATAGAACTTCACCGCTATCTCTATAAACATGGAAATATCTACACGGCTATCTGTATGAACATGGAAATATCCACAACGCTATCTGTATGAACATGGAAATATCTACACCGCTATCTGTTTGAACATGGAAATATCTACACCGCTATCTGTATGAAAATGGAAATATCTACACTGCTATCTGCATACACATTTAAATATCTACACAGCTATCTCTTTACACATGGAAATAACTACACCGCTATCTGTATGAACATGGGAATATCTACACCGCCATCTATATGAACACGGAAATATCTGCACCGCCATCTGTAAGAACATATAAATATCTACACAGCCATCTGTATTAAGATGGAGATATCTACACTGCTATCTGTATAAACATGGAAATATCTAAACCGCCACCTGTATGAACATATAAATATCTACACCGCCATCTGTATTAAGAAGGAAATATCTAAACCGCTATCTGTGTAAACATGGAAATATCTACACCGCTGCCTGTATAAACAAGGAAATATCAGCACCGCTATCTGTATGAACATGGAAATATCTACACCGCTATCTGTATGAACATGGAAATATCTACACAGCTATCTGTATGAACATGGAAATAGCTACACCGCTATCTAAATGAACATGGATATATCTACACAGCCATCTGGATGAACATGGAAATATCTACACCGCTATGTGTGTAAACATGCATAGATCTTCACCGCTATCTGTATAAACATGGAAATATCTACACCGCTATCTGTATGAACATGGAAATATCTACACCGCTATCTGTATGAACATGGAAATATCTACACCGCTATCTGTTTGAACATGGAAATATCTACACCGCTATCTGCATGAAAATGGAAATATCTACACTGCTATCTGAATATACATTTAAATATCTACACTGCTATCTCTTTACACATGGAAATAACTACACCGCTATGTGTATGAACATGGAAATATCTACACCGCTATCTGTGTGAACATGGTAATATCTGCACCGCCATCTGTATGAACATATAAATATCTACAACACCATCTGTATTAAGATGGAGATATCTACACTGCTATCTGTTTAAACATGGAAATATCTACACCGCTATCTGTATAAACATGGAAATATCTACACCACTACGTGTATAAACATGGAAATATCAGCACCGCTATCTGTATGAACATGGAAATATCTACAAAGCTATCTGAATGAACATGGAAAAATCTACACCGCTATCTGTTTGAACATGGAAATATCTACACCGCTATCTGCATGAAAATAGAAATATCTACAAAGCTCTCTGCATATACATGGAAATATCTACACAGCTATCTCTTTACACATGGAAATAACTACACCGCTATCTGTATGAACATGGAAATATCTACACCGCCATCTGTATGAACACGGAAATATCTGCACCGCCATCTGTAAGAACATATAAATATCTACACCGCCATCTGTATTAAGATGGAGTTATCTACACTGCTATCTGTATAAACATGGAAATATCTACACCGCCATCTGTATGAACATATAAATATCTACACCGTCATCTGTATTGAGAAGGAAATATCTAAACCGCTATCTGTATAAACATGGAAATATCTACACCGCTGCCTGTATAAACAAGGAAATATCAGCACCGCTATCTGTATGAACAGGGAAATATCTACACCGCTATCTGTAAGAACATGGAAATATCTACACCGCTATCTGTATGAACATGGAAATAGCTGCACCGCTATCTGTATGAACATGGATATATCTACACAGCCATCTGGATGAACATGGAAATATCTACACCGCTATCTGTGTAAACATGCACAGCTCTTCACCGCTATCTGTATAAACATGGAAATATCTACACCGCTATCTGTATGAACATGGAAATATCTACACCGCTACCTGTATGAACATGGAAATATCTACACCGCTATCTGTTTGAACATGGAAATATCTACACCGCTATCTGCATGAAAATGGAAATATCTACACTGCTATCTGTATATACCTTTAAATATCTACACTGCTATCTCTTTACACATGGAAATAACTACACCCCTATCTGTATGAACATGGAAATATCTACACAGCTATCTGTATGAACATGGAAATATCTGCACCGCCATCTGTATGAACATATAAATATCTACACCGCCATCTGTATTAAGATGGAGATGTCTACACTGCTATCTGTATAAACATGGAAATATCTACACCGCTATCTGTATAAACGTGGAAATATCTACACCGCTATCTGTATAAACATGGAAATATCTACACCACTACCTGCATAAACATGGAAATATCAGCACCGCTATCTGTAGGAACATGGAAATATCTACACCGCTATCTGTACGAACATGGAAATATCTACAACGCTATCTGTATGAACATGGAAATAGCTACACCGCTATCTGTATGAACATGGAAATAGCTACACCACTATCAGTTTGAACATGGAAATAACTACACCGCTATCTGTATGAACATGGATATATCTACACAGCCATCTGGATGAACATGGACATATCTACACCGCTATCTGTATGAACATGGAAATATCTACACCGCTATCTGTGTAAACATGCATACATCTTCACCGCTATCTGTATAAACATGGATATATCTACACCGCTATCTGTATGAACATGGAAATAGCTACACCGCTATCTGTATGAACATGGAAATATCTACACCGCTATCTGTATGAACATGGATATATCTACACAGCCATCTGGATGAACATGGAAATATCTACACCGCTATCTGTGTAAACATGCATACATCTTCACCGCTATCTGTTTAAACATGGAAATATCTACACCGCTATCTGAATGAACATAGAAATATCTGCACCGCTATCTGTATGAACATGGAAATATCTACACCGCTATATGTTTGAACATGGAAATATCTACACCGCTATCTGCATGAAAATGGAAATATCTACACTGCTATCTGCATATACATGGAAATATCTACACAGCTATCTCTTTACACATGGAAATAACTACAACGCTATCTGTATGAACATGGAAATATCTACACCGCCATCTGAATGAACATGGAAATATCTGCACCGCCATCTGTATGAACATATAAATATTTACACCGCCATCTGTACAAAGATGGAGATATCTACACCGCTATCTGTATAAACATGGAAATATCTACACCGCTATCTGTATAAACATGGAAATATCTACACCGCTATCTGTATAAACATGGAAATATCTACACCGCTACCTGTATAAACATGGAAATATCAGCACCGCTATCTGTATGAACATGGAAATATCTACACCGCTATCTGTATGAACATGGAAATATCTACACCACCATCTGTATGAACATGGAAATATCCGCACCGCCATCTGTATGAACATATAAATATCTACACCGCCATCTGTATTGAGATGGAGATATCTACACCGCTATGTGAATAAACATGGAAATATCTACACCGCTATCTGTATGAACATGGAAATATCTACACCGCTATCTGTATGAACATGGAAATATCTTCACCGCCATCTGTACGAACATGGATATATCTGCAGAGCCATCTGGATGAACATGGAAATATCTACACCGCCATCTGTATGAACATATAAGTATCTACACCGCCATCTGTATTAAGATGGAGATATCTACACCGCTATCTGTATAAACCTGGAAATACCTACACTGCTATCTGTATAAACATGGAAATATCTACACCGCTACCTGTATAAACATGGAAATATCAGCACCGCTATCTGTAGGAACATGGAAATATCTACACCGCTATCTGCATGAAAATGGAAATATCTACACTGTTATCTGCATATACATGTAAATATCTACACAGCTATCTCTTTACACATGGAAATAACTACACCGCTATCTGTATGAACAGGGATATATCTACACAGCCCTCTGGATGAACATGGAAATATCCACACCGCTATCTGTGTAAACATGCATACATCTTCACCGCTATCTGTATAAACATGGAAATATGTACACCGCTATCTGTATGAACATGGAAATATCTACACCGATATCTGTTTGAAGATGGAAATATCTACACAGCTATCTGCATGAAAATGGAAATATCTACAAAGCTATCTGCATATACATGGAAATATCTACACAGCTATCTCTTTACACATGGAAATAACTACACCGCTATATCTATAAACATGGAAATATCTACACCGCCATCTGTATGAACATGGAAATATCTGCACTGCCATCTGTTTGAACATATAAATATCTACACCGCCATCTGTATTAAGAAGGAAATATCTAAACCGCTATCTGTATAAACATGGAAATATCTACACCGCTGCCTGCATAAACTTGGAAATATCAGCACCGCCCTCTGTATGAAAATGGAGATATCTACACCGCTATCTCTATGAACATGGAAATATCTACACTGCTATCTGTATGAACATGGAGATAGCTACACCGTTATCTGTATGAACATGGAAATAGCTGCACCGCTATTTGTATGAACATGGAAATATCTACACCGCTATCTGTATGAACATGGAAATATCTACACCGCCATCTGTATGAACATATAAATATCTACACCGCCATCTGTATTAAGATGGAGATAACTACACAGCTATCTGTTTAAACATGGAAATATCTACACCGCTATCTGTATAAACATGGAAATATCTACAGCGCTATCTGTATAAACATGGAAATATCTACACCACTGCGTGTATAAACATGGAAATATCAGCACCGCTATCTGTATGAATATTGAAATATCTACAAAGCTATCTGAATGAACATGGAAAAATCTACACCGCTATCTGTTTGAACATGGAAATATCTACACCGCTATCTGCATGAAAATGGAAATATCTACAAAGCTATCTGCATATACATGGAAATATCTACACAGCTATCTCTTTACACATGGAAATAACTACACCGCTATCTGGATGAACATGGAAATATCTACACCGCCATCTGTATGAACATATAAATATCTACACCGTCATCTGTATTAAGAAGGAAATATCTAAACCGCTATCTGTATAAACTTGGAAATATCTACACCGCTGCCTGTATAAACAAGGAAATATCAGCACCGCTATCTGTATGAACAGGGAAATATCTACACCGCTATCTGTATGAACATGGAAATATCTATACCGCTATCTGTATGAACATGGAAATAGCTGCACCGCTATCTGTATGAACATGGATATATCTACACAGCCATCTGGATGAACATGGAAATACCTACACCGCTATCTGTGTAAACATGCATAGATCTTCACCGCTATCTGTATAAACATGGAAATATCTACACCGCTATCTGTATGAACATGGAAATATCTACACCGCTATCTGTATGAACATGGAAATATCTACACCGCTATCTGTTTGAACATGGAAATATCTACACCGCTATCTGCATGAAAATGGAAATATCTAAACTGCTAACTGTATATACCTTTAAATATCTACACTGCTATCTCTTTACACATGGAAATAACTACACTGCTATCAGTATGAACATGGAAATATCTACACCGCTATCTGTATGAACATGGAAATATCTGCACCGCTATCTGTATGAACATGGAAATATCTACACCGCTATCTCTATGAACATGGAAATATCTGCACCGCCATCTGTATTAACATATAAATATCTACACCGCCATCTGTATTAAGATGGAGATATCTACACTGCTATCTGTATAAACATGGAAATATCTACACCGCTATCTGTATAAACGTGGAAATATCTACACCGCTATCTGTATAAACATGGAAATATCTACACCACTACCTGCATAAACATGGAAATATCAGCACCGCTATCTGTAGGAACATGGAAATATCTACACCGCTATCTGTATGAACATGGAAATATCTACAACGCTATCTGTATGAACATGGAAATAGCTACACCGCTATCTGTATGAACATGGGAATATCTACACCGCTATCTGTATGAACATGGATATATCTACACAGCCCTCTGGATGAACATGGAAATATCCCACCCCTATGTGTGTAAACATGCATACATCTTCACCACTATCTGGATAAACATTGAAATGTCTACACCGCTATCTGTATGAAAATGGAAATATCTACACCGCTATCTGTTTGAAGATGGAAATATATACACCGCTATCTGCATGAAAATGGAAATATCTACACAGCTATCTGTATATACATGGAAATATCTACACAGCTATCTCTTTACACATGGAAATAACTACACCACTATCTGTATGAACATGGAAATATCTACACCGCCATCTGTATGAACATGGAAATATCTGCACCGCCATCAGTATGAACATATAAATATCTACACCGCCATCTGTATTAAGATGGAGATATCTACAACGCTATCTGAATAAACATGGAAATATCTATACCGCTATCTGTATAAACATGGAAATATCTTCACCGCTATCTGTATAAACATGGAAATAGCAGCACCGCTATCTGTATGAAAATGGAAATACCTACACCGCTATCTCTATGAACATGGAAATATCTACAACGCTATCTGTATGAACATGGAAATAGCTACACTGCTATCTGTATGAACATGGAAATATCTACACCACTATCTGTAGGAACATGGAAATATCTACACCGCTATCTCTATGAACATGGATATATGTACACAGCCATCTGGATGAACATGGAAATATCTACACCGCTATCTGCATGAACATGGAAATATCTACACCGCTATCTGTGTAAACATGCATACATCTTCACCGCAATCTGTATAAGCATGGAAATATCAACACCGCTATCTGTATGAACTTGGAAATATCTACACCGCTATCTGTTTGAACATGGAAATATCTAAACCGCTATCTGTATGAACATGGAAATATCTACACCGCTATCTGTATGAACATGGAAATATCTACTCCGCTATCTGTATGAACATGGAAATAGCTACACCGCTATCTGTATGAACATGGATATATCTACACAGCCATCTGGATGAACATGGAAATATCTACACCGCTATCTGTATAAACATGGAAATATCGACACCGCTATCTGTATGAACATGAAAATATCTACACCGCTATCTGTATGAACATGGAAATATCTACACCGCTATCTGTTTGAACATGGAAATATCTACACCGCTATCTGCATGAAAATGGAAATATCTACACTGCTATCTGCATATATATTTAAATATCTACACAGCTATCTCTTTACACATGGAAATAACTACACTGCTATCTGCATGAACATGGAAATATCTACACCGCCATGTGTATGAACATGGAAATATCTGCACTGCCATCTGTATGAACATATAAATATCTACACCGCAATCTGTATTAAGATGGAGATATCTACACTGCTGTCTGTATAAACATGGAAATATCTACACCGCTATGTGTATAAACATGGAAATATCTACACCGCTATCTGTATAAACATGGAAATATCTACACCACTACCTGTATAAACATGGAAATATCAGCACCGCTATCTGTATGAACATGGAAATATCTACACCGCTATCTGTGTAAACATGCATACATCTTCACCGCTGTCTGTATAAACATGGAAATGTCTACAAGGCTATCTGTATGAACATGGAAATATCTACACCGCTATCTGCATGAAAATGGAAATATATACACAGCTATCTGCATATACATGGAAATATCTACACAGCTATCTCTTTACACATGGAAATAACTACACCGCCATCTGTATGAACATGGAAATATCCGCACCGCCATCTGTATGAGCACATAAATATCTACACCGCCATCTGTATTAAGATGGAGTTACCTACACCGCTATCTGTATAAACATGGAAATATCTACACCGCTATCTGCATAAACATGGAAATATCTACACCGCTATCTGTATAAACATGGAAATATCAGCACCACTATCTGTATGAACAAGGAAATATCTACACAGCCCTCTGGATGAACATGGAAATATCCACACCGCTATCTGTGTAAACATGCATACATCTTCACCGCTATGTGTAGAAACATGGAAATACCTACACCGCTATCTGTATGAATATGGAAATATCTACACCGCTATCTGTTTGAAGATGGAAATATATACACCGCTATCTGCATGAAAATGGAAATATCTACACAGCTATCTGCATATATATGGAAATATCTACACAGCTATCTCTTTACACATGGAAATAACTACACCACTATCTGTATGAACATGGAAATATCTACACCGCCATCTGTATGAACATGGAAATATCTGCACCGCAATCTGTATGAACATATAAATATCTACATCGCCATCTGTATTAAGATGGAGATATCTACACCGCTATCTGAATAAACATGGAAATATCTACAACGCTATCTGTATAAACATGGAAATATCAGCACCGCTATCTGAATGAACATGGAAATATCTACACCGCTATCTGTATGAACATGGAAATATCTACACCGCTATCTGTATGAACATGGAAATATCTACAAAGCTATCTGAATGAACATGGAAAAATCTACACCGCTATCTGTTTGAACATGGAAATATCTACACCGCTATCTGCATGAAAATGGAAATATCTACACTGCTATCTGCATATACGTGGAAATATCTACACAGCTATCTCTTTACACATGGAAATAACTACACCGCTATATCTATAAACATGGAAATATCTACACCGCCATCTGTATGAACATGGAAATATCTGCACCGCCATCTGTATGAACATATAAATATCTACACCGCCATCTGTATTAAGAAGGAAATATCTATACCGCTATCTGTATAAACCTGGAAATATCTACACCGCTGCCTGTATAAACATGGAAATAGCACCGCAATCAGTATGAACATGGAAATATCTACACCGCTATCTGTATGAACATGGAAATATCTACACTGCTCTGTGTATGAACATGGAAATAGCTACACCGTTATCTGTATGAACATGGAAATAGCTACACCACTACCTGCATAAACATGGAAATATCAGCACCGCTATCTGTAGGAACATGGAAATATCTACACCGCTATCTGTACGAACATGGAAATATCTACAACGCTATCTGTATGAACATGGAAATAGCTACACCGCTATCTGTATGAACATGGAAATGGCTACACCACTATCTGTATGAACATCGAAATAACTACACCGCTATCTGTATGAACATGGATATATCTACACAGCCATCTGGATGAACATGGACATATCTACACCGCTATCTGTATGAACTTGGATATATCTACCCAGCCATCTGGATGAACATGGAAATAGCTACACCGCTATCTGTGTAAACATGCATAGAACTTCACCGCTATCTCTATAAACATAGAAATATCTACACCGCTATCTGTATAAACATGGAAATATCCACACCGCTATCTGTATGAACATGGAAATATCTACACCGCTATCTGTTTGAACATGGAAATATCTACACCGCTATCTGTATGAAAATGGAAATATCTACACTGCTATCTGCATACACATTTAAATATCTACACAGCTATCTCTTTACACATGGAAATAACTACACCGCTATCTGTATGAACATGGGAATATCTACACCGCCATCTGTATGAACACGGAAATATCTGCACCGCCATCTGTAAGAACATATAAATATCTACACAGCCATCTGTATTAAGATGGAGATATCTACACTGCTATCTGTATAAACATGGAAATATCTAAACCGCCATCTGTATGAACATATAAATATCTACACCGCCATCTGTATTAAGAAGGAAATATCTAAACCGCTATCTGTATAAACATGGAAATATCTACACCGCTGCCTGTATAAACAAGGAAATATCAGCACCGCTATCTGTATGAACATGGAAATATCTACACCGCTATCTGTATGAACATGGAAATATCTACACAGCTATCTGTATGAACATGGAAATAGCTACACCGCTATCTAAATGAACATGGATATATCTACACAGCCATCTGGATGAACATGGAAATATCTACACCGCTATGTGTGTAAACATGCATAGATCTTCACCGCTATCTGTATAAACATGGAAATATCTACACCGCTATCTGTATGAACATGGAAATATCTACACCGCTATCTGTATGAACATGGAAATATCTACACCGCTATCTGTTTGAACATGGAAATATCTACACCGCTATCTGCATGAAAATGGAAATATCTACACTGCTATCTGAATATACCTTTAAATATCTACACTGCTATCTCTTTACACATGGAAATAACTACACCGCTATGTGTATGAACATGGAAATATCTACACCGCTATCTGTATGAACATGGAAATATCTGCACCGCCATCTGTATGAACATATAAATATCTACACCGCCATCTGTATTAAGATGGAGATATCTACACTGCTATCTGTTTAAACATGGAAATATCTACACCGCTATCTGTATAAACATGGAAATATCTACACCACTACGTGTATAAACATGGAAATATCAGCACCGCTATCTGTATGAACATGTAAATATCTACAAAGCTATCTGAATGAACATGGAAAAATCTACACCGCTATCTGTTTGAACATGGAAATATCTACACCGCTATATGCATGAAAATAGAAATATCTACAAAGCTCTCTGCATATACATGGAAATATCTACACAGCTATCTCTTTACACATGGAAATAACTACACCGCTATCTGTATGAACATGGAAATATCTACACCGCCATCTGAACACGGAAATATCTGCACCGCCATCTGTAAGAACATATAAATATCTACACCGCCACCTGTATTAAGATGGAGTTATCTACACTGCTATCTGTATAAACATGGAAATATCTACACCGCCATCTGTATGAACATATAAATATCTACACCGTCATCTGTATTAAGAAGGAAATATCTAAACCGCTATCTGTATAAACATGGAAATATCTACACCGCTGCCTGTATAAACAAGGGAATATCAGCACCGCTATCTGTATGAACAGGGAAATATCTACACCGCTATCTGTATGAACATGGAAATATCTACACCGCTATCTGTATGAACATGGAAATAGCTGCACCGCTATCTGTATGAACATGGATATATCTACACAGCCATCTGGATGAACATGGAAATATCTACACCGCTATCTGTGTAAACATGCATAGATCTTCACCGCTATCTGTATAAACATGGAAATATCTACACCGCTATCTGTATGAACATGGAAATATCTACACCGCTAACTGTATGAACATGGAAATATCTACACCGCTATCTGTTTGAACATGGAAATATCTACACTGCTATCTGCATGAAAATGGAAATATCTACACTGCTATCTGTATATACCTTTAAATATCTACACTGCTATCTCTTTACACATGGAAATAACTACACCGCTATCTGTATGAACATGGAAATATCTACACCGCTATCTGTATGAATATGGAAATATCTGCACCGCCATCTGTATGAACATATAAATATCTACACCGCCATCTGTATTAAGATGGAGATATCTACACTGCTATCTGTATAAACATGGAAATATCTACACCGCTATCTGTATAAACGTGGAAATATCTACACCGCTATCTGTATAAACATGGAAATATCTACACCACTACCTGCATAAACATGGAAATATCAGCACCGCTATCTGTAGGAACATGGAAATATCTACACCGCTATCTGTACGAACATGGAAATATCTACAACGCTATCTGTATGAACATGGAAATAGCTACACCGCTATCTGTATGAACATGGAAATAGCTACACCACTATCTGTATGAACATGGAAATAACTACACCGCAATCTGTATCAACATGGATATATCTACACAGCCATCTGGATGAACATGGACATATCTACACCGCTATCTGTATGAACATGGAAATATCTACACCGCTATCTGTGTAAACATGCATACATCTTCACCGCTATCTGTATAAACATGGATATATCTACACCGCTATCTGTATGAACATGGAAATAGCTACACCGCTATCTGTATGAACATGGAAATATCTACACCGCTATCTGTATGAACATGGATATGTCTACACAGCCATCTGGATGAACATGGAAATATCTACACCGCCATCTGTATTAAGATGGAGATATCTATACCGCTATCTGTATAAACCTGGAAATATCTACACCGCTGCCTGTATAAACATGGAAATATCAGCACCGCTATCAGTATGAACATGGAAATATCTACACCGCTATCTGTATGAACATGGAAATATCTACACTGCTATCTGTATGAACATGGAAATAGCTACACCGTTATCTGTATGAACATGGAAATAGCTACACCACTACCTGCATAAACATGGAAATATCAGCACCGCTATCTGTAGGAACATGGAAATATCTACACCGCTATCTGTACGAACATGGAAATATCTACAACGCTATCTGTATGAACATGGAAATAGCTACACCGCTATCTGTATGAACATGGAAATAGCTACACCACTATCTGTATGAACATGGAAATAACTACACCGCTATCTGTATGAACATGGATATATCTACACAGCCATCTGGATGAACATGGACATATCTACACCGCTATCTGTATGAACATGGATATATCTACACAGCCATCTGGATGAACATGGAAATATCTACACCGCTATCTGTGTAAACATGCATAGAACTTCACCGCTATCTCTATAAACATGGAAATATCTACACGGCTATCTGTATGAACATGGAAATATCCACAACGCTATCTGTATGAACATGGAAATATCTACACCGCTATCTGTTTGAACATGGAAATATCTACACCGCTATCTGTATGAAAATGGAAATATCTACACTGCTATCTGCATACACATTTAAATATCTACACAGCTATCTCTTTACACATGGAAATAACTACACCGCTATCTGTATGAACATGGGAATATCTACACCGCCATCTATATGAACACGGAAATATCTGCACCGCCATCTGTAAGAACATATAAATATCTACACAGCCATCTGTATTAAGATGGAGATATCTACACTGCTATCTGTATAAACATGGAAATATCTAAACCGCCACCTGTATGAACATATAAATATCTACACCGCCATCTGTATTAAGAAGGAAATATCTAAACCGCTATCTGTGTAAACATGGAAATATCTACACCGCTGCCTGTATAAACAAGGAAATATCAGCACCGCTATCTGTATGAACATGGAAATATCTACACCGCTATCTGTATGAACATGGAAATATCTACACAGCTATCTGTATGAACATGGAAATAGCTACACCGCTATCTAAATGAACATGGATATATCTACACAGCCATCTGGATGAACATGGAAATATCTACACCGCTATGTGTGTAAACATGCATAGATCTTCACCGCTATCTGTATAAACATGGAAATATCTACACCGCTATCTGTATGAACATGGAAATATCTACACCGCTATCTGTATGAACATGGAAATATCTACACCGCTATCTGTTTGAACATGGAAATATCTACACCGCTATCTGCATGAAAATGGAAATATCTACACTGCTATCTGAATATACCTTTAAATATCTACACTGCTATCTCTTTACACATGGAAATAACTACACCGCTATGTGTATGAACATGGAAATATCTACACCGCTATCTGTGTGAACATGGTAATATCTGCACCGCCATCTGTATGAACATATAAATATCTACACCACCATCTGTATTAAGATGGAGATATCTACACTGCTATCTGTTTAAACATGGAAATATCTACACCGCTATCTGTATAAACATGGAAATATCTACACCACTACGTGTATAAACATGGAAATATCAGCAAGGCTATCTGTATGAACATGGAAATATCTACAAAGCTATCTGAATGAACATGGAAAAATCTACACCGCTATCTGTTTGAACATGGAAATATCTACACCGCTATCTGCATGAAAATAGAAATATCTACAAAGCTCTCTGCATATACATGGAAATATCTACACAGCTATCTCTTTACACATGGAAATAACTACACCGCTATCTGTATGAACATGGAAATATCTACACCGCCATCTGTATGAACACGGAAATATCTGCACCGCCATCTGTAAGAACATATAAATATCTACACCGCCATCTGTATTAAGATGGAGTTATCTACACTGCTATCTGTATAAACATGGAAATATCTACACCGCCATCTGTATGAACATATAAATATCTACACCGTCATCTGTATTAAGAAGGAAATATCTAAACCGCTATCTGTATAAACATGGAAATATCTACACCGCTGCCTGTATAAACAAGGAAATATCAGCACCGCTATCTGTATGAACAGGGAAATATCTACACCGCTATCTGTATGAACATGGAAATATCTACACCGCTATCTGTATGAACATGGAAATAGCTGCACCGCTATCTGTATGAACATGGATATATCTACACAGCCATCTGGATGAACATGGAAATATCTACACCGCTATCTGTTTAAACATGCATAGATCTTCACCGCTATCTGTATAAACATGGAAATATCTACACCGCTATCTGTATGAACATGGAAATATCTACACCGCTATCTGTATGAACATGGAAATATCTACACCGCTATCTGTTTGAACATGGAAATATCTACACTGCTATCTGCATGAAAATGGAAATATCTACACTGCTATCTGTATATACCTTTAAATATCTACACTGCTATCTCTTTACAGATGGAAATAACTACACCGCTATCTGTATGAACATGGAAATATCTACACCGCTATCTGTATGAACATGGAAATATCTGCACCGCCATCTGTATGAACATATAAATATCTACACCGCCATCTGTATTAAGATGGAGATATCTACACTGCTATCTGTATAAACATGGAAATATCTACACCGCTATCTGTATAAACGTGGAAATACCTACACCGCTATCTGTATAAACATGGAAATATCTACACCACTACCTGCATAAACATGGAAATATCAGCACCGCTATCTGTAGGAACATGGAAATATCTACACCGCTATCTGTACGAACATGGAAATATCTACAACGCTATCTGTATGAACATGGAAATAGCTACACCGCTATCTGTATGAACATAGAAATAGCTACACCACTATCTGTATGAACATGGAAATAACTACACCGCTATCTGTATGAACATGGATATATCTACACAGCCATCTGGATGAACATGGACATATCTACACCGCTATCTGTATGAACATGGAAATATCTACATCGCTATCTGTGTAAACATGCATACATCTTCACTGCTATCTGTATAAACATGGATATATCTACACCGCTATCTGTATGAACATGGAAATAGCTACACCGCTATCTGTATGAACATGGAAATATCTACACCGCTATCTGTGTGAACATGGATATATCTACACAGCCATCTGGATGAACATGGAAATATCTACACCGCTATCTGTGTAAACATGCATACATCTTCACCGCTATCTGTTTAAACATGGAAATATCTACACCGCTATCTGAATGAACATAGAAATATCTGCACCGCTATCTGTATGAACATGGAAATATCTACACCGCTATATGTTTGAACATGGAAATATCTACACCGCTATCTGCATGAAAATGGAAATATCTACACTGCTATCTGCATATACATGGAAATATCTACACAGCTATCTCTTTACACATGGAAACAACTACAACGCTATCTGTATGAACATGGAAATATCTACACCGCCATCTGAATGAACATGGAAATATCTGCACCGCCATCTGTATGAACATATAAATATTTACACCGCCATCTGTACAAAGATGGAGATATCTACAACGCTATCTGTATAAACATGGAAATATCTACACCGCTATCTGTATAAACATGGAAATATCTACACCGCTATCTGTATAAACATGGAAATATCTACACCGCTACCTGTATAAACATGGAAATATCAGCACCGCTATCTGTATGAACATGGAAATATCTACACCGCTATCTGTATGAACATGGAAATATCTACACCACCATCTGTATGAACATATAAATATCTACACTGCCATCTGTATTAAGATGGAGATATCTACACCGCTATGTGAATAAACATGGAAATATCTACACCGCTATCTGTATGAACATGGAAATATCTACACCGCTATCTGTATGAACATAGAAATATCTTCACCGCCATCTGTACGAACATGGATATATCTGCAGAGCCATCTGGATGAACATGGAAATATCTTCACCGCCATCTGTATGAACATATAAGTATCTACACCGCCATCTGTATTAAGATGGAGATATCTACACCGCTATCTGTATAAACCTGGAAATATCTACACTGCTATCTGTATAAACATGGAAATATCTACACCGCTACCTGTATAAACATGGAAATATCTACACCGCTATCTGCATGAAAATGGAAATATCTACACTGTTATCTGCATATACATGGAAATATCTACACAGCTATCTCTTTACACATTTAAATAACTACACCGCTATCTGTATGAACATGGATATATCTACACAGCCCTCTGGATGAACATGGAAATATCCACACCGCTATCTGTGTAAACATGCATACATCTTCTCCGCTATCTGTATAAACATGGAAATATGTACTCCGCTATCTGTATGAACATGGAAATATCTACACCACTATCTGTTTGAAGATGGAAATATCTACACAGCTATCTGCATGAAAATGGAAATATCTACAAAGCTATCTGCATATACATGGAAATATCTACACAGCTATCTCTTTACACATGGAAATAACTACACCGCTATATCTATAAACATGGAAATATCTACACCGCCATCTGAATGAACATGGAAATATCTGCACTGCCATCTGTTTGAACATATAAATATCTACACCGCCATCTGTATTAAGAAGGAAATATCTAAACCGCTATCTGTATAAACATGGAAATATCTACACCGCTGCCTGCATAAACTTGGAAATATCAGCACCGCCCTCTGTATGAAAATGGAGATATCTACACCGCTATCTGTACGAACATGGAAATATCTACACTGCTATCTGTATGAACATGGAGATAGTTTCACCGTTATCTGCATGAACATGGAAATAGCTGCACCGCTATTTGTATGAACATGGAAATATCTACACCGCTATCTGTATGAACATGGAAATATCTGCACCGCCATCTGTATGAACATATAAATATCTACACCGCCATCTGTATTAAGATGGAGATATCTACACTGCTATCTGTTTAAATATGGAAATATCTACACCGCTATCCGTATAAACATGGAAATATCTACACTGCTATCTGTATAAACATGGAAATATCTACACCACTACGTGTATAAACATGGAAATATCAGCACCGCTATCTGTATGAACATGGAAATATCTACAAAGCTATCTGAATGAACATGGAAAAATTTACACTGCTATCTGTTTGAACATGGAAATATCTACACCGCTATCTGCATGAAAATGGAAATATCTACAAAGCTCTCTGCATATACATGGAAATATCTACACAGCTATCTCTTTACACATGGAAATAACTACACCGCTATCTGTATGAAAATGGAAATATCTACACCGCCATCTGTATGAACACGGAAATATCTGCACCGCAATCTGTAAGAACATATAAATATCTACACCGCCATCTGTATTAAGATGGAGTTATCTACACTGCTATCTGTATAAACATGGAAATATCTACACCGCCATCTGTATGAACATATAAATATCTACACCGTCATCTGTATTAAGAAGGAAATATCTAAACTGCTATCTGTATAAACATGGAAATATCTACACCGCTGCCTGTATAAACAAGGAAATATCAGCACTGCTATCTGTATGAACAGGGAAATATCTACACCGCTATCTGCATGAACATGGAAATATCTACACCGCTATCTGTATGAACATGGAAATAGCTGCACCGCTATCTGTATCAACATGGATATATCTACACAGCCATCTGGATGAACATGGAAATATCTACACCGCTATCTGTGTAAACATGCATAGACCTTCACCGCTATCTGTATAAACATGGAAATATCTACACCGCTATCTGTATGAACATGGAAATATCTACACCGCTATCTGTATGAACATGGAAATATCTACACCGTTATCTGTTTGAACATGGAAATATCTACACCGCTATCTGCATGAAAATGGAAATATCTACACTGCTATCTGTATATACCTTTAAATATCTACACTGCTATCTCTTTACACATGGAAATAACTACACCGCTATCTGTATGAACATGGAAATATCTACACCGCTATCTGTATGAACATGGAAATATCTGCACCGCCATCTGTATGAACATATAAATATCTACACCGCCATCTGTATTAAGATGGAGATATCTATACCGCTATCTGTATAAACCTGGAAATATCTACACCGCTGCCTGTATAAACATGGAAATATCAGCACCGCTATCAGTATGAACATGGAAATATCTACACCGCTATCTGTATGAACATGGAAATATCTACACTGCTATCTGTATGAACATGGAAATAGCTACACCGTTATCTGTATGAACATGGAAATAGCTCCACCACTACCTGCATAAACATGGAAATAACTACACCGCTATCTGTATGAACATGGATATATCTACACAGCCATCTGGATGAACATGGACATATCTACACCGCTATCTGTATGAACATGGATATATCTACACAGCCATCTGGATAAACATGGAAATATCTACACTGCTATCTGTGTAAACATGCATAGAACTTCACCGCTATCTCTATAAACATGGAAATATCTACACCGCTATCTGTATGAACATGGAAATATCCACACCGCTATCTAAATGAACATGGATATATCTACACAGCCATCTGGATGAACATGGAAATATCTACACCGCCATGTGTGTAAACATGCATAGATCTTCACCGCTATCTGTATAAACATGGAAATATCTACACCGCTATCTGTATGAACATGGAAATATCTACACCGCTATCTGTATGAACATGGAAATATCTACACCGCTATCTGTTTGAACATGGAAATATCAGCACCGCTATCTGCATGAAAATGGAAATATCTACACTGCTATCTGAATATACCTTTAAATATCTACACTGCTATCTCTTTACACATGGAAATAACTACACCGCTATGTGTATGAACATGGAAATATCTACACCGCTATCTGTATGAACATGGAAATATCTGCACCGCCATCTGTATGAACATATAAATATCTACACCGCCATCTGTATTAAGATGGAGATATCTACACTGCTATATGTTTAAGAAAAGAAATATCTACACCGCTATCTGTATAAACATGGAAATATCTACAGCACTACTTGTATGAACATGGAAATATCAGCACCGCTATCTGTATGAACATGGAAATATCTACAAAGCTATCTGAATGAACATGGAAATATCTACACCGCTATCTGCATGAAAATAGAAATATCTACAAAGCTCTCTGCATATACATGGAAATATCTACACAGCTATCTCTTTACACATGGAAATAACTACACCGCTATCTGTATGAACATGGAAATATCTACACCGCCATCTGTATGAACACGGAAATATCTGCACCGCCATCTGTAAGAACATATAAATATCTACACCGCCATCTGTATTAAGATGGAGTTATCTACACTGCTATCTGTATAAACATGGAAATATCTACACCGCCATCTGTATGAACATATAAATATCTACACCGCCATCTGTATTGAGAAGGAAATATCTAAACCGCTATCTGTATAAACATGGAAATATCTACACCGCTGCCTGTATAAACAAGGAAATATCAGCACCGCTATCTGTATGAACAGGGAGATATCTACACCGCTATCTGTATGAACATGGAAATATCTACACCGCTATCTGTATGAACATGGAAATAGCTGCACCGCTATCTGTATGAACATGGATATATCTACACAGCCATCTGGATGAACATGGAAATATCTACACCGCTATCTGTGTAAACATGCATAGCTCTTCACCGCTATCTGTATAAACATGGAAATATCTACACCGCTATCTGTATGAACATGGAAATATCTACACCGCTACCTGTATGAACATGGAAATATCTACACCGCTATCTGTTTGAACATGGAAATATCTACACCGCTATCTGCATGAAAATGGAAATATCTACACTGCTATCTGTATATACCTTTAAATATCTACACTGCTATCTCTTTACACATGGAAATAACTACACCCCTATCTGTATGAACATGGAAATATCTACACCGCTATCTGTATGAACATGGAAATATCTGCACCGCCATCTGTATGAACATATAAATATCTACACCGCCATCTGTATTAAGATGGAGATGTCTACACTGCTATCTGTATAAACATGGAAATATCTACACCGCTATCTGTATAAACGTGGAAATATCTACACCGCTATCTGTATAAACATGGAAATATCTACACCACTACCTGCATAAACATGGAAATATCAGCACCGCTATCTGTAGGAACATGGAAATATCTACACCGCTATCTGTACGAACATGGAAATATCTACACCGCTATCTGTATGAACATGGAAATAGCTACACCGCTATCTGTATGAACATGGAAATAGCTACACCTCTATCAGTTTGAACATGGAAATAACTACACCGCTATCTGTATGAACATGGATATATCTACACAGCCATCTGGATGAACATGGACATATCTACACCGCTATCTGTATGAACATGGAAATATCTACACCGCTATCTGTGTAAACATGCATACATCTTCACCGCTATCTGTATAAACATGGATATATCTACACCGCTATCTGTATGAACATGGAAATAGCTACACCGCTATCTGTATGAACATGGAAATATCTACACCGCTATCTGTATGAACATGGATATATCTACACAGCCATCTGGATGAACATGGAAATATCTACACCGCTATCTGTGTAAACATGCATACATCTTCACCGCTATCTGTTTAAACATGGAAATATCTACACCGCTATCTGAATGAACATAGAAATATCTGCACCGCTATCTGTATGAACATGGAAATATCTACACCGCTATATGTTTGAACATGGAAATATCTACACCGCTATCTGCATGAAAATGGAAATATCTACACTGCTATCTGCATATACATGGAAATATCTACACAGCTATCTCTTTACACATGGAAATAACTACAACGCTATCTGTATGAACATGGAAATATCTACACCGCCATCTGAATGAACATGGAAATATCTGCACCGCCATGTGTATGAACATATAAATATTTACACCGCCATCTGTACAAAGATGGAGATATCTACACCGCTATCTGTATAAACATGGAAATATCTACACCGCTATCTGTATAAACATGGAAATATCTACACCGCTATCTGTATAAACATGGAAATATCTACACCGCTACCTGTATAAACATGGAAATATCAGCACCGCTATCTGTATGAACATGGAAATATCTACACCGCTATCTGTATGAACATGGAAATATCTACACCACCATCTGTATGAACATGGAAATATCCGCACCGCCATCTGTATGAACATATAAATATCTACACCGCCATCTGTATTAAGATGGAGATATCTACACCGCTATGTGAATAAACATGGAAATATCTACACCGCTATCTGTATGAACATGGAAATATCTACACCGCTATCTGTATGAACATGGAAATATCTTCACCGCCATCTGTACGAACATGGATATATCTGCAGAGCCATCTGGATGAACATGGAAATATCTACACCGCCATCTGTATGAACATATAAGTATCTACACCGCCATCTGTATTAAGATGGAGATATCTACACCGCTATCTGTATAAACCTGGAAATATCTACACTGCTATCTGTATAAACATGGAAATATCTACACCGCTACCTGTATAAACATGGAAATATAAGCACCGCTATCTGTAGGAACATGGAAATATCTACACCGCTATCTGCATGAAAATGGAAATATCTACACTGTTATCTGCATATACATGTAAATATCTACACAGCTATCTCTTTACACATGGAAATAACTACACCGCTATCTGTATGAACAGGGATATATCTACACAGCCCTCTGGATGAACATGGAAATATCCACACCGCTATCTGTGTAAACATGCATACATCTTCACCGCTATCTGTATAAACATGGAAATATGTACACCGCTATCTGTATGAACATGGAAATATCTACACCGCTATCTGTTTGAAGATGGAAATATCTACACAGCTATCTGCATGAAAATGGAAATATCTGCAAAGCTATCTGCATATACACGGAAATATCTACACAGCTATCTCTTTACACATGGAAATAACTACACCGCTATATCTATAAACATGGAAATATCTACACCGCCATCTGTATGAACATGGAAATATCTGCACTGCCATCTGTTTGAACATATAAATATCTACACCGCCATCTGTATTAAGAAGGAAATATCTAAACCGCTATCTGTATAAACATGGAAATATCTACACCGCTGCCTGCATAAACTTGGAAATATCAGCACCGCCCTCTGTATGAAAATGGAGATATCTACACCGCTATCTCTATGAACATGGAAATATCTACACTGCTATCTGTATGAACATGGAAATAGCTACACCGTTATCTGTATGAACATGGAAATAGCTGCACCGCTATTTGTATGAACATGGAAATATCTACACCGCTATCTGTATGAACATGGAAATATCTGCACCGCCATCTGTATGAACATATAAATATCTACACCGCCATCTGTATTAAGATGGAGATAACTACACTGCTATCTGTTTAAACATGGAAATATCTACACCGCTATCTGTATAAACATGGAAATATCTACAGCGCTATCTGTATAAACATGGAAATATCTACACCACTGCGTGTATAAACATGGAAATATCAGCACAGCTATCTGTATGAACATTGAAATATCTACAAAGCTATCTGAATGAACATGGAAAAATCTACACCGCTATCTGTTTGAACATGGAAATATCTACACCGCTATCTGCATGAAAATGGAAATATCTACAAAGCTATCTGCATATACATGGAAATATCTACACAGCTATCTCTTTACACATGGAAATAACTACACCGCTATCTGGATGAACATGGAAATATCTACACCGCCATCTGTATGAACATATAAATATCTACACCGTCATCTGTATTAAGAAGGAAATATCTAAACCACTATCTGTATAAACATGGAAATATCTACACCACTGCCTGTATAAAGAAGGAAATATCAGCACCGCTATCTGTATGAACAGGGAAATATCTACACCGCTATCTGTATGAACATGGAAATATCTATACCGCTATCTGTATGAACATGGAAATAGCTGCACCGCTATCTGTATGAACATGGATATATCTACACAGCCATCTGGATGAACATGGAAATACCTACACCGCTATCTGTGTAAACATGCATAGATCTTCACCGCTATCTGTATAAACATGGAAATATCTACACCGCTATCTGTATGAACATGGAAATATCTACACCGCTATCTGTATGAACATGGAAATATCTACACCGCTATCTGTTTGAACATGGAAATATCTACACCGCTGTCTGCATGAAAATGGAAATATCTACACTGCTATCTGTATATACCTTTAAATATCTACACTGCTATCTCTTTACACATGGAAATAACTACACCGCTATCAGTATGAACATGGAAATATCTACACCGCTATCTGTATGAACATGGAAATATCTGCACCGCTATCTGTATGAACATGGAAATATCTACACCGCTATCTGTATGAACATGGAAATATCTGCACCGCCATCTGTATTAACATATAAATATCTACACCGCCATCTGTATTAAGATGGAGATATCTACACTGCTATCTGTATAAACATGGAAATATCTACACCGCTATCTGTATAAACGTGGAAATATCTACACCGCTATCTGTATAAACATGGAAATATCTACACCACTACCTGCATAAACATGGAAATATCAGCACTGCTATCTGTAGGAACATGGAAATATCTACACCGCTATCTGTATGAACATGGAAATATCTACAACGCTATCTGTATGAACATGGAAATAGCTATACCGCTATCTGTATGAACATGGAAATAGCTACACCACTATCTGTATGAACATGGAAATAACTACACCGCTATCTGTATGAACATGGATATATCTACACAGCCATCTGGATGAACATGGACATATCTACACCGCTATCTGTATGAACATGGATATATCTACACCGCTATCTGTGTAAACATGCATACATCTTCACCGCTATCTGTATAAACATGGAAATATCTACACCGCTATCTGTATGAACATGGAAATAGCTACACCGCTATCTGTATGAACATGGAAATATCTACACCGCTATCTGTATGAACATGGATATATCTACACAGCCATCTGGATGAACATGGAAATATCTACACCGCTATCTGTGTAAACATGCATACATCTTCACCGCTATCTGTATAAACATGGAAATATCTACACCGCTATCTGAATGAACATAGAAATATCTGCACCGCTATCTGTATGAACATGGAAATATCTACACCGCTATATGTTTGAACATGGAAATATCTACACCGCTATCTGCATGAAAATGGAAATATCTACACTGCTATCTGCATATACATGGAAATATCTACACAGCTATCTCTTTACAAATGGAAATAACTACAACGCTATCTGTATGAACATGGAAATATCTACACCGCCATCTGAATGAACATGCAAATATCTGCACCGCCATCTGTATGAACATATAAATATTTACACCGCCATCTGTACAAAGATGGAGATATCTACACCGCTATCTGTATAAACATGGAAATATCTACACCGCTATCTGTATAAACATGGAAATATCTACACCGCTATCTGTATAAACATGGAAATATCTACACCGCTACCTGTATAAACATGGAAATATCAGCACCGCTATCTGTATGAAAATGGAGATATCTACACCGCTATCTGTATGAACATGGAAATATCTACACTGCTATCTGTATGAACATGGAGATAGCTACACCGTTATCTGTATGAACATGGAAATAGCTACACCGCTATCTGTATGAGCATGGAAATATCTACACCGCTATCTGTATGAACATGGATATATCTACACAGCCATCTGGATGAACATGGAAATATCTACACCGCTATCTGTATGAACATGGAAATATCTACACCGCTATCTGTATGAACATGGATATATCTACACAGCCATCTGGATGAACATGGAAATATCTACTCCGCTATCTGTGTAAACATGCATACATCTTCACCGCTATCTGAATAAACATGGAAATATCTACACCGCTATCTGTATGAACATGGAAATATCTGCACCGCTATCTGTATGAACATGGAAATATATACACCGCTATCTGTTTGAACATTGAAATATCTACACCGCTCTCTGCATGAAAATGGAAATATCTACACTGCTATCTGCATATACATGGAAATATCTACACAGCTATCTCTTTACACATGGAAATAACTACACCGCTATCTGTATGAACATATAAATATCTACACCGCCATCTGTATTAAGATGGAGATATGTACTCCGCTATCTGTATAAACATGGAAATATCTACACCGCTGTCTGTATAAACATGGAAATATCTACACCGCTATCAGTATAAACATGGAAATATCTACACCGCTACCTGTATAAACATGGAAATATCAGCACCGCTATCTGTATGAACATGGAAATATCTACACCGCTATCTGTATGAACATGGAAATATCCACACCGCTATCTGTATGAACATGGAAATATCTACACCGCTATCAGTATGAACAAGGAAATATCTACACCGCTATCTGTATGAACATGGATATATCTACACAGCCCTCTGGATGAACATGGAAATATCCACACCGCTATCTGTGTAAACATGCATACATCTTCACCGCTATCTGTATAAACATGGAAATATCTACACCGCTATCTGTATGAACATGGAAATATCTACACCGCTATCTGTCTGAAGATGGAAATATCTACACCGCTATCTGCATGAAAACGGAAATATCTACACACCTATCAGCATATACATGGAAATATCTACACAGCTATCTCTTTACACATGGAAATAACTACACCGCTATCTGTATGAACATGGAAATATCTACACCGCCATCTGTATGAACATGGAAATATCTGCACCGCCATCTGTATGAACATATAAATATCTACACCGCCATCTGTATTAAGACGGAGATATCTACACTGCTATCTGAATAAACATGGAAATATCTACACCGCTATCAGTATAAACATGGAAATATCTACACCGCTATCTGTATAACCATGGAAATATCTACACCGCTACCTGTATAAACATGGAAATATCAGCACCGCTATCTGTATGAACATGGAAATATCTACACCGCTGCCAGTATAAACATGGAAATATCAGCACGGCTATCTGTATGAACATGGAAATATCTACACCGCTATCTGTATGAACATGGAAATAACTACACTGCTATCTGTATGAACATGGAAATAGCTACACCGTTATCTGTATGAACATGGAAATAGCTACACCACTATCTGTATGAACATGGAAATATCTACACCGCTATCTGTATGAAAATGGATATATCTACACAGCCATCTGGATGAACATGGAAATATCTACACCGCTATCTGTATGAACATGGAAATATCTACACCACTATCTGTATGAACATGGATATATCTACACAGCCATCTGGATGAACATGGAAATATCTACACCGCAATCTGTGTAAACATGCATAGATCTTCACCGCTACCTCTATAAACATGGAAATATCTACACCGCTATCTGTATGAACATGGAAATATCCACACCGCTATCTGTATGAACATGGAAATATCTACACCGCCATCTGTATGAACACGGAAATATCTGCACCGCCATCTGTATGAACATATAAATATCTACAACGCCATCTGTATTAAGAAGGAGATATCTACACTGCTATCTGAATAAAAATGGAAATATCTACACCGCCATCTGTATGAACATATAAATATCTACACAGCCATCTGTATTAAGACGGAAATATCTAAACCGCTATCTGTATAGACATGGAAATATCTGCACCGCTGCCTGTATAAACAAGGAAATATCAGCACCACTATCTGTATGAACATGGAAATATCTACACCGCTATCTGTATGAACATGGAAATATCTACTCCGCTATCTGTATGAACATGGAAATACCTACACCGCTATCTGTATGAACATGGATATATCTACACAGCCATCTGGATGAACATGGAAATATCTACACCGCTATCTGTATAAACATGGAAATATCGACACCGCTATCTGTATGAACATGGAAGTATCTACACCGCTATCTGTATGAACATGGAAATATCTAAACCGCTATCTGTTTGAACATGGAAATATCTACACCGCTCTCTGCATGAAAATGGAAATATCTACACAGCGATCTGCATATACATGGAAATATCTACAAAGCTATCTCTTTATACATGGAAATAAGTACAGCGCTATCTCTATAAACATGGAAATAGCTACACCGCCATCTGTATGAACATGGAAATATCTGCACCGCAATCTGTATGAACATGTAAATATCTACACCGCCATCTATATTAAGATGGAGATATCTACACCGCTATCTGTATAAACTTGGAAATATCTACACCGCTATCTGTATAAACATGGAAATATCTACACCGCAATCTGTATAAACATGGAAATATCTACACCGCTACCTGTATAAACATGGAAATATCAGCACCGCTATCTGTATGAACATGGAAATATCTACACCGCTATCTGAATGAACATGGAAATAACTACACCGATATCTGTATGAACATGGAAATATCTACACCGCTATCTGTATGAACATGGAAATATCTACACCGCTATCTGTATGAACATGGATATATCTACACAGCCCTCTGGATGAACATGGAAATATCCACACCGCTATCTGTGTAAACATGCATACATCTTCACCGCTATCTGTAGAAACATGGAAATATCTACACCGCTATCTGTATGATCATGGAAATATCTACACCGCTATCTGTTTGAAGATGGAAATATATACACCGCTATCTGCATGAAAATGGAAATATCTACACTGCTATCTGCATATACATGGAAATATCTACACAGCTATCTCTTTACACATGGAAATAACTACACCGCTATCTGTATGAACATGGAAATGTCTACACCGCCATCTGTATGAACATGGAAATATCTACACCGCCATCTGTATGAACATATATATATCTACACCGCCATCTGTATTAAGATGGAGATATCTACACCGCTATCTGAATAAACATGGAAATATCTACACCGCTATCTTTATAAACATGGAAATGTCTACTCCGCTATCTGTATAAACATGGAAATATCTACACCGCTACCTGTATAAACATGGAAATATCAGCACCGCTATCTGTATGAACATGGAATTATCTACACAGCTATCTGTATGAACATGGAAATATCTACACTGCTATCAGTATGAACATGGAAATATCTACAAAGCTATCTGAATGAATACGGAAATATCTACACCGCTATCTCATTGAACATGGAAATATCTACACCACTATCTGCATGAAAATGGAAATATCTACAAAGCTATCTGCATATACATGGAAATATCTGCACAGCTATCTCTTTACACATGGAAATAACTACAACGCTATATCTATAAACATGGAAATATCTACACCGCCATCTGTATGAACATGGAAATATCTGCACCGCCATCTGTATGAACATATAAATATCTACACCGCCATCTGTATTAAGAAGGAAATATCTAAACCGCTGTCTGTATAAACATGGAAATATCTACACCGCTATCTGTATGAACATGGAAATATCTACACCGCTATATGTATCAACATGGAAATATCTACACCGCTATCTGTATGAACATGGAAATAGCTACACCGTTATCTCTATGAACATGGAAATAGCTACACCGCTATCTGTATACACATGGAAATATCTACACCGCTATCTGTATGAACATGGATATATCAACTCAGCCATCTGGATGAACATGGAAATATCTACACCGCTATCTGTATGAACATGGAAATATCTACACCGCTATCTGTATGAACATGGATATATCTACACAGCCATCTGGATGAACATGGAAATATCTACACCGCTATCTGTTTAAACATGCATAGATCTTCACCGCTATCTGTATAAACATGGAAATATCTACACCGCTATCTCTGTGAACATGGAAATATCTACACCGCTATCTGTACGAACATGAAATATCTACACCGCTATCTGTTTGAACATGGAAATATCTACACCGCTATCTGCATGAAAATGGAAATATCTACACTGCTATCTGCATATACATTTAAATATCTACAAAGCTATCTCTTTACACATGTAAATAACTACACCGCTGTCTGTATGAACATGGAAATATCTACACCGCCATCTGTATGAACATGGATATATCTGAACCGCCATCTGTATGAACATATAAATATCTACACCGCCATCTGTATTAAGATGGAGATATCTACACTGCTATCTGTATAAACATGGAAATATCTACACCGCTATCTGTATAAACGTGGAAATATCTACACCGCTATCTGTATAAACATGGAAATATCTACACCACTACCTGCATAAACATGGAAATATCAGCACCGCTATCTGTAGGAACATGGAAATATCTACACCGCTATCTGTATGAACATGGAAATATCTACAACGCTATCTGTATGAACATGGAAATAGCTACACCGCTATCTGTATGAACATGGAAATAGCTACACCACTATCTGTATGAACATGGAAATAACTACACCGCTATCTGTATGAACATGGATATATCTACACAGCCATCTGGATGAACATGGACATATCTACACCGCTATCTGTATGAACATGGAAATATCTACACCGCTATCTGTGTAAACATGCATACATCTTCACCGCTATCTGTATAAACATGGAAATATCTACACCGCTATCTGTATGAACATGGAAATAGCTACACCGCTATCTGTATGAACATGGAAATATCTACACCGCTATCTGTATGAACATGGATATATCTACACAGCCATCTGGATGAACATGGAAATATCTACACATCTATCTGTGTAAACATGCATACATCTTCACCGCTATCTGTATAAACATGGAAATATCTACACCGCTATCTGAATGAACATAGAAATATCTGCACCGCTATCTGTATGAACATGGAAATATCTACACCGCTATCTGTTTGAACATGGAAATATCTACACCGCTATCTGCATGAAAATGGAAATATCTACACTGCTATCTGCATATACATGGAAATATCTACACAGCTATCTCTTTACACATGGAAATAACTACAACGCTATCTGTATGAACATGGAAATATCTACACCGCCATCTGAATGAACATGGAAATATCTGCACCGCCATCTGTATGAACATATAAATATTTACACCGCCATCTGTACAAAGATGGAGATATCTACACCGCTATCTGTATAAACATGGAAATATCTACACCACCATCTGTATGAACATATAAATATCTACACCGCCATCTGTATTAATAAGGAAATATATAAACCGCTATCTGTATAAACATGGAAATATCTACACAGCTGCCAGTATAAACATGGAATTATCAACACCGCTATCTGTATGAACATGGAAATATCTACACCGCTATCTGTATGAACATGGAAATATCTACACCGCTCTCTGTATGAACATGGAAATAGCTACACAGCTATCTGTATGAACATGGATATATCTACACAGCCATCTGGATGAACATGGAAATATCTACACCGCTATCTGAATGAACATAGAAATATCTGCACCGCTATCTGTATAAACATGGAAATATCTACACCACCATCTGTATGAACATATAAATATCTACACCGCCATCTGTATTAATAAGGAAATATATAAACCGCTATCTGTGTAAACATGCATAGATCTTCACCGCTATCTGTATAAACATGGAAATATCTACACCGCTATCTGTATGAACATGGAAATATCTACACCGCTATCTGCATGAAAATGGAAATATCTACACTGCTATCTGCATATACATTTAAATATCTACACAGCAATCTCTTTACACATGGAAATAACTACACCGCTATCTGTATGAACATGGAAATATCTACACCGCCATCTGTATGAACATGGAAATATCTGCACCGCCATCTGTATGAACATATAAATATTTACACCACCATCTGTATTAAGATGGAGATATCTACACTGCTAACTGTATAAACATGGAAATATCTACACCGCTATCTCTATAAACATGGAAATATCAGCACCGCTATCTGTATGAACATGGAAATATCCACACCGCTATCTGTAAGAACATGGAAATATCTACACCGCTATCTGTATGAACATGGAAATATCTACACCGCTATCTGTATGAACATGGAAATATCCACACCGCTATCTGAACATGGAAATATCTACACCGCTGTCTGCATGAAAAAGGAAATATCTACACAGCTATCTGCATATACATGGAAATATCTACACAGTTATCTCTTAACACATGGAAATAACTACACTGCTATCTCTATAAACATGGAAATATCTACACCGCCATCTGTATGAACACGGAAATATCTGCAACGCCATCTGTATGAACATATAAATATCTACACCGCCATCTGTATTAAGAAGGAAATATCTAAACCGCTATCTGTATGAACATTGAAATATCTACACCGCTATCTGTATGAACATGGAAATATCTACACCGCTATCTGTGTAAACATGCATACATCTTCACCGCTATCTGTAAAAACATGGAAATATCTACAAGGCTATCTGTATGAACATGGAAATATCTACACCGCTATCTGTACGAACATGGAAATATCTAAACCGCTATCTGCATGAAAATAGAAATATCTACACAGCTATCTGCATATACATGGAAATATCTACACAGCTATCTCTTTACACATGGAAATAACTTCACCGCTATCTGTATGAACACGGAAATATCTGCACCGCCATCTGTATGAACACATAAATATCTACACCGCCATCTGTATTAAGATGGAGATTCCTACACTGCTATCTGTATAAACATGGAAATATCTACACCGCTATCTGTATAAACATGGAAATATCTACACCGCTATCTGTATGAACATGGAAATATCAGGACCGCTATCTGTATAAACATGGAAATATCAGCCCCTCTATCTGTATGAACATGGAAGTATCTACACCGCTATCTGTATGAACATGGATATATCTACACGGCTATCTGTATGAACACGGAAATATCTACACCGCTATCTGTTTGAACATGGAAATATCTAAACCGCTATCTGCATGAAAATGGAAATATATACACAGCTATCTGCATGTACATGGAAATAGCTACACAGCTATCTCTTTACACATGGAAATACATACACCACTATCTGTATGAACATGGAAATATCTTCACCGCCATCTGTATGAACATGGATATATCTACACAGCCATCTGGATGAACATGGAAATATCTACACCGCTATCTGTATGAACATGGAAATATCTATACCGCTATCCGTGTAAACATGCATACATCTTCACCGCTATCTGTATAAACAGAAATATCTACACTGTTATCTGTATGAGCATGGAAATATCTACACCGCTATCTGTTTGAACATGGAAATATCTACACCGCTATCTGCATGAAAATGGAAATATCTACACAGCGATCTGCATATACATGGAAATATCTACAAAGCTATCTCTTTATACATGGAAATAAGTACAGCGCTATCTCTATACACATGGAAATAGCTACACCGCCATCTGTATGAACATGGAAATAACTGCACCGCAATCTGTATGAACATGTAAATATCTACACCGCCATCTATATTAAGATGGAGATATTTACACCGCTATCTGTATAAACTTGGAAATATCTACACCGCTATCTGTATAAACATGGAAATATCTACATCGCAATCTGTATAAACATAGAAATATCTACACCGCTACCTGTATAAACATGGAAATATCAGCACCGCTATCTGTATGAACATGGAAATATCTACACCGCAATCTGAATGAACATGGAAATATCTACACTGCTATCTGTATGAACATGGAAATATCTACACCGCTATCTGTATGAACATGGAAATATCTACACCGCTATCTGTATGAACATGGATATATCTACACAGCCCTCTGGATGAACATGGAAATATCCACACCGCTATCTGTGTAAACATGCATACATCTTCACCGCTATCTGTAGAAACATGGAAATATCTACACCGCTATCTGTGTGATCATGGAAATATCTACACCGCTATCTGAAGATGGAAATATATACACCGCTATCTGCATGAAAATGGAAATATCTACACTGCTATCTGCATATACATGGAAATATCTACACAGCTATCTCTTTACACATGGAAATAACTACACCGCTATCTGTATGAACATGGAAATGTCTACACCGCCATCTGTATGAACATGGAAATATCTACACCGCCATCTGTATGAACATATATATATCTACACCGCCATCTGTATTAAGATGGAGATATCTACACCGCTATCTGAATAAACATGGAAATATCTACACCGCTATCTTTATAAACATGGAAATATCTACTCCGCTATCTTTATAAACATGGAAATATCTACACCGCTACCTGTATAAACATGGAAATATCAGCACCGCTATCTGTATGAACATGGAATTATCTACACAGCTATCTGTATGAACATGGAAATATCTACACCGCTATCTGTATGAACATGGAAATATCTACAAAGCTATCTGAATGAATACGGAAGTATCTACACCGCTATCTGATTGAACATGGAAATATCTACACCATTATCTGCATGAAAATGGAAATATCTACAAAGCTATCTGCATATACATGGAAATATCTGCACAGCTATCTCTTTACACATGGAAATAACTACAACGCTATATCTATAAACATGGAAATATCTACACCGCCATCTGTATGAACATGGAAATATCTGCACCGCCATCTGTATGAACATATAAATATCTACACCGCCATCTGTATTAAGAAGGAAATATCTAAACCGCTGTCTGTATAAACATGGAAATATCTACACCGCTATCTGTATGAACATGGAAATATCTACACCGCTATATGTATCAACATGGAAATATCTACACCGCTATCTGTATGAACATGGAAATAGCTATACCGTTATCTTTATGAACATGGAAATAGCTACACCGCTATCTGTATACACATGGAAATATCTACACCGCTATCTGTATGAACATGGATATATCAACTCAGCCATCTGGATGAACATGGAAATATCTACACCGCTATCTGTATGAACATGGAAATATCTACACCGCTATCTGTATGAACATGGATATATCTACACAGCCATCTGGATGAACATGGAAATATCTACACCGCTATCTGTGTAAACATGCATAGATCTTCACCGCTATCTGTATAAACATGGAAATATCTACACCGCTATCTCTATGATCATGGAAATATCTACACCGCTATCTGTATGAACATGAAATATCTACACCGCTATCTGTTTGAACATGGAAATATCTACACCGCTATCTGCATGAAAATGGAAATATCTACACTGCTATCTGCATATACATTTAAATATCTACACAGCTATCTCTTTACACATGTAAATAACTACACCGCTGTCTGTATGAACATGGAAATACCTACACCGCCATCTGTATGAACATGGATATATCTGCACCGCCATCTGTATGAACATATAAATATCTACACCGCCATCTGTATTAAGATGGAGATATCTATACGGCTATCTGTATAAACATGGAAATATCTACACCGCTATCAGTATAAACATGGAAATATCTACACCACTACCTGTATAAACATGGAAATATCACCTCTGCTATCTATATGAACATGGAAATATCTACACCGCTATCTGTATGAACATGGAAATATCTACACCGCTATCTGTATGAACACGGAAATATCTACACCGCTATCTGTATGAACAAGGAAATATCTACACCGCTATCTGTATGAACATGGAAATATCTACACCACTATATTTATGAACATGGAAAAGTCTGCACTGCCATCTGTATAAACATGGAATTATCTACACCTCTATGTGTATAAACATGTAAATATCTAAACCGCTATCTCTATAAACATGGAAATATCTACAGCGCAATCTGTATGAACATAGAAATATCTACACCGCCATCTGTATGCACATGGAAATATCTCCACCGCCATCTGTGTTAGCATGCAAATATCTTCAACGCCACATATATGAACATGGAAATATCTACACCGATATCTGTATGAACATGGAAATAACTACACAGCCATCTGTATGAAAATGGAAATATCTACAACACCATCTGTATAAACATACAGATATCCTCACCGCCATCTATATGAACATGGAAATATCTACATCGCCATCTGTATTAACATGCAAATAACACCGCTATCTGTGTACACATGGAAATGTCTACACCGCTATCTGTGTAAACATGGAAATGTCTACACCGCCATCTATATAAACACGGAAATACCTAAACCGCCGTCTCTATAAACATGGAAATATCTACACCGCTGTCTGCATAAACGTGGAAATATCTACAGCGCTATCTGTGTAAACAAGGAAATAAATACACCAGCAACTGTAGGAACATGGATATATCTACACCACTATCTCTATAAACACGGAAATCTCTTCACCACTATCTGTATAAACATGGAAATATCTACTCAGCCATCTGTAGGAACATAGAAATGACTACAACGCTATCTCTATAAACGTGGAATTATCCACACCGCTATCTGTATGAACATGGATATATCTGCACATCTGTCTGTGTAAACATGGAAATATTTAAACCGACATCTGTATGAAAATGGGAATATCTAAACCGCTATGTGTAAATACATGGAAATATCTACACCACTTTCCATATAAACACGGAAATAGCTACACCGTTATCTGTATAAACAAGGAAATAACTGCATGGCTATATCTATAAACTTGGATATATCAACACCGCTAACTGTGTAAACATGGAAATATCTACACCGCTATCTGTATAAACATGGAAATATCTACACCGCCATCTGTATAAACATGGAAATATCTACAGCACTATCTGTATGAACATGAAAATATCTACTGCGCCATCTGAATAAACATGGAAGTATCTACACCGCTATATCTATAAACATGGAAATATCTACACCACCATCTCTGTAAACATGGAAATACCTACACCGCTATCTGTATAAAGATCGAAATATCTACACCGCTATCTGAATAAAAATGGAAATATCTAAACTGCCATCTGTTTAAACTTGGAAACATCTACACCGCCATGTCTATAAACATGCACATATGTAGACCGCCAACTGTATAAATATGGACATATCTACACTGCTATCTCTATAAACATGGAAATATCTACACCACTATCTGTATAAACATGAAAATATCTACACCGTTATCTTTATGAACACGGAAATATCCACACCTCTATCTGTATGAACATGGAAATGTCTACACCGCTTTCTGTGTAAACATGGAAATATCTACACCGCTATCTGTATGAACATGCAAATATCTACACAGCTATCTGTATATCAATGGAAATATCTACACTGCTATCTCTATAAACATGGAAATAACTACACTGCTATCTGTATAAACATGGAAATAACTACACTGCTATCTGTATAAACATGGAAATATCTACACCGCTATCTCTATAAACATGGAAATAACTACACCGCTATCTCTATAAACTTGTAAATATTTACAACACTATCTGTGTAAACCTGGAAATGCCTACACCGTTATCCGTGTAAACATGGAAATATCTACACCGCTATCTGTATGAACATGGAAAAATCTACACTGCTACCTGTATGAACATGGAAATATCTACACCGCCATCTGTATGAACATGGAAATATCTGCACAGCTAACTGCATATACTTGGAAATATCTACACAGCTTTATCTATGAACAAGGAAATAACTATACCGCAATCTGTATGAACATGGAAATATCTACACCGCCATCTCTATGAACATGGAAATATCTACACCGCCATCTCTATGAACATGGAAATATCTACACCGCCATCTCTATGAACATGGAAATATCTACACTGCCATCCGCACGAACATGGAAATATCTACAGCGCTATCTGTATGAACATGAAAATATCTACTGCGCCATCTGAATAATCATGAAAGTATCTACACCGCTATATCTATAAACATGGAAATCTCTACACCACCATCTCTGTCAACGTGGAAATACCTACACCGCTATCTGTATAAAGATCGAAATGTCTGCACCGCTATCTGAATAAAAATGGAAATAACTACACCGCCATCTGTATAAAGAAGGAAATATCTACTCCACTCTCTGTATAAACATGGAAATATCTACACCGCTATCTGTATAATCTTCAAAATATCTACACCGCTATCTATATAAACATGGAAATATCTACACCGTTATCTGTACAAACATGGAAATATCTACACCGCAATCTGTAGAATCGTGGAAATCTCTACACCGCCATCTGTATGAACATGGAATTATCTACATTGCCATATGTTTGAACAAGGAAATATCTACACCGCCATCTGTAGGAACATGGCAATATCTACACGGCCATCTGTATGAACATGGAAATCTCTTCACCGCCATCTGTACGAACATGGAAATATCAACAACATCTGTATGAACGTGGAAATATATTCACCGCCATCTGTATGAACATGGAAATATCTACACCGCCATCTTTATGAACATGGAAATATCCACTCCGCCATCTGTATGAACGTGGAAATATCTACACCGCTATCTGTATGAACATAGAAATATCTACACCGCTATCTTTGCGAACATGGATATATCTACACCACCATCTATATAAACATGGAAATATCTATACCGCCATCTCTATAAACATGGAAATATCTACACCGCACCGCTATCTGTGTAAACATGGAAAAGTCTACACCGCCATCTGTATAAACATGGAAATATCTACACCTCTATGTGTATAAACATGGAAAATCTACACCGCTATCTGTGTAAACATGGAAATATCTACACTGCAATCTGTGTAAACTTGGAAATATTTACAACGCTATCTGTATAAAGATCGAAATATCTACACCGCTATCTGAATAAAAATGGAAATATCTACACCGCCATCTGTTTAAACATGGAAACATCTACACCGCCATGTCTATAAACATAGACATATGTACACCGCCATCTGTATAAATATGGAAATATCTACACAGCTATCTCTATAAACATGGAAATATCTACAACGCTCTCTGTGTAAACATGGAAATATCTACATGGCTATCTGCATAAACATGGAAATATCTACACCGCTATCTCTATGAACATGGAAATATCTACACCGCTATCTCTATGAACATGCAAATATCTACAAAGCTATCTGTATATCAATGGAAATATCTACACTGCTATCTCTATAAACATGGAAATAACTACGCTGCTATCTGTATAAACATGGAAATAACTACACTGCTATCTGTATAAACATGGAAATATCTACACTGCCATCCGTACAAACATGGAAATATCTACACCGCCATCTGTATGAACATGTAAATATCTGCACCGCCATCTGTATGAACATGGAAATATCCACACCGCTATCTGTGTATACATGGAAATATCTACACCGCTATCGGTATAAACATAGAAATATCTACACCGCCATCTCTATAAACATGGAAGTATCTACACCACCATCTGAATAAACATGGAAATATATACACCGCCATCTCTATAAACTTGAAAATATCTACCCCGCCATTTGTATAAACATGGAAATATCTACACCGACATTTCTATAAACATTTAAATGTCTACACCACCATCACTATAAACATGGAAATATCTACACTGCCATCTGTATGAACATGGAAATATCTACACCGCCATTTGTATGAACAAAGAAATATCTACACCGCCATCTGTATGAACATGGAAATATCTACACCGCCATCTGTATGAACATGGAAATATCAACAGCGCCATCTGTATAAACATGCAGATATCTTCACCGGGGTCTGTATGAACATGGAAATATTTATAGTGCCATCTGCATGAACATGGAAATATCTACACCGCTATCTGTATCAACAAGGAAATATCTGCACTGCTTTCTGTATAAACATGGAAATATCTACACCGCTATCTCTATAAACATGGAAATATCCACACCGCTATCCGCATAAACAAGAAAATAACACCGCTATCTCTATAAACATGGAAATATCTACATCGCTATCTGTATAAACATGAAAATATCTACACCGTTATCTTTATGAAGACGGAAATATCCACACCGCTATCTGTATGAACATGGAAATGTCTACACCGCTTTCTGTGTAAACATGGAAATATCTACACCGCTATCTGTATAAACAAGGAAATACCTACACTGTCATTTCTATAAACATGGATATATCCACACCGCCATGTGTATAAACACGGAAATATCTACACTGCCATCTCTATCAACATCGAAATATATACAGCGCCATATGTAAGAACATGGAAATACCTACACCGCCATCTGTAAGAAGTTGGAAATATCTGCACCGCTATCTGAATCAACATGGAAATATCTACACTGCTATCTGTACAAACATGGAAATATCTACACCACTATCTCTATAAACATGGAAATCTCTACACCGCTATCTATATAAACAAGGAAATATCTACACACCATTTCTATAAACATGGAAATATCTACACCGCTATCTTTATGAACATGAAAATGTCTACAACGCCATCTCGGTAAACATGGAAATATCTACAACGCCATCTGTATAAGCGTGGAAATATCTACACCGCCATCTGTATAAAGAAGGAAATATCTACTCCACTCTCTGTATAAACATGGAAATATCTACACCGCTATCTGTATAAACTTCAAAATATCTACACCGCTATCAGTATAAACATGGAAATATCTACACCACTACCTGTATAAACATGGAAATATCTACACCACTGTCTGTAGAAACACGGAAATAACTATACCGCTACCTGTATAAACATCGAAATATCTACACCGCTATCTGTATGAACATGGAAATATCTACACCGCCATCTGTATGAACATGGAAATATCTACACTGCCATCCGTACGAACATGGAAATATCTACACCGCCATCTGTATTAAGATGGAAACATCTACACCACTATCTGTATAAACATGGAAACTTCTGCAAGACTATCTGTATAAACATGTAAATAACCGCACCGCTATCTATATAAACATGGAAATATCTACACCGCTATCTGCATAAACTTGGAAATATCCACACGGCTATCTGTGTAAACATGGAAATGTCTACACCGCTATCTGTGTAAACATGGAAATATCTACAGCGCCATCTGTGTAAACATGGAAATATCTACACCGCTATCTGTATGAACATGGAAATATCTACACCGCCATCTGTATGAACATGGAAATAGCTGCACCGACATCTGTATGAACATATACATATCTACACAGCCATCTGTATTAAGATGGAGATATCTACACCGATATCTGTATAAACATGGAAATATCTACACCGCTATCTGTACGAACATGGAAATATCTACACCACTATCTGTATGAACATGGAAATAGCAACACCGCTATCTGTATGAACATGGAAATATCTACACCACTATATGTATGAACATGGAAATATCTACACCGCTATCTGTATGAACATGGATATATCTACACAGCCCTCTGGATGAACATGGAAATATCCACACCGATATCTGTGTAAACATGCATACATCTTCACCGCTAGCTGTATAAACATGGAAATATCTACACCGCTATCTGTATGAACATGGAAATATCTACACCGCTATCTGTTTGAACATGGAAATATCTACACCGCTATCTGCATGAAAATGGAAATATCTACACAGCTGTCTGCATATACATAGAAATATCTACACAGCTATCTCTTTACACATGGAAATAACTACACCGCTATCTGTATGAACATGGAAATATCTACACCGCCATCTGTACGAACATGGAAATATCTGCACCGCCATCTGTATGAACATATAAATATCTACACCACCATCTGTATTAAGATGGAGATATCTACACCGCTATCTGAATAAACATGGAAATATCCACACCGCTATCTGTATAAACATGGAAATATCTACACCGCTATCTGTATAAACATGGAAATATCTACACCGCTGCCTGTATAAACATGGAAATATCAGCACCGCTATCTGCATGAACATGGAAATATCTACACCGCTATCTTTATGAACACGGATATATCTACACCGCTATCTGCATGAAAATGGAAATATCTACAAAGCTATCTGCAAATACATGGAAATATCTACACAGCTATCCCTTTACACATGGAAAAAACTACACCGCTATCTGTATGAACATGGAAATATCTTCACCGCCATCTGTATAAAGATGGAATTATCTACACCGCTATCTGTATGGACATGGAAATATCTACACCGCTACCTGTATGAACATGGAAGTATCTACACCGCTATCTGTTTGAACATGGATATATCTACACAGCCATCTGGATGAACATGGAAATAACTACTCCGCTATCTGTATGAACATGGAAATATCTACACCGCTATCTGTTTGAACATGGAAGTATCTACACCGCTATCTCCATGAAAATGGAAATATCTACTCAGCGATCTGCATATACATGGAAATATCTTCAAAGCTATCTCTTTACACATGGAAATAACTACAGCGCTATCTCTATAAACATGGAAATAGCTACACCGCCATCTGTATGAACATGGAAATATCTACACCGCCATCACTATGAACATATAAATATCTACACCGCCATCTATATTAAGATGGAGATATCTACACCGCTATCTGTATAAACTTGGAAATATCTACACCGCTATCTGTATAAACATGGAAATATCTACACCGCAATCTGTATAAACATGGAAATATCTACACCACTACCTGTATAAACATGGAAATATCAGCACCGCTGTCTGTATGAACATGGAAATATCTACACCGCTATCTCTATGAACATGGAAATTTCTACACCGCTATCTGTATGAACATGGAAATAGCTACACCGCTATCTGTATGAACAAGGAAATATCTACACCGCTATCTGTGTAAATATGCATACATCTTCACCGCAATCTGTATAAACGTGGAAATATCTACACCGCTATCTGTATGAACATGGAAAAATCTACACCGCTATCTGTTTGAACATGGAAATATCTACACCTCTATCTGCATGAAAATGGAAATATCTACACAGCTATCTGCATATACATGGATATATCTACACAGCTATCTCTTTACACATGGAAATAACTACACCGCTATCTGTATAAACATGGAAAAATCTACACCGCCATATGTATGAACATGGAAATATCTGCACCGACATCTGTATGAACATATACATATCTACACGGCCATCTGTATTAAGATGGAGATATCTACACCGATATCTGTATAAACATGGAAATATCTACACCGCTATCTGTATAAACATGGAAATATCTACACCGCTATCTGTATAAACATGGAAATATCTACACCGCTACCTGTATAAACATGGAAATATCAGCACCGCTATCTGTATGATCATGGAAACACCAGCCACTCTAAATGTATGAACATGGAGATATCTACACCGCTATCTGTATGAACATGGAAATATCTACACCGCTATCTGTATGAACATGGAAATATCTTCACCGCCATCTGTATGAATATGGATATATCTACACAGCCATCTGGATGCACATGGAAATATCTACACCGCTATCTGTATGAACATGGAAATATCTACACCGCTATCTGTATGAACATGGAAATATCTACACCGCTATCGGTATGAACATGAAAATATCTACACCGCTATCTGATGAACATGGAAATATCTTCACCGCCATCTGTATGAACATGGATAAATCTACAGAGCCATCTGGATGAACATGGAAATATCTACACAGCTATCTGTATGAACATGGAAATATATACACCGCTATCTGTGTAAACGTGCGTACATCTTCACCGCTATCTGTATAAACATGGAAATATCTACACCGCTATCTGTATGAACATGGAAATATCTACACCACTATCTGCAAGAAAATGGAAATATCTACAAAGCTATCTGCATATACATGGAAATATCTACAAAGCTATCTCCTTACACATGGAAATAACTACACCGCTATCTCTATAAACATGGAAATATCTACACCACCATCTGTATGAACATGGAAATATCTGCACCGCCATCTGTATGAACATATAAATATCTACACCACCATCTGCATTAAGATGGAGGTGTCTACACCGCTATCTGTATAAACCTGGAAATATCTACACCGCTATCTGTATAAACATGGAAATATGTACACCGCTATCTGTATAAACATGGAAATATCTACACCACTACCCGTATAGACATGGAAATATCAGCACCGCTATCTGTATGAACATGGAAATATCTACACCGCTATCTGTAAGAACATGGAAATATCTACACCGCTATCTGTATGAACATGGAAATAGCTACACCGCTATCTGTATGAACATGGAAATATCTACACCACTATCTGTATGAACATGGAAATATCTACACCGCTATCTGTATGAACATGGAAATATCTACACGGCCATCTCGATGAACATGGAAATATCTACTCCGCTATCTGTATGAACATGGAAATATCTACACCGCTATCTGTGTAAACATGCATACATCTTCACCGCTATCTGTATAAACATGGAAATATCTACGCCGCTATCTGTATGAACATGGAAATATCTACACCGCTATCTGCATGAAAATGGAAATATCTACAAAGCTATCTGCATATACATGGAAATATCTACACAGCTATCTCTTTACACATGGAAATAACTACACCGCTATATCTATCAACATGGAAACATCTACACCGCCATCTGTATGAACATGGAAATATCTGCACCGCCATCTGTATGAACATATAAATATCTACACCGCCATCTGTATTAAGAAGGAAACATCTAAACCGCTATCTGTATGAACATGGAAATATCTACACAGCTATCTCTTTACTCATGGAAATAACTACACCGCTATCTGTATGAACATGGAAATATCTACACCGCCATCTGTATGAACATGGAAATAGCTGCACCGACACCTGTATGAACATATACATATCTACACGGCCATCTGTATTAAGATGGAGATATCTACACCGATATCTGTATAAACATGGAAATATCTACACCGCTATCTGTATAAACATTGAAATATCTACACCGCTATCTGTATAAACATGGAAATATCTACACAGCTATCTGTATAAACATGGAAATATCAGCACCGCTATCAGTATAAACATGGAAATATCAGCCCCTCTCTCTATATGAACATGGAGATATCTACATCGCTATCTGTATGTACATGGAAATATCTACACCGCTATCTGTATGAACACGGAAATGTCTTCACCGCCATCTGTATGAACATGGATATATCTACACAGCCATCTGGATGAACATGGAAATATCTACACCGCTATCAGTATGAACATGGATATATCTATACAGCCCTCTGGATGAACATCGAAATATCCACACCGCTATCTGTGTAAACATGCATACATCTTCACCACTCTCTGTATAAACATGGAAATATCTACACCGCTATCGGTTTGAACATGGACATATCTACACTGCTATCTGTTTGAAGATGGAAATATCTACACCGCTACCTGCATGAAAATGGAAATATCTACACAGCTATCTGCATATACATGGAAATATCTACACAGCTATCTCTTTACACATGGAAATAACTACACCGCTATCTGTATGAACATGGAAATATCTACACCACCATCTGTATGAACATGGCAATATCTGCACTGCCATCTGTATGAACATATAAATATCTACACCGCCATCTATATTAAGATAGAGATATCTACACCACTATCTGTATAAACATGGAAATATCTACACCGCTATCTGTATAAACATGGAAATATCTACACCGCTAACTGTATAAACATGGAAATATCTACACCGCTATCTGTATAAACATGGAAATATCAGCACCGCTATCTGTATGAACATGGAAATATCTACACCGCTATCTGTATGAACATAGAAATATCTACACCGCTATCTGTATGAACATGGAAATAGCTACACCGTTATCTGTATGAACATGGAAATAGCTACACCGCTATTTGTATGAACATGGATATATCTACAAAGCCCTCTGGATGAACATGGAAATATCCACACAGCTATCTGTGTAAACATGCATACATCTTCACCGCTATCTGTATAAACATGTAAATATCTACACCGCTATCGGAATGAACATGGACATATCTACACTGCTATCTGTTTGAAGATGGAAATATCTACACCACTACCTGCATGAAAATGGAAATATCTACACAGATATCTGCATATACATGGAAATATCTACAAAGCTATCTCTTTACACATGGAAATAACTACACTACTATCTGTATGAACATGGAAATATCTACACCGCCATCTGTATGAACATGGAAATATCTGCACCGCCATCTGTATGAACATATAAATATCTACACCGCCATCTGTATTAAGATGGAGATATCTACACCAGTATCTGTATAAACATGGAAATATCTACACCGCTACCTGTATAAACATGGAAATATCAGCACCGCTATCTGTATGAACATGGAAATAGCAACACCGCTATCTATATTAACATGGAAAAATCTACACCACTACCTGTATGAACACGGAAATATCTACACTGCTATCTGCATGGACATGGATATAGCTACACAGCCATCTGTATTAAGATGGAGATATCTCCACCGCAATCTGTATAAACATGCAAATATCTACACTGCTATCTGTATAAACATGGAAATATCTACACCGCTACCAGTATAAACATGGACATATCAGCACCGCTATCTGTATGAACGTGGAAATATCAACACCGCTATCCGTATGAACATGGAAATATCTACACCGCTATCTGTATGAATATGGAAATATCTACACCGCTATCAGTATGAACAAGGAAATATCTACACCGCTATCTGTATGAACATGGAAATATCTACACCGCTATCTGTTTGAAGATGGAAATATATACACTGCTATCTGCATGAAAATGGAAATATCTACACTGCTATCTGCATATACATGGAAATATCTTCACACATATCTCTATACACATGGAAATAACTACACCGCTATCTGTATCAACATGGAAATATCTACACCGCCATCTGTATGAACATGGAAATATCTGCACCGCCATCTGTATGAACATATAAATATCTACACCGCCATCTGTATTAAGATGGAGATATCTACACCGCTATCTGAATAAACATGGAAATAGCTACACCGCTATCTGTATAAACATGGAAATATCTACACCGCTATCTGTATAACCATGGAAATATCTACACCGCTACCTGTATAAACATGGAAATATCAGCACCGCTATCTGTATGAACATGGAAATATCTACACCGCTATCTGTATGAACATGGAAATATCTACACCGCTATCTGTATGAACATGGAAATATCTACAAAGCTATCTGAATGAACATGGAAAAATCTACACCGCTATCTGTTTGAACATTTAAATATCTACACCGCTATCTGCATGAAAATGGAAATATCTACAAAGCTATCTGCATATACATGGAAATATCTACACAGCTATCTCTTTACACATGGAAATAACTACACCGCTATATCTATAAACATGGAAATATCTACACCACCATCTGTATGAACATGGAAATATCTGCACCGCCATCTGTATGAACATATAAATATCTACACCGCCATCTGTATTAAGACGGAGATATCTACACCGCTATCTGTATAAACATTTAAATATCTACACCGCTATCTGTATAAACATGGAAATATCTACACCGCTATCTGTATAAACATGGAAATATCAGCACCGCTATCTGTATGAACATGGAAATATCAGCACCGCTATCTGTATGAACATGGAAATATCTACACCGCTATCTGTATGAACATGGAAATAGCTACACCGTTATCTGTATGAACATGGAAATAGCTACACTGCTATCTGTATGAACATGGAAATATCTACACCGCTATCTGTATGAACATGGATATATCTACACAGCCATCTGGATAAACATATAAATATCTCCACCGCCACCTGTATTAAGATGGAGTTATCTACACTGCTATCTGTATAAACATGGAAATATCTACACCGCCATCTGTATGAACATATAAATATCTACACCGCCATCTGTATTAAGAAGGAAATATCTAAACCGCTATCTGTATAAACATGGAAATTTCTACACCGCTGCCTGTACAAACAAGGAAATATCAGCACCGCTATCTGTATGAACATGGAAATATCTACACCGCTATCTGTTTGAACATGGAAATATCTACACCTATGTCTGCGTGAAAATGGAAATATCTACACAGCTATCTGCATATACATGGAAATATCTACACAGATATCTCTTAACACATGGAAATAACTACACCGCTATCTCTATAAACATGGAAATATCTACACCGCCATCTGTATGAACATGGAAATACCTACACCGCTATCTGTATGAACATGGAAATATCTACACCGCTATCTGTATGAACATTGAAATATCTACACCGCTATCTGTATAAACATGGAAATATCCACACCGCTATCTGTATAAACATGGAAATATCTACACCGCTATCTGAATAAACATGGAAATATCAGCACCGCTATCTGTATGAACATGGAAATATCAGCCCCTCTATCTGTATGAACATGGAAGTATCCACACCGCTATCTGTGTAAACATGGATACATCTTCACCGCTATCTGTATAAACATGGAAATATCTACACCACTATCTGTATAAACATGGAAATATCTACACTGCTACCTGCATAAACATGGAAATATCAGCACCGCTATCTGTATGAACATGGAAATATCTACACCGCTATCTGTATGAACATGGAAATATCTACAACGCTATCAGTATGAACATGAAAATATCTACTCTGCTATCTGTATGAACATGGATATATCTACACCGCCCTCTGGATGAACATGGAAATATCCACACCGCAATCTGTGTAAACATGCATACATCTTCACCGCTATCTGTATAAACATGGAAATATCTACATCGCTTTCTGTATAAACATGGAAATATCTACACCGCTATCTGTTTGAACATGGAAATATATACACCGCTATCTGCATGAAAATGGAAATATGTACACAGCTATCTGCATATACATGGAAATATCTACACAGCTATCTCTTTACACATGAAAATAACTACACCGCTATCTGTATGAACATGGAAATATCTACACCGCCATCTGTATGAACATGGAAATATCTGCACCGCCATCTGTATGAACATATTAGTATCTACACCGCCATCTGTATTAAGATGGAGATATCTACACCGCTATCTGAATAAACATGGATATATCTACAACGTTATCTGTATAAACATGGAAATATCTACACGGCTATCTGTATGAACATGGAAATAGCTACACCGTTATCTGTATGAACATGGAAATAGCTACACCGCAATCTGTATAAACATGGAAATATCTACACTGCTATCTGTATGAACATGGATATGTCAAAACAGCCATCAGGATGAACATGGAAATATCTATACCGCTATCTGTATTATCATGGAAATAGCTACACCGCTATCTGTATGAACATGGATATATCTACACAGCCATCTGGATGAACATGGAAATATCTACACCGCTAACTGTGTAAACATGCATAGATCTTCACCGCTATCTATATAAACATGGAAATATCTACACCGCTATCTGTATGAACATGGAAATATCTACACCGCTATCTGCATGAAAATGGAAATATCTACACTGCTATCTGCATATACATGGAAATATATACACAGCTATCTCTTTACACATGGAAATAACTACACCGCTATCTGTATGAACATGGAAATATCTACACCGCCATCTGTATGAACTTGGAAATATCTACACGGCCATCTGTATTAAGATGGAGATATCTACACCGCTATCTGTATAAACATGGAAATATCTACACCGCTATCTGTATAAACATGAAAATATCTACACCGCTATCTGTACGAACATGGAAATATCTACACCGGTACCTGTATGAACATGGAAATATCAGCACCGCTATCTGTATGAACATGGAAATATCTATACCGCTATCTGTATGAACATGGAAATATCTACACCGCTATCTGTATGAACATGGATATATCTACACAGCCTTCTCGATGAACATGGAAATATCCACACCGCTATCTGTGTAAACATGCATACATCTTCACCGCTATCTGTATAAACATGGAGATATCTACACCGCTATCTGTATGAACAATGAAATATCTACACCGCTATCTGTTTGAAGATGGAAATGTATACACGGCTATCTGCATGAAAATGGAAATATCTACACAGCTATCTCCATATACATGGAAATATCTAGACAGCTATCTCTTTACACATGGAAATAACTACACCGCTATCTGTATGAACATGGAAATATCTACACTGCCATCTGTATGAACCTGGAAATATCTGCACCGCCATCTGTATCAACAAATAAATATCTACACCGCCATCTGTAGTAAGATGGAGATATCTACACTGCTATCTGTATAAACATGGAAATATCTACACCGCCATCTGTATCAACAAACAAATATCTACGCCGCCATCTGTATTAAGAAGGAAATATCTAAACCGCTATCTGTATAAACATGGAAATATCTACAACGCTGCCTGTATAAACATGGAAATATCAGCACCGCTATCTGAATGAACATGGAAATATCTAAACCGCTATCTGTATGAACATGGAAATAGCTACACCGTTATCTGTATGAACATGGATACATCTACATAGCCATCTGGATGAACATGGAAATATCTACACCGCTATCTGTGTAAACATGCATACACCTTCACCGCTATCTGTATAAACATGGAAATATCCACACCGCTATCTTTATGAACATGGAAATATCTACACCGCTATCTGTATGAACATGGAAATATCTACACCGCTATCTGCATGAACATGGAAATATCTACACCACTATCTGCATGAAAATGGAAATATCTACACTGCTATCAGCATATACATTTAAATATCTACACAGCTCTCTCTTTACACATGGAAATAACTACACCGTTATCTGTATGAACATGGAAATATCTACACCGCCACCTGTATGAACATATAAATATCTACACCTCCATCTGTATTAAGAAGGAGATATCTACACCGCTATCTGTATAAACATGGAAACATTTACACCGCTATCTGTATAAACATGGAAATATCTACACCGCTATCTGTATAAACATGGAAATACCTACACCGCTACCTGTATAAACATGGAAATATCAGCACCGCTATCGGTATGAACATGGAAATATCTACACCGCTATCTGTATGAACATGGAAATATCTACACCGCTATCTGTATGAACATGGAAATATCTTCAACGCCATCTGTATGAACATGGATGTATCTACACAGCCATCTGCATGAACATGGAAATATCTACACCGCTATCTGTATGAACATGGAAATATCTACACCGCTATCTGTATGAACATGGAAATATCTACACCGCTATCTGTATGAACATGGAAATATCTACACCGTTATCTGTATGAACATGGAAATATCTACACTGCTATCTGTATGAACATGGAAATATCTACACCGCTGTCTGTTTGAACATGGAAATATCTACACCGCCATCCGTATGAACATGGAAATATCTGCACCGCCATCTGAATGAACATATAAATATTTACACCGCCATCTATATTAAGATGGAGATATCTACAATGCTATCTGTATAAACATGGAAATATCTACACCACTATCTCTATAAACATGGAAATATCCGCACCGCCATCTGTATGAACATGGAAATATCTACACCGCTATCTGTATGAACATGGAAATATCTACACCGCTATCTGTATGAACATGGAAATATCTACACCGCTATCTGTATGAACATGGAAATATCTACACCGCTATCTGTTTGAACATGGAAATATCTACACCGCTGACTGCATGAAAAAGGAAATATCTACACAGCTATCTGCATATACATGGAAATATCTACACAGCTATCTCTTAACACATGGAAATAACTACACTGCTATCTCTACAAACATGGAAATATCTACACCGCCATCTGTATGAACAAGGAAATATCTGCAACGCCATCTGTATGAACATATAAATATCTACACCGCCATCTGTAATAAGAAGGAAATATCTAAACCGCTATCTGTATGAACATTGAAATATCTACACCGCTATCTGTATGAACATGGAAATATCTACACCGCTATCTGTGTAAACATGCATTCATCTTCACCGCTATCTGTATAAACATGGAAATATCTACAAGACTATCTGTATGAACATGGAAATATCTACACCGCTATCTGCATGAAAATGGAAATATCTACACAGCGATCTGCATATACATTGAAATATCTACAAAGCTATCTCTTTACACATGGAAATAAGTACAGCGCTATCTCTATAAACATGGAAATAGCTACACCGCCATCTGTATGAACATGGAAATATCTGCACCGCAATCTGTATGAACATATAAATATCTACACCGTGATCTATATTAAGATGGAGATATCTACACCGCTATATGTATAAACTTGGAAATATCTACACTGCAATCTGTATAAACATGGAAATATCTACACCGCTACCTGAATAAACATGGAAATATCAGCACCGCTATCTGTATGAACATGGAAATATCTACACCGCTATCTAAATGGACATGGAAATATCTACACTGCTATCTGTATGAACATGGAAATATCTACACCGCTATCTGTATGAACATGGAAATAGCTGCACCGCTATCTGTATGAACATGGATATATCTACACAGCCCTCTGGATGAACATGGAAATATCCACACCGCTATCTGTGTAAACATGCATACATCTTCACCGCTATCTGTAGAAACATGGAAATATCTACACCGCTATCTGTATGAACATGGAAATATCTACACCGCTATCTGTTTGAAGATGGAAATATCTATACTGCTATCTGCATGAAAATGGAAATATCTACACTGCTATCTGCATATACATGGAAATATCTACACAGCTATCTCTTTACACAGGGAAATAACTACACCGCTATCTGTATGAACATGGAAATATCTACACCGCCATCTGTATGAACATGGAAATATCTGCACCGCCATCTGTATGAACATATAAATATCTACACCACCATCTGTATTAAGATGGAGGTGTCTACACCGCTATCTGAATAAACATGGAAATATCTACACCGCTATCTTTATAAACATGGAAGTATCTACTCTGCTATCTGTATAAACAGGGAAATATCTACACCGCTACCTGTATAAACATGGAAATATCAGCACCGCTATCTGTATGAACATGGAAATATCTACACAGCTACCTGTATAAACATGGAAATATCAGCACCGCTATCTGTATGAACATGGAAATATCTACAAAGCTATCTGAATGAACATGGAAATATCTACACCACTATCTGTATGAACATGGAAATATCTACAAAGCTATCTGAACATGGAAATATCTACACCGCTATCTGTATGAACATGGAAATATCTACACCGCTATCTGTATGAACATGGATATATCTACACAGCCATCTGGATGAACATGGAAATATCTACACCGCTATCTGTGTAAACATCCATAGATCTTCACCGCGATCTGTATAAACATGGAAATATCTACACCGCTATCTGTATGAACATGGAAATATCTACACCGCTATCTGTATGAACATGGAAATATCTACACCGCTATCTGAACATGGAAATATCTACACCGCCATCTGCATGAAAATGGAAATATCTACACTGCTATCTGCATATACAATTAAATATCTACACAGCTATCTCTTTACACATGTAAATAACTACACCACTATCTGTATGAACATGGAAATATCTACACCGCCATCTGTATGAACATGGAAATATCTGCACCGCCATCTGTATGAACATATAAATATCTACACCGCCACCTGTATTAAGATGGAGATATCTACACTGGTATCTGTATAAACATGGAAATAACTACACCGCCATCTGTACGAACATATAAATATCTACACCACCATCTGTATTAAGAAGGAAATATCTAAACCGCTGTCTGTATAAACATGGAAATATCTACACCGCTGCCTGTATAAACATGGAAATATCATCACCGCTATCTGTATGAACATGGAAATATCTACACCACTACCTGTATGAACATGGAAATATCTACACCGCTATCTGTATGAACATGGAAACAGCTACACCGCTATCTGTATGAACATGGATATATCTACAGAGCCATCTGGATGAACATGGAAATATCTACACAGCTATCTGTATGAACATGGAAATATATACACCGCTATCTGTGTAAACATGCATACATCTTCACCGCTATCTGTATAAACATGGTAATATCTACACCGCTATCTGTATGAACATGGAAATATCTACACCGCTAACTGTATAAACATGGAAATTTCTACACCGCTACCTGTATAAACATGGAAATATCAGCACCGCTATCTGTAGGAACATGGGAATATCTACACCGCTATCTTTACGAACATGGAAATATCTAGACCGCTATCTGTATGAACATGGAAAGATCTACACCGCTATATGACCATGCAAATATCTACACCACTATCTGTATGAACATGGAAATATCTACACCGCTATCTGTATGAACATGGATATATCTACACAGCCATCTGGATGAACATGGAAATATCTACACCGCTATCTGCATAAACATGGAAATATCTGCACCGCTATCTGTATGAACATGGAAATATCTACACCGCTATCTGTTTGAACATGGAAATATCTACACCGCTATCTGCATGAAAATGGAAATATCTTCACTGCTATCTGCAAACACATGGAAATATATACACAGCTATCTCTTCACACATGGAAATAACTACACCGCTGTCTGTATGAACATGGAAATATCTACACCGCCATCTGTATCAACATGGAAATATCTGCACCGACATCTGAATGAACATATAAATATCTACACCGCCATCTGTATTAAGATGGAGATATCTACACCGCTATCTGTATAAACATGGAAATATCTACACCGCTATCTGTATAAACATGGAAATATCTACACCGCTATCTATATAAACATGGAAATATCTACACCGCTACCTGTATAAACATGGAAATATCAGCACCGCTATCTGTATGAAAATGGAAATATCTACACAGCTATCTGAATATACATGGAAATATCTACACAGCTATCTCTTTACACATGGAAATAACTACACCGCTATCTGTATGAACATGGAAATATCTGCACCGCCATCTGTATGAACATATAAATATCTACACCGCCATCTGTAGTAAGATGGAGATATCTACACTGCTATCTGTATAAACATGGAAATATCTACACCGCCATCTGTATCAACATACAAATATCTACGCCGCCATCTGTATTAAGAGGGAAATATCTAAACCACTATCTGTATAAACATGGAAATATCTACACCGCTACCTGTATAAACATGGAAATATCAGCACCGCTATCTGAATGAACATGGAAATATCTACACCGCTATCAGTATGAACATGGAAATAGCTACACCGCTATCTGTATGAACATGGATACATCTACACAGCCATCTGGATGAACATTGAAATATCCACACCGCTATCTGTGTAAACATGCATACATCTTCACCGCTATCTGTATAAACATGGAAATATCTACACCGCTATCTTTATGAACATTTAAATATCTACACCGCTATCTGTATGAACATGGAAATATCTACACCGCTATCTGTTTGAACATGGAAATATCTACACCACTATCTGCATGAAAATGGAAATATCTACACAGCGATCTGCATATACATGTAAATATCTACAAAGCTATCTCTTTACACATGGAAATAACTTCAGCGCTATCCCTATAAACATACAAATATCTACACCGCCATCTGTATGAACATGGAAATATCTGCAATGCCATCTGTATGAACTTATAAATATCTACACCGCCATCTAAATTAAGATGGAGATATCTACACCGCTATCTGAATGAAAATGGAAATATCTACACTGATATCAGCATATACATTTAAATATCTACACAGCTATCTCTTTACACATGGAAATAACTACACCGTTATCTGTATGAACATGGAAATATCTACACCACCATCTGTATGAACATGGAAATATCTGCACCGCCATGTGTATGAAAATATAATTATCTACACCGCCATCTGTATTAAGATAGAGATATCTCTACTGCTATCTGTATAATCATGGAAATATGTACACCGCTATTTGTATAAACATGGAAATATCTACACCGCTATCTGTATAAACATGGAAATATCTACACCACTACCTGTATAAACATGGAAATATCAGCACCGCTATCTGTATGAACATGGAAATATCTACACCGCTATCTGTTTGAACATGGAAATATCTACACCGCTATCTGTATGAAAATGGAAATATCTACACCGCTATCTTTATGAACATGGAAATATCTACACCGCTATCTGTATGAACATGGAAATAGCTACACCGCTATCTGTATGAACATGGAAATATCTACACCGCTATCTGTATGAACATGGAAATATCTACACCGCTATCTGTATGAACATATAAATATCTGCACCACCATCTGTATTAAGAATGAGATATCTACACCGCTATCTGTATAAACATGGAAATATCTACACCGCTATCTGTATAAACATGGAAATATCTACACCGCTACCTGTATAAACACGGAAATATCAGTACCGCTATCGGTATGAACATGGAAATATCTACACCACTATCTGTATGAACATGGATATATCTACACCGCGATCGGTATGAACATGGAAATATCTTCACCCCCATCTGTATGAACATGGATATATCTACACAGCCATCTGTATGAACATGTAAATATCTACACCGCTATCTGTATGAACATGGAAATATCTACACCGCTATCTGTATGAACATGGAAATATCTTCACCGCCATCTGTATGAACATGGATATGGCTACATAGCCATCTGGATGAATATGGAAATATCTACACCACGATCTGTATGAACATGGAAATATCTACACCGCTATCTTTGTAAACATGTATACACCTTCTCCGCTATCTGTATAACCAAGGAAATATCTACACCGCTCTCTGTATGAACATGGAAATATCTACACCCCTATCTGTTTGAACATGGAAATATCTAAACCGCTATCTGCATGAAAATGGAAATATCTACACAGCTATCTGCATATACATGGAAATATCTACACAGCTATCTCTTTACACGTGGAAATAACTACACCGCTATCTGTATGAACATGGAAATATCTTCACCGCCATCTGTATGAACATGGATATATCGGCACAGCCATCTGGATGAACATGGAAATATCTACACCACTATCTGTATGAAGATAGAAATATCTACAACGCTATCTGTGTAAACATGCATACATCTTCACCGCTATCTATATAAACATGGAAATATCTACACTGCTATCTGTATGAAAATGGAAATATCTACACCGCTATCTGTATGAACATGGAAATATCTACACCGCCATCTGTATGAACACAGAAATATCTGCACCGCCATCTGTATGAACATATAAATAACTACACGGCCGTCTGTATTAAGATGGAGATATCTACACCGCTATCTGTATAAACATGGAAATATCTACACCGCTATCTGTATAAACATGGAAATATCAGCACCGCTTTCTGTATGAACATGGAAATATCAATCCCTCTATCTGTATGAACATGGAAATACCTACACCGCTATCTGTATGAACATGGAAATATCTACACCGCCATCTGTATGAACACAGAAATAACTGCACCGCCATCTGTATGAACATATAAATATCTACACGGCCGTGTGGATGAACATGGAAATATCTACACCGCTATCTGTATGAACATGGAAATAGCTACACCGCTATCTGTATGAACATGGAAATATCTACACCGCTATCTGTATGAACATGGAAATATCTACACCGCTATCTGTATGAACATGGAAAAATCTTCACTGCCATCTGTATGAACATGGATATATCTACACAGCCATCTGGATGAACATTGAAATATCTACACAGCTATCTGTATGAACATGGAAATATCTACACCGCTATCTGTGTAAACATGCATACATCTTCACCGCTACCTGTATAAACATGGAAATATCTACACCGCTATCTGAATGAACATGGAAATATCTACACCGCTATCTGTTTGAACGTGGAAATATCTACACCGCCATCTGCATGAAAATGGAAATATCTACACAGCTATCTGCATATACCTGGAAATATCCACAAAGATATCTCTTTACACATGGAAATAACTACACCGGACTCTCTATAAACATGGAAATATCTACACCGCCATCTGTATGAACATGGAAATATCTGCACCGCCATCTGTATGAACATATAAATATCTACACCGCCATCTGTATTAAGATGGAGATATCTACACCGCTATCTGTATAAACCTGGAAATATCTACACCGCTATCTGTATAAACATGGAAATATCTACACTGCTACCTGTATAAACATGGAAATATCAGCACCGCTATCTGTATGAACATGGAAATATCTACACCGCTGTCTGTACGAACATGGAAATATCTACACCGCTATCTGAATGAACATGGAAATAACTACACTGCTCTCTGTATGAACATGGAAATATCTACACCACTATCTGTATGAACATGGAAATATCTACACCGCTATCTGTATGAACATGGATATATCTACACAGCCATCTGGATGAACATGGAAATATCTACACCGCCATCTGTGTAAACATGCATAGATCTTCACCGCTATCTGTATAAACATGGAAATATCTACACCGCTATCTGTATGAACATGGAAATATCCACATCGCTATCTGTATGAACATGGAAATATCTACACAGCTATCTGTTTGAACATGGAAATATCTACACCGCTATCTGCATGAAAATGGAAATATCTACACTGCTATCTGCATATACATTTAAATATCTACACAGCTATCTCTTTACACATGGAATTAACTACACAGCTATCTGTATGAACATGGAAATATCTACACCGCCATCTGTATGAACACGGAAATATCTGCACCGCCATCTGTAGGAACATGTAAATATCTACACTGCCATCTGTATTAGGAAGGAAATATCTAAACCGCTATCTGTATAAACATGGAAATATCTACACCACTGCCTGTATAAACATGGAAATATCAGCACCGCTATCTGTATGAACATGGAAATATCTACACCACCATCTGTATGAACATATAAATATCTACACCGCCATCTGTATAATAAGGAAATATATAAACCGCTATCTGTATAAACATGGAAATATCTACACAGCTGCCAGTATAAACATGGAATTATCAACACCGCTATCTGTATGAACATGGAAATATCTACACCGCTCTCTGTATGAACATGGAAATATCTACACCGCTCTCTGTATGAACATGGAAATAGCTACACAGCTATCTGTATGTACATGGATATATCTACACAGCCATCTGGATGAACATGGAAATATCTACACCGCTATCTGTGTAAACATGCATAGATCTTCACCGCTATCTGTATAAACATGGAAATATCTACACCGCTATCTGTATGAACATGGAAATATCTACACCGCTATCTGCATGAAAATGGAAATATCTACACTGCTATCTGCATATACATTTAAATATCTACACAGCAATCTCTTTACACATGGAAATAACTACACCGCTATCTGTATGAACATGGAAATATCTACACCGCCATCTGTATGAACATGGAAATATCTGCACCGCCATCTGTATGAACATATAAATATTTACACCGCCATCTGTATTAAGATGGAGATATCTACACTGCTAACTGTATAAACATGGAAATATCTACACCGCTATCTCTATAAACATGGAAATATCAGCACCGCTATCTGTATGAACATGGAAATATCCACACCGCTATCTGTAAGAACATGGAAATATCTACACCGCTATCTGTATGAACATGGAAATATCTACACCGCTATCTGTATGAACATGGAAATATCCACACCGCTATCTGTTTGAACATGGAAATATCTACACCGCTGTCTGCATGAAAAAGGAAATATCTACACAGCTATCTGCATATACATGGAAATATCTACACAGTTATCTCTTAACACATGGAAATAACTACACTGCTATCTCTATAAACATGGAAATATCTACACCGCCATCTGTATGAACACGGAAATATCTGCAACGCCATCTGTATGAACATATAAATATCTACACCGCCATCTGTATTAAGAAGGAAATATCTAAACCGCTATCTGTATGAACATTGAAATATCTACACCGCTATCTGTATGAACATGGAAATATCTACACCGCTATCTGTGTAAACATGCATACATCTTCACCGCTATCTGTAAAAACATGGAAATATCTACAAGGCTATCTGTATGAACATGGAAATATCTACACCGCTATCTGTACGAACATGGAAATATCTAAACCGCTATCTGCATGAAAATAGAAATATCTACACAGCTATCTGCATATACATGGAAATATCTACACAGCTATCTCTTTACACATGGAAATAACTTCACCGCTATCTGTATGAACACGGAAATATCTGCACCGCCATCTGTATGAACACATAAATATCTACACCGCCATCTGTATTAAGATGGAGATTCCTACACTGCTATCTGTATAAACATGGAAATATCTACACCGCTATCTGTATAAACATGGAAATATCTACACCGCTATCTGTATGAACATGGAAATATCAGGACCGCTATCTGTATAAACATGGAAATATCAGCCCCTCTATCTGTATGAACATGGAAGTATCTACACCGCTATCTGTATGAACATGGATATATCTACACGGCTATCTGTATGAACACGGAAATATCTACACCGCTATCTGTTTGAACATGGAAATATCTAAACCGCTATCTGCATGAAAATGGAAATATATACACAGCTATCTACATGTACATGGAAATAGCTACACAGCTATCTCTTTACACATGGAAATACATACACCACTATCTGTATGAACATGGAAATATCTTCACCGCCATCTGTATGAACATGGATATATCTACACAGCCATCTGGATGAACATGGAAATATCTACACCGCTATCTGTATGAACATGGAAATATCTATACCGCTATCCGTGTAAACATGCATACATCTTCACCGCTATCTGTATAAACAGAAATATCTACACTGTTATCTGTATGAACATGGAAATATCTACACCGCTATCTGTTTGAACATGGAAATATCTACACCGCTATCTGCATGAAAATGGAAATATCTACAAAGCGATCTGCATATACATGGAAATATCTACAAAGCTATCTCTTTATACATGGAAATAAGTACAGCGCTATCTCTATAAACATGGAAATAGCTACACCGCCATCTGTATGAACATGGAAATATCTGCACCGCAATCTGTATGAACATGTAAATATCTACACCGCCATCTATATTAAGATGGAGATATCTACACCGCTATCTGTATAAACTTGGATATATCTACACCGCTATCTGTATAAACATGGAAATATCTACACCGCAATCTGTATAAACATGGAAATATCTACACCGCTACCTGTATAAACATGGAAATATCAGCACCGCTATCTGTATGAACATGGAAATATCTACACCGCTATCTGAATGAACATGGAAATATCTACACCGATATCTGTATGAACATGGAAATATCTACACCGCTATCTGTATGAACATGGAAATATCTACACCGCTATCTGTATGAACATGGATATATCTACACAGCCCTCTGGATGAACATGGAAATATCCACACCGCTATCTGTGTAAACATGCATACATCTTCACCGCTATCTGTAGAAACATGGAAATATCTACACCGCTATCTGTATGATCATGGAAATATCTACACCGCTATCTGTTTGAAGATGGAAATATATACACCGCTATCTGCATGAAAATGGAAATATCTACACTGCTATCTGCATATACATGGAAATATCTACACAGCTATCTCTTTACACATGGAAATAACTACACCGCTATCTGTATGAACATGGAAATGTCTACACCGCCATCTGTATGAACATGGAAATATCTACACCGCCATCTGTATGAACATATATATATCTACACCGCCATCTGTATTAAGATGGAGATATCTACACCGCTATCTGAATAAACATGGAAATATCTACACCGCTACCTGTATAAACATGGAAATATCAGCACCGCTATCTGTATGAACATGGAATTATCTACACAGCTATCTGTATGAACATGGAAATATCTACACTGCTATCTGTATGAACATGGAAATATCTACAAAGCTATCTGAATGAATACGGAAATATCTACACCGCTATCTCATTGAACATGGAAATATCTACACCACTATCTGCATGAAAATGGAAATATCTATAAAGCTATCTGCATATACATGGAAATATCTGCACAGCTATCCCTTTACACATGGAAATAACTACAACGCTATATCTATAAACATGGAAATATCTACACCGCCATCTGTATGAACATGGAAATATCTGCACCGCCATCTGTATGAACATATAAATATCTACACCGCCATCTGTATTAAGAAGGAAATATCTAAACCGCTGTCTGTATAAACATGGAAATATCTACACCGCTATCTATATGAACATGGAAATATCTACACCGCTATCTGTATGAACATGGAAATATCTACACCGCTATCTGTATGAACATGGAAATATCTACACCGCTATCTGTTTGAACATGGAAATATCTACACCGCTATCTCTATGAACATGGAAATATCTACACTGCTATCTGTATGAACATGGAAATAGCTACACCGCTATCTGTATGAAGATGGAAATATCTACACCACTATCTGTATGAACATGGAAATATCTACACCGCTATCTGTATGAACATGGATATATCTACCCAGCCATCTGGATGAACATGGAAATATCTACACCGCTATCAGTTTGAACATGGAAATATCTAAACCGCTATCTGCATGAAAATGGAAATATATACACAGCTATCTGCATATACATGGAAATATCTACACAGCTATCTCTTTACACATGGAAATAACTATACCGCTATCTGTATGAACATGCAAATATCTTCACCGTAATCTGTAGGAACATGGATATATCTACACAGCCATCTGGATGAACATGGAAATATCTACACCGCTATCTGTATGAACATGGAAATATCTACACCGCTATCTGTGTAAACATGCATACATCTTCACCACTATCTGTATAAACATGGAAATATCTTCAGTGCTATCTGTATGAACATGGAAATATCTACACCGCTATCTGTTTGAACATGGAAATATCTACACCGCTATCTGCATGAAAATGGAAATATCTACAAAGCTATCTGCATATACATGGAAATATCTACACAGCTATCTCTTTACACATGGAAATAACTACACCGCTATATCTATAAACATGGAAATATCTACACCGCCATCTGTATGAACATGGAAATATCTGCACCACCATCAGTATGAACATATAAATATCTACACCGCCATCTGTATTAAGAAGGAAATATCTAAACCGCTATCTGTATGAACATTGAAATATCTACAACGCTATCTGTATGAACATGGAAATAGCTACACCGCTATCTGTGTAAACATGCATACATCTTCACCGCTATCTGTATAAACATGGAAATATCTACAACGCTATCTGTATGAACATGGAAATATCTACACCGCTTTCTGTACGAACATGGAAATATCTAAACTGCTATCTGCATGAAAATAGAAATATCTACACAGCTATCTGCATATACATGGAAATATCTACACAGCTATCTCTTTACACATGGAAATAACTATACCGCCATCTTATGAACATGGAAATATCTGCACCACCATCTGTATGAACATATAAATATCTACACCGCCATCTGTATTTTGAAGGAAATATCTAAACCGCTATCTGTATGAACATTGAAATATCTACTCCGCTATCTGTATGAACATGGAAATATCTACACCGCTATCTGTGTAAACATGCATACATCTTCACCGCTATCTGTATAAACATGGAAATATCTACAACGCTATCTGTATCAACATGGAAATATCTACACCGCTATCTGTACGAACATGGAAATATCTAAACCGCTATCTGCATGAAAATAGAAATATCTACACAGCTATCTGCATATACATGGAAATATCTAAAAGCTTTCTCTTTACACATGGAAATAACTACACCGCTATCTCTATAAACACGGAAATATCTACACCGCCGTCTGTATGAACATGGAAATATCTGCACCGCCGTCTGTATAAACATATAAATATCTACACCGCCATCTGTATTAAGATGGAGATATCTACACCGCTATCTGTATAAACTTGGAAATATCTACACCGCTATCTGTATAAACATGGAAATACCTACACCGCTATCTGTATAAACATGGAAATACCTACACCGCTACCTGTATAAACATGGAAATAGCAGCACCGCTATCTGTATGAAAATGGAAATATCTACACCGCTATCTCTATGAACATGGAAATATCTACAACGCTATCTGTATGAACATGGAAATAGCTACACTGCTATCTGTATGAACATGGAAATATCTACACCAATATCTGTTGGAACATGGAAATATCTACACCGCTATCTCTATGAACATGGATATATCTACACAGCCATCTGCGTGAACATGGAAATATCTACACCGCTATCTGTGTAAACATGCATACATCTTCACCGCAATCTGTATAAACATGGAAATATCAACACCGCTATCTGTATGAACTTGGAAATATCTACACCGCTATCTGTTTGAACATGGAAATATCTAAACCGCTATCTGAATGAACATGGAAATATCTACACCGCTATCTGTATGAACATGGAGATATCTACACCGCTATCTGTATGAACATGGAAATACCTTCACCGCCATCTGTATGAACATGGATATATCTACACAGCCATCTGGATGAACATGGATATATCGACACAGCCCTCTGGATGAACATGGAAATATCCACACCGCTATCTGTGTAAACATGCATACATCTTCACCGCTATCTGTATAAACATGGAAATATCTGCACCGATATCTGTAGGAACATGGAAATATCTACACCGCTATCTGTTTGAAGATGGAAATATATACACCGCTATCTGCATGAAAATGGAAATATCTACACAGCTATCTGCATGAAAATGGAAATACCTACACAGCTATCTGCATATACATGGAAATATCTACACAGCTATCTCTTTACACATGGAAATAACTACACCGCTATCTGTATGAACATGGAAATATCTACACCGCCATCTGTATGAACATGGAAATATCTGCACTGCCATCTGTATGAACATATAAATATCTACACTGCCATCTGTATTAAGATGGAGATATCTACACCGCTATCTGAATAAACATGGAAATATCTACACCTCTATCTGTATAAACATGGAAATATCAGCACCGCTATCTGTATGAACATGGAAATATCAGCCCCTCTATCTGTATGAACATGGAGATATCTACACCGCCATCTGTATGAACATGGATATATCTACACAGCCATCTGGAGGAACATGGAAATATCTACACCGCTATCTGTATGAACATGGGAATATCTACACCGCTATCTGTATGAACATGGAAATACCTACACCGCTATCTGTATGAACAAGGAAATATCTTCACCGCTATCTGTATGAACATGGATATATCTACAGAGCCATCTGGATGAACATGGAAATATCTACACCGCCATCTGTATGAACATATAAATATCTACACCGCCATCTGTTTTAAGATGGAGATATCTACACCGCTATCTGTATAAACCTGGAAATATCTACACCGCTATCTGTTTAAACATGGAAATATCTACACCGCTATCTGGATTAACATGGAAATTTCTACACCGCTACCTGTATAAACATGGAAATATCAGCACCGCTATCTGCAGGAACATGGAAATATCTACACCGCTATCTGTACGAACATGGAAATACCTACACCGCTATCTGTATGAACATGGAAATAGCTACACCTCTATCTGTATGAACATGGAAATATCTACACCGCTATCTGAATGAACATGGATATATCTACACAGCCATCTGGATGAACATGGAAATATCTACACTGCTATCTGTGTAAACATGCATACATCTTCACCGCTATCTGTATAAACATGGAAATATCTACACCGCTATCTGTATGAACATGGAAATATCTGCACCGCTATCTGTATGAACATGGAAATATCTACACCGCTATCTGTTTGAACATGGAAATATCTACACCGCTATCTGCATGAAAATGGAAATATCTACACCGCCATCTGCATATACACGGAAATATCTACACAGCTATCTCTTTACACATGGAAATAACTACACCGCTATCTGTATGAACATGGAAATATCTACACCGCCATCTGTATGAACATGGAAATATCTGCACTGCCATCTGTATGAACATGTACATATCTACACCACCATCTGTATTAAGATGGAGATATCTACACCGCTATCTGTATAAACATGGAAATACCTACACCGCTATCTGTATAAACATGGAAATACCTACACCGCTACCTGTATAAACATGGAAATAGCAGCACCGCTATCTGTATGAAAATGGAAATATCTACACCGCTATCTCTATGAACATGGAAATATCTACAACGCTATCTGTATGAACATGGAATTAGCTACACTGCTATCTGTATGAACATGGAAATATCTACACCAATATCTGTTGGAACATGGAAATATCTACACCGCTATCTCTATGAACATGGATATATCTACACAGCCATCTGCGTGAACATGGAAATATCTACACCGCTATCTGTGTAAACATGCATACATCTTCACCGCAATCTGTATAAACATGGAAATATCTACACCGCTATCTGTTTGAACATGGAAATATCTAAACCGCTATCTGTATGAACATGGAAATATCTACACCGCTATCTGTATGAACATGGAGATATCTACACCGCTATCTGTATGAACATGGAAATACCTTCACCGCCATCTGTATGAACATGGATATATCTACACAGCCATCTGGATGAACATGGATATATCGACACAGCCGTCTGGATGAACATGGAAATATCCACACCGCTATCTGTGTAAACATGCATACATCTTCACCGCTATCTGTATAAACATGGAAATATCTGCACCGATATCTGTAGGAACATGGAAATATCTACACCGCTATCTGTTTGAAGATGGAAATATATACACCGCTATCTGCATGAAAATGGAAATATCTACACAGCTATCTGCATGAAAATGGAAATACCTACACAGCTACCTGCATATACATGGAAATATCTACACAGCTATCTCTTTACACATGGAAATAACTACACCGCTATCTGTATGAACATGGAAATATCTACACCGCCATCTGTATGAACATGGAAATATCTGCACTGCCATCTGTATGAACATATAAATATCTACACTGCCATCTGTATTAAGATGGAGATATCTACACCGCTATCTGAATAAACATGGAAATATCTGCACCTCTATCTGTATAAACATGGAAATATCAGCACCGCTATCTGTATGAACATGGAAATATCAGCCCCTCTATCTGTATGAACATGGAGATATCTACACCGCCATCTGTATGAACATGGATATATCTACACAGCCATCTGGAGGAACATGGAAATATCTACACCGCTATCTATATGAACATGGGAATATCTACACCGCTATCTGTATGAACATGGAAATACCTACACCGCTATCTGTATGAACAAGGAAATATCTTCACCGCTATCTGTATGAACATGGATATATCTACAGAGCCATCTGGATGAACATGGAAATATCTACACCGCCATCTGTATGAACATATAAATATCTACACCGCCATCTGTTTTAAGATGGAGATATCTACACCGCTATCTGTATAAACCTGGAAATATCTACACCGCTATCTGTTTAAACATGGAAATATCTACACCGCTATCTGGATTAACATGGAAATTTCTACACCGCTACCTGTATAAACATGGAAATATCAGCACCGCTATCTGTAGGAACATGGAAATATCTACACCGCTATCTGTACGAACATGGAAATACCTACACCGCTATCTGTATGAACATGGAAATAGCTACACCTCTATCTGTATGAACATGGAAATATCTACACCGCTATCTGAATGAACATGGATATATCTACACAGCCATCTGGATGAACATGGAAATATCTACACTGCTATCTGTGTAAACATGCATACATCTTCACCGCTATCTGTATAAACATGGAAACATCTACACCGCTATCTGTATGAACATGGAAATATCTGCACCGCTATCTGTATGAACATGGAAATATCTACACCGCTATCTGTTTGAACATGGAAATATCTACACCGCTATCTGCATGAAAATGGAAATATCTACACCGCCATCTGCATATACATGGAAATATCTACACAGCTATCTCTTTACACATGGAAATAACTACACCGCTATCTGTATGAACATGGAAATATCTACACCGCCATCTGTATGAACATGGAAATATCTGCACTGCCATCTTTATGAACATGTACATATCTACACCACCATCTCTATTAAGATGGAGATATCTACACCGCTATCTGTATAAACATGGAAATATCTACACCGCTATCTGTATAAACACGGAAATATCTACACCGCTATCTGTATAAACATGGAAATATCTACACCGCTACCTGTATAAACATGGAAATATCAGCACCGCTATCTGTATGAACATGGAAATATCTACACCGCTATCTGTTTGAACATGGAAATATCTACACCGCCATCTGTATGAACATGGAAATATCTGCACCGCCATCTGAATGAACATATAAATATCTACACCGCCATCTGTATTAAAATGGAGATATCTACACCGCTATCTGAATAAACATGGAAATATCTACACCGCTATCTGTATAAACATGGAAATATCAGCACCGCTCTCTGTATGAACATGGAAATATCAGCCTCTCTATCTGTATGAACATGGAAGTATCTACACAGCTATCTCTATGAACATGGAAATATCTACACCGCTATCTGTTTGAACATGGAAATATCTACACCGCTATCTGCATGAAAATGGAAATATGTACAAAGCTATCTGCATATAAATGGAATTATCTACACAGCTATCTCCTTACACATGGAAATAACTACACTGCTATATCTATAAACATGGAAATATCTACACCGCTATCTGTATGAACATGGAAATAGCTACACCGCTATCTGTATGAACATGGAAATATCTAAACCGCTATCTGTTTGAACATGGATATATCTACACAGCCATCTGGATGAACATGGAAATATCTACACCGCTATCTGTGTAAACATTGATACATCTTCACCGCTATCTGTATAAACATGGAAATATCTACACCGCTATCTGTATGAACATTGAAATATCTACACCGCTATTTGTATGAACATGGAAATACCTACACCGCTATCTGTTTGAACATAGAAATATCTACACCGCTATCTGCATGAAAATGGAAATATCTACACTGCTATCTGCATATACATGGAAATATCTACACAGCTATCCCTTTACACATGGAAATAACTACACCGCTATCTGTATGAACATGGAAATATCCACACCGCCATCTGTATGAACATGGAAATATCTGCACCGCCATCTGTATGAACATATAAATATCTACAACGCCATCTGTATTAAGATTGAGATATCTACACCGCTATCTGTATAAACATGGAAATATCTACACCGCTATCTGTATAAACATGGAAATATCTACACCACTATCTGTATAAACATGGAAATATCTACACCACTACCTGTATAAACATGGAAATATCAGCACCGCTATCTGTATGAACATGGAAATATCTACACCGCTATCTGTATGAACATGGAAATATCTACACCGCTATCTGTATAAACATGGAAATATCTACACCTCTATCTGTATAAACATGGAAATATCTACACCGCTACCTGTATAAACAGGGAAATATCAGCACCGCTATCTGTATCAACATGGAAATATCTACACCGCTATCTGTATGAACATGGAAATATCTACACCGCTATCTACATGAACATGGAAATATCTACACCGCTACCTGTATAAACATGGAAATAGCACCGCTATCTGTATGAACATGGAAATATCTACACCGCTATCTGTATGAACATGGAAATATCTACACCGCTATCTGTATGAACATGGAAATATCTACAAAGCTATCTGAATGAACATGGAAATATCTACACCGCTATGTTTGAACATGTAAATATCTACACCGCTATCTACATGAAAATGGAGATATCTACAAAGCTATCTGCATATACATGGAAATATCTACACAGCTATCTCTTTACACATGGAAATAACTACACCGCTATATCTATAAACATGGAAATATCTACACCGCCATCTGTATGAACATGGAAATATCTGCACCGCCATCTGTATGAACATAAAATATCTACACCGCCATCTGTATTAAGAAGGAAATATCTAAACCGCTATCTGTATAAACATGGAAATATCTACACCGCTGACTGTATAAACATGGAAATATCAGCACCGCTATCTGTATGAACATGGAAGTATCTACACCGCTATCTGTATCAACATGGAAATATCTACACTGCTATCTGTATGAACATGGAAATAGCTACACCGTTATCTGTATGAACATGGAAATAGCTACACCACTATCTGTATGAACATGCAAATATCTACACCGCTATCTATATGAACATGGATATATCTTCACAGCCATCTGGATGAACATGGAAATATCTACACCGCTATCTGTATGAACATGGAAATATCTACACCGCTATCTGTATGAACATGGAAATATCTACACCGCTATCTGTATGAACATGGATATATCTACACAGCCATCTGGATGAACATGGAAATATCTACACCGCTATCTGTGTAAACATGCATAGATCTTCACCGCTATCTGTATAAACATGGAAATATCTACACCGCTATCTGTATGAACATGGAAATATCTACACCGCTATCTGTATGAACATGGAAATATCTGCACCACTATCTGTTTGAACATGGAAATATCTACACCGCCATCTGCTTGAAAATGGAAATATCTACACTGCCATCTGCATATACATGGAAATATCTACACAGCTATCACTTTACACATGGAAATAACTACACCGCTATCTGTATGAACATGGAAATATCCACACCGCCATCTGTATGAACATGGAAATATCTGCACCGCCATCTGTATGAACATATAAATATCTGCACCGCCATCTGTATTAAGATGGAGATATCTACACCGCTACCTGCATAAACATGGAAATATCTACACCGCTATCTGTATGAACATGGAAATGTATACACCGCTATCTGTATAAACATGGAAATATCTACACCGCTACCTGTATAAGCATGGAAATATCAGCACCGCTATCTGTATGAACATGGAATTATCTATACCGCTATCTGTATGAACATGGAAATATCTACACCGCTATCTGTATGAACATGGATATATCTAAACAGCCATCTGGATGAACATGGAAATATCTGCACCGCTATCTGTGTAAACATGCATACATCTTCACCGCTATCTATATAAACATGGAAATATCTACACCACTATCTGTATGAACATGCAAACATCTACACCGCTACCTGTATAAACATGGAAATATCAGCACCTCTATCTGTATGAACATGGAAATAGCTACACCGCTATCTGTATGAACATGCAAATATCTACACCACTATCTGTATGAACATGCAAATATCTACACCACTATCTGTATGAACATGGATATATCTACACAGCCATCTGGATGAACATGGAAATATCTACACCACTACCTGTATGAACATGGAAATATATACACAGCTATCTGTGTAAACATGCATACATCTTCACCGCTATCAGTATAAACATGGAAATATCTACACCGCTATCTGTATGAACATGGAAATAGCTACACCGCTATCTGTATGAACATGGAAATATCTACACCGCTATCTGTTTGAACATGGATATATCTACACAGCCATCTGGATGAACATGGAAATATCTACACCGCAATCTGTGTAAACATTGATACATCTTCACCGCTATCTGTATAAACATGGAAATATCTACACCGCTATCTGTATGAACATTGAAATATCTACACCGCTATCTGTATGAACATGGAAATACCTACACCGCTATCTGTTTGAACATAGAAATATCTACACCGCTATCTGCATGAAAATGGAAATATCTACACTGCTATCTGCATATACATGGAAATATCTACACAGCTATCCCTTTACACATGGAAATAACTACACCGCTATCTGTATGAACATGGAAATATCCACACCGCCATCTGTATGAACATGGAAATATCTACACCGCCATCTGTATGAACATATAAATATCTACACCGCCATCTGTATTAAGATGGAGATATCTACACCGCTATCTGTATAAACATGGAAATATCTACACCGCTATCTGTATAAACATGGAAATATCTACACCGCTATCTGTATAAACATGGAAATATCTACACCACTACCTGTATAAACATGGAAATATCAGCACCGCTATCTGTATGAACATGGAAATATCTACACCGCTATCTGTATGAACATGGAAATATCTACACCGCTATCTGTATAAACATGGAAATATCTACACCTCTATCTGTATTAACATGGAAATATCTACACCGCTACCTGTATAAACAGGGAAATATCAGCACCGCTATCTGTATCAACATGGAAATATCTACACCGCTATCTGTATAAACATGGAAATATCTAAACCGCTATCTACATGAACATGGAAATATCTACACCGCTACCTGTATAAACATGGAAATATAAGCACCGCTATCTGTATGAACATGGAAATATCTACACCGCTATCTGTATGAACATGGAAATATCTACACCGCTATCTGTATGAACATGGAAATATCTACAAAGCTATCTGAATGAACATGGAAATATCTACACCGCTATGTTTGAGCATGTAAATATCTACACCGCTATCTACATGAAAATGGAGATATCTACAAAGCTATCTGCATATACATGGAAATATCTACACAGCTATCTCTTTACACATGGAAATAACTACACCGCTATATCTATAAACATGGAAATATCTACACCGCCATCTGTATGAACATGGAAATATCTGCACCGCCATCTGTATGAACATATAAATATCTACACCGCCATCTGTATTAAGAAGGAAATATCTAAACCGCTATCTGTATAAACATGGAAATATCTACACCGCTGCCTGTATAAACATGGAAATATCAGCACCGCTATCTGTATGAACATGGAAGTATCTACACCGCTATCTGTATCAACATGGAAATATCTACACTGCTATCTGTATGAACATGGAAATAGCTACACCGTTATCTGTATGAACATGGAAATAGCTACACCACTATCTGTATGAACATGGAAATATCTACACCGCTATCTGTATGAACATGCATATAACTTCACAGCCATCTGGATGAACATGGAAATATCTACACCGCTATCTGTATGAACATGGAAATATCTACACCGCTATCTGTATGAACATGGAAATATCTACACCGCTATCTGTATGAACATGGATATATCTACACAGCCATCTGGATGAACATGGAAATATCTACACCGCTATCTGTGTAAACATGCATAGATCTTCACCGCTATCTGTATAAACATGGAAATATCTACACCGCTATCTGTATGAACATGGAAATATCTACACCGCTATCTGTATGAACATGGAAATATCTGCACCACTATCTGTTTGAACATGGAAATATCGACACCGCCATCTGCTTGAAAATGGAAATATCTACACTGCCATCTGCATATACATGGAAATATCTACACAGCTATCACTTTACACATGGAAATAACTACACCGCTATCTGTATGAACATGGAAATATCCACACCGCCATCTGTATGAACATGGAAATATCTGCACCGCCATCTGTATGAACATATAAATATCTGCACAGCCATCTGTATTAAGATGGAGATATCTACACCGCTATCTGCATAGACATGGAAATATCTACACCGCTATCTGTATGAACATGGAAATGTATACACCGCTATCTGTATAAACATGGAAATATCTACACCGCTACCTGTATAAGCATGGAAATATCAGCACCGCTATCTGTATGAACATGGAAATGTCTACACCGCTATCAGTATGAACATGGAAATATCTACACCGCTATCTGTATGAACATGGATATATCTACACAGCCCTCTGGATGAACATGGAAATATCCACACCGCTATCTCTGTAAACATGCATACATCTTCACCGCTATCTGTATAAACATGGAAATATCTGCATTGCTATCTGTATGAACATGGAAATATCTACACCGCTATCTGTTTGAAGATGGAAATATATACACCGATATCTGCATGAAAATGGAAATATCTACACAGCTATCTGCATATACAAGGAAATATCTACACAGCTATCTCTTTACACATGGAAATAACTACACCGCTATCTGTATGAACATGGAAATATCTACACCGCCATCTGTATGAACATGGAAATATCTGCACCGCCATCTGTATGAACATATAAATATCTACACCGCCATCTGTATTAAGATGGAGATATCTACACCGCTATCTGAATAAACATGGAAATATCTACACCGCTATCTGTATAAACATGGAAATATCTACACCGATATCTGTATAAACATGGAAATATCTACACTGCTACCTGTATAAACATGGAAATATCAGCACCGCTATCTGTATGAACATGGAAATATGTACACCGCTATCTGTATGAACATGGAAATATCTACACCGCTATCTGTATGAACATGGAAATATCTACAAAGCTCTCTGAATGAACATGGAAATATCTACACCGCTATCTGTTTGAACACGTAAATATCTACACTGCTATCTGCATGAAAATGGAAATATCTACAAAGCTATCTGCATATACATGGAAATATCTACACAGCTATCTCTTTACACATGGAAATAACTACACTGCTATATCTATAAACATGGAAATATCTACACCGCTATCTGTATAAACATGGAAATATCTACACCGCTATCTGTATAAACATGGAAATATCTACACCACTACCTGTATAAACATGGAAATATCAGCACCGCTATCGGTATGAAGATGGAAATATCCACACCGCTATCTGTATGAACATGGAAATATCAACACTGCTATCTGTATGAACATGGAAATATCTACAAAGCTATCTGAATGAACATGGAAATATCTACACCGCTATCTGTTTGAACATGTCAATATCTACACCGCTATCTGCATGAAAATGGAAATATCTACAAAGCTATCTGCATATACATGGAAATATCTACACAGCTATCTCTTTACACATGGAAATAACTACACCGCTATATCTATAAACATGGAAATATCTACACCGCCATCTGTATGAACATGGAAATATCTGCACCACCATCTGTTTGAACATATAAATATCTACACCGCCATCTGTATTAAGAAGGAAATATCTAAACCGCTATCTGTATAAACATGGAAATATCTACACCGCTGCCTGTATAAACATGGAAATATCAGCACCGCTATCTGTATGAACATGGAAGTATCTACACCGCTATCTGTATCAACATGGAAATATCTACACTGCTATCTGTATGAACATGGAAATAGAAACACTGTTATCTGTATGAACATGGAAATAGCTACACCACTATCTGTATGAACATGGAAATATCTACACCGCTATCTATATGAACATGGATATATCTACACAGCCATCTGGATGAACATGGAAATATCTACACCGCTTTCTGTGTAAACATGCATAGATCTTCACCGCTATCTGTATAAACATGGAAATATCTACACCGCTATCTGTAGGAACATGGAAATATCTACACCGCTATCTGTATGAACATGGAAATATCTACACCACTATCTGTTTGAACATGGAAATATCTACACCGCTATCTGCATGAAAATGGAAATATCTACACTGCTATCTGCATATTCATGGAAATATCTACACAGCTATCTCTTTACACATGGAAATAACTACACCGCTATCTGTATGAACATGGAAATATCCACACCGCCATCTGTATGAACATGGAAATATCTGCACCGCCATCTGTATGAACATATAAATATCTGCACCGCCATCTGTATTAAGATGGAGACATCTACACCGCTATCTTCATAAACATGGAAATATCTACACCGCTATCTGTGTAAACATGGAAATGTATACACCGCTATCTGTATAAACATGGAAATATCTACACCGCTACCTGTATAAGCATGGAAATATCAGCACCGCTATCTGTATGAACATGGAAATATCTACACCACTATCTGTATGAACATGGAAATATCTACACCGCTATCTGTATGAACATGGAAATGTCTACACCGCTATCAGTATGAACATGGAAATATATACACCGCTATCTGTTTGAACATGGATATATCTACACAGCCCTCTGGATGAACATGGAAATATCCACACCGCTATCTGTGTAAACATGCATACATCTTCACCGCTATCTTTATAAACATGGAAATATCTACATTGCTATCTGTATGAACATGGAAATATCTACACCGCTATCTGTTTGAAGATGGAAATATATACACCGCTATCTGCATGAAAATGGAAATATCTACACAGCTATCTGCATATACATGGAAATATCTACACAGCTATCTCTTTACACATGGAAATAACTACACCGCTATCTGTATGAACATGGAAATGTCTACACCGCCATCTGTATGAACATGGAAATATCTGCACCGCCATCTGTATGAACATATAAATATCTACACCGCCATCTGTATTAAGATGGAGATATCTACACCGCTATCTGAATAAACATGGAAATATCTACACCGCTATCTGTATAAACATGGAAATATCTACACCGCTATCTGTATAAACATGGAAATATCTACACTGCTACCTGTATAAACATGGAAATATCAGCACCGCTATCTGTATGAACATGGAAATATCTACAACGCTATCTGTATGAACATGGAAATATCTACACCGCTATCTGTATGAACATGGAAATATCTACAAAGCTATGTGTATGAACATGGAAATATCTACACCGCTATCTGTTTGAACATGTAAATATCTACACCGCTATCTGCATGAAAATGGAAATATCTACAAAGCTATCTGCATACACATGGAAATATCTACACAGCTATCTCTTTACACATGGAAATAACTACACCGCTATATCCATAAACATGGAAATATCTACACCGCTATCTGTATAAACATGGAAATATCTACACCGCTATCTGTATAAACATGGAAATATCTACACCACTACCTGTATAAACATGGAAATATCAGCACCGCTATATGTATGAACATGGAATTATCTACACCGCTATCTGAATGAACATGGAAATATCTACACCGCTATCTGTATGAACATGGAAATATCTACACCGCTATCTGTATGAACATGGAAATATCTACACCGCTATCTGTTTGAACATGGAAATATCTACAACGCTGTCTGCATGAAAATGGAAATATCTACCCAGCTATCTGCATACACTTGGAAATATCTACACAGCTATCTCTTAACACATGGAAATAAGTACTCCGCTATCTCTATAAACATGGAAATATCTACACCGCCATCTGTATGAAGATGGAAATATCTGCACCGCCATCTTTATAAACATATAAATATCTACACAGCCATCTGTATTTAGATGGAGATATCTACACCGCTATCTGTATAAACTTGGAAATATCTACACCGCTATCTGTTTGAACATGGATATTTCTACACCGCTATCTGTATGAACATGGAAATATCTACACCGCTATCTGTATGAACATGGAAATATCTACACCGCTATCTGTTTGAACATGGAAATATCTACACCGCTATCTCTATGAACATGGAAATACCTACACTGCTATCTGTATGAACATGGAAATAGCTACACCGCTATCTGTATGAAGATGGAAATATATACACCACTATCTGTATGAACATGGAAATATCTACACCGCTATCTGTATGAACATGGATATATCTACCCAGCCATCTGGATGAACATGGAAATATCTAAACCGCTATCAGTTTGAACATGGAAATATCTAAACCGCTATCTGCATGAAAATGGAAATATATACACAGCTATCTGCATGTACATGGAAATATCTACACAGCTATCTCTTTACACATGGAAATAACTATGCCGCTATCTGTATGAACATGCAAATATCTTCACCGCCATCTGCAGGAACATGGATATATCTACACAGCCATCTGGATGAACATGGAAATATCTACACCGCTATCTGTATGAACATGGAAATATCTACACCGCTATCTGTGTAAACATGCATACATCTTCACCGCTATCTGTATAAACATGTAAATATCTTCAGTGCTATCTGTATGAACATGGAAATATCTACACCGCTATCTGTTTGAACATGGAAATATGTACACCGCTATCTGCATGAAAATGGAAATATCTACAAAGCTATCTGCATATACATGGAAATATCTACACAGCTATCTCTTTACACATGGAAATAACTACACCGCTATATCTATAAACATGGAAATATCTACACCGCCATCTGTATGAACATGGAAATATCTGCACCACCATCAGTATGAACATATAAATATCTACACCGCCATCTGTATTAAGAAGGAAATATCTAAACCGCTATCTGTATGAACATTGAAATATCTACACCGCTATCTGTATGAACATGGAAATATCTACACCGCTATCTGTGTAAACATGCATACATCTTCACCGCTATCTGTATAAACATGGAAATATCTACAACGCTATCTGTATGAACATGGAAATATCTACATCGCTATCTGTACGAACATGGAAATATCTAAACCGCTATCTGCATGAAAATAGAAATATCTACACAGCTATCTGCATATACATGGAAATATCTACACAGCTATCTCTTTACACATGGAAATAACTATACCGTCATCTTTATGAACATGGAAATATCTGCACCACCATCTGTATGAACATATAAATATCTACACCGCCATCTGTATTTTGAAGGAAATATCTAAACCGCTATCTGTATGAACATTGAAATATCTACTCCGCTATCTGTATGAACATGGAAATATCTACACCGCTATCTGTGTAAACATGCATACATCTTCACCGCTATCTGTATAAACATGGAAATATCTACAACGCTATCTGTATGAACATGGAAATATCTACACCGCTATCTGTACGAACATGGAAATATCTAAACCGCTATCTGCATGAAAATAGAAATATCTACACAGCTATCTGCATATACATGGAAATATCTACAAAGCTTTCTCTTTACACATGGAAATAACTTCACCGCTATCTCTATAAACACGGAAATATCTACACCGCCGTCTGTATGAACATGGAAACATCTGCACCGCCGTCTGTATAAACATATAAATATCTACACCGCCATCTGTATTAAGATGGAGATATCTACACCGCTATCTGTATAAACTTGGAAATATCTACACCGCTATCTGTATAAACATGGAAATACCTACACCGCTATCTGTATAAACATGGAAATACCTACACCGCTACCTGTATAAACATGGAAATAGCAGCACCGCTATCTGTATGAAAATGGAAATATCTACACCTCTATCTCTATGAACATGGAAATATCTACAACGCTATCTGTATGAACATGGAAATAGCTACACTGCTATCTGTATGAACATGGAAATATCTACACCAATATCTGTAAGAACATGGAAATATCTACACCGCTATCTCTATGAACATGGATATATCTACACAGCCATCTGCATGAACATGGAAATATCTACACCGCTATCTGTGTAAACATGCATACATCTTCACCGCAATCTGTATAAGCATGGAAATATCAACACCGCTATCTGTATGAACTTGGAAATATCTACACCGCTATCTGTTTGAACATGGAAATATCTAAACGGCTATCTGTATGAACATGGAAATATCTACACCGCTATCTGTATGAACATGGAGATATCTACACCGCTATCTGTATGAACATGGAAATACCTTCACCGCCATCTGTATGAACATGGATATATCTACACAGCCATCTGGATGAACATGGATATATCGACACAGCCGTCTGGATGAACATGGAAATATCCACACCGCTATCTGTGTAAACATGCATACATCTTCACCGCTATCTGTATAAACATGGAAATATCTGCACCGATATCTGTAGGAACATGGAAATATCTACACCGCTATCTGTTTGAAGATGGAAATATATACACCGCTATCTGCATGAAAATGGAAATATCTACACAGCTATCTGCATGAAAATGGAAATACCTACAAAGCTATCTGCATATACATGGAAATATCTACACAGCTATCTCTTTACACATGGAAATAACTAAACCGCTATCTGTATGAACATGGAAATATCTACACCGCCATCTGTATGAACATGGAAATATCTGCACTGCCATCTGTATGAACATATAAATATCTACACTGCCATCTGTATTAAGATGGAGATATCTACACCGCTATCTGAATAAACATGGAAATATCTACACCTCTATCTGTATAAACATGGAAATATCAGCACCGCTATCTGTATGAACATGGAAATATCAGCCCCTCTATCTGTATGAACATGGAGATATCTACACCGCCATCTGTATGAACATGGATATATCTACACAGCCATCTGGAGGAACATGGAAATATCTACACCGCTATCTGTATGAACATGGGAATATCTACACCGCTATCTGTATGAACATGGAAATACCTACACCGCTATCTGTATGAACAAGGAAATATCTTCACTGCTATCTGTATGAACATGGATATATCTACAGAGCCATCTGGATGAACATGGAAATATCTACACCGCCATCTGTATAAACATATAAATATCTACACCGCCAGCTGTTGTAAGATGGAGATATCTACACCGCTATCTGTATAAACCTGGAAATATCTACACCGCTATCTGTTTAAACATGGAAATATCTACACCGCTATCTGGATTAACATGGAAATTTCTACTCCGCTACCTGTATTAACATGGAAATATCAGCACCGCTATCTGTAGGAACATGGAAATATCTACACCGCTATCTGTACGAACATGGAAATACCTACACCGCTATCTGTATGAACATGGAAATAGCTACACCTCTATCTGTATGAACATGGAAATATCTACACCGCTATCTGAATGAACATGGATATATCTACACAGCCATCTGGATGAACATGGAAATATCTACACTGCTATCTGTGTAAACATGCATACATCTTCACCGCTATCTGTATAAACATGGAAATATCTACACCGCTATCTGTATGAACATGGAAATATCTGCACCGCTATCTGTATGAACATGGAAATATCTACACCGCTATCTGTTTGAACATGGAAATATCTACACCGCTATCTGCATGAAAATGGAAATATCTACACCGCCATCTGCATATACATGGAAATATCTACTCAGCTATCTCTTTACACATGGAAATAACTATACCGCCATCTTTATGAACATGGAAATATCTGCACCACCATCTGTATGAACATATAAATATCTACACCGCCATCTGTATTAAGAAGGAAATATCTAAACCGCTATCTGTATGAACATTGAAATATCTACTCCGCTATCTGTATGAACATGGAAATATCTACACCGCTATCTGTGTAAACATGCATACATCTTCACCGCTATCTGTATAGACATGGAAATATCTACAACGCTATCTGTATGAACATGGAAATATCTACACCGCTATCTGTACGAACATGGAAATATCTAAACCCCTATCTGCATGAAAATAGAAATATCTACACAGCTATCTGCATATACATGGAAATATCTACAAAGCTTTCTCTTTACACATGGAAATAACTACACCGCTATCTCTATAAACACGGAAATATCTACACCGCCATCTGTATGAACATGGAAACATCTGCACCGCCGTCTGTATAAACATATAAATATCTACACCACCATCTGTATTAAGATGGAGATATCTACACCGCTATCTGTATAAACTTGGAAATATCTACACCGCTATCTGTATAAACATGGAAATACCTACACCGCTATCTGTATAAACATGGAAATACCTACACCGCTACCTGTATAAACATGGAAATAGCAGCACCGCTATCTGTATGAAAATGGAAATATCTACACCGCTATCTCTATGAACATGGAAATATCTACAACGCTATCTGTATGAACATGGAAATAGCTACACTGCTATCTGTATGAACATGGAAATATCTACACCAATATCTGTAGGAACATGGAAATATCTACACCGCTATCTCTATGAACATGGATATATCTACACAGCCATCTGCATGAACATGGAAATATCTACACCGCTATCTGTGTAAACATGCATACATCTTCACCGCAATCTGTATAAGCATGGAAATATCAACACCGCTATCTGTATGAACTTGGAAATATCTACACCGCTATCTGTTTGAACATGGAAATATCTAAACCGCTATCTGTATGAACATGGAAATATCTACACCGCTATCTGTATGAACATGGAGATATCTACACCGCTATCTGTATGAACATGGAAATACCTTCACCGCCATCTGTATGAACATGGATATATCTACACAGCCATCTGGATGAACATGGATATATCGACACAGCCCTCTGGATGAACATGGAAATACCCACACCGCTATCTGTGTAAACATGCATACATCTTCACCGCTATCTCTATAAACATGGAAATATCTGCACCGATATCTGTAGGAACATGGAAATATCTACACCGCTATCTGTTTGAAGATGGAAATATATACACCGCTATCTGCATGAAAATGGAAATATCTACACAGCTATCTGCATGAAAATGGAAATACCTACACAGCTATCTGCATATACATGGAAATATCTACACAGCTATCTCTTTACACATGGAAATAACTACACCGCTATCTGTACGAACATGGAAATATCTACACCGCCATCTCTATGAACATGGAAATATCAGCACTGCCATCTGTATGAACATATAAATATCTACACTGCCATCTGTATTAAGATGGAGATATCTACACCGCTATCTGAATAAACATGGAAATATCTACACCTCTATCTGTATAAACATGGAAATATCAGCACCGCTATCTGTATGAACATGGAAATATCAGCCCCTCTATCTGTATGAACATGGAGATATCTACACCGCCATCTGTATGAACATGGATATATCTACACAGCCATCTGGAGGAACATGGAAATATCTACACCGCTATCTGTATGAACATGGGAATATCTACACCGCTATCTGTATGAACATGGAAATACCTACACGGCTATCTGTATGAACAAGGAAATATCTTCAGCGCTATCTGTATGAACATGGATATATCTACAGAGCCATCTGGATGAACATGGAAATATCTACACCGCCATCTGTATGAACATATAAATATCTACACCGCCATCTGTTTTAAGATGGAGATATCTACACCGCTATCTGTATAAACCTGAAAATATCTACACCGCTATCTGTTTAAACATGGAAATATCTACACCGCTATCTGCATTAACATGGAAATTTCTACACCGCTACTTGTATAAACATGGAAATATCAGCACCGCTATCTGTAGGAACATGGAAATATCTACACCGCTATCTGTACGAACATGGAAATACCTACACCGCTATCTGTATGAACATGGAAATAGCTACACCTCTATCTGTATGAACATGGAAATATCTACACTGCTATCTGTGTAAACATGCATACATCTTCACCGCTATCTGTATAAACATGGAAATATCTACACCGCTATCTGTATGAACATGGAAATATCTGCACCGCTATCTGTATGAACATGGAAATATCTACACCGCTATCTGTTTGAACATGGAAATATCTACACCGCTATCTGCATGAAAATGGAAATATCTACACTGCTATCTGCATATACATGGAATTATCTACACAGCTATCTCTTTACACATGGAAATAACTACACAGCTATCTGTATGAACATGGAAATATCTACACCGCCATCTGTATGAACATGGAAATATCTGCACTGCCATCTGTATGAACATGTACATATCTACACCACCATCTGTATTAAGATGGAGATATCTACACCGCTATCTGTATAAACATGGAAATATCTACACCGCTATCTGTATAAACACGGAAATATCTACACCGCTATCTGTATAAACATGGAAATATCTACACCGCTACCTGTATAAACATGGAAATATCAGCACCGCTATCTGTATGAACATGGAAATATCTACACCGCTATCTGTTTGAACATGGAAATATCTGCACCGCCATCTGAATGAACATATAAATATCTACACCGCCATCTGTATTAAAATGGAGATATCTACACCGCTATCTGAATAAACATGGAAATATCTACACCGCTATCTGTATAAACATGGAAATATCAGCACCGCTCTCTGTATGAACATGGAAATATCAGCCCCTCTATCTGTATGAACATGGAAGTATCTACACCGCTATCTCTATGAACATGGAAATATCTACACCGCTATCTGTTTGAACATGGAAATATCTACACCGCTATCTGCATGAAAATGGAAATATGTACAAAGCTATCTGCATATAAATGGAATTATCTACACAGCTATCTCTTTACACATGGAAATAACTACACTGCTATATCAATAAACATGGAAATATCTACACCGCTATCTGTATAAACATGGAAATATCTACACCGCTATCTGTATAAACATGGAAATATCTACACCACTACCTGTATAAACATGGAAATATCAGCACCGCTATCTGTATGAAGATGGAAATATCTACACCGCTATCTGTATGAACATGGAAATATCAACACCGCTATCTGTATGAACATGGAAATATCTACAAAGCTATCTGAATGAACATGGAAATATCTACACCGCTATCTGTTTGAACATGTAAATATCTACACCGCTATCTGCATGAAAATGGAAATATCTACAAAGCTATCTGCATATACATGGAAATATCTACACAGCTATCTCTTTACACATGGAAATAACTACACCGCTATATCTATAAACATGGAAATATCTACACCGCCATCTGTATGAACTTGGAAATATCTGCACCGCCATCTGTTTGAACATATAAATATCTACACCGCCATCTGTATTAAGAAGGAAATATCTAAACCGCTATCTGTATAAACATGGAAATATCTACACTGCTGCCTGTATAAACATGGAAATATCAGCACCGCTATCTGTATGAACATGGAAGTATCTACACCGCTATCTGTATCAACATGGAAATTTCTACACTGCTATCTGTATGAACATGGAAATAGAAACACCGTTATCTGTATGAACATGGAAATAGCTACACCACTATCTGTATGAACATGGAAATATCTACACCGCTATCTATATGAACATGGATATATCTACACAGCCATCTGGATGAACATGGAAATATCTACACCGCTATCTGTGTAAACATGCATAGATCTTCACCGCTATCTGTATAAACATGGAAATATCTACACCGCTATCTGTAGAAACATGGAAATATCTACACCGCTATCTGTATGAACATGGAAATATCTACACCACTATCTGTTTGAACATGGAAATATCTACACCGCTATCTGCATGAAAATGGAAATATCTACACTGCTATCTGCATATACATGGAAATATCTACACAGCTATCTCTTTACACATGGAAATAACTACACCGCTATCTGTATGAACATGGAAATATCCACACCGCCATCTGTATGAACATGGAAATATCTGCACCGCCATCTGTATGAACATATAAATATCTGCACCGCCATCTGTATTAAGATGGAGACATCTACACCGCTATCTTCATAAACATGGAAATATCTACACCGCTATCTTTATGAACATGGAAATATCTACACCGCTATCTGTGTTAACATGCATACATCTTCACCGCTATCTGTATAAACATGGAAATATCCACAACGCTATCTGTATGAACATGGAAATATCTACACCGCTATCTGCACGAACATGGAAATATCAAAACCGCTATCAGCATGAAAATAGAAATATCTACACTGCTATCTGCATATACATGGAAATATCTACAAAGCTATCTCTTTACACATGGAAATAACTACACCGCTATCTCTATAAGCACGGAAATATCTACACCGCCATCTGTATGAACATGGAAATATCTGCACCGCCATCTGTATAAACATATAAATATCTACACCGCCTTCTGTATTAAGATGGAGATATCTACACCGCTATCTGTATAAACATGGAAATACCTACACCGCTATCTGTAGGAACATGGAAATATCTACACCGCTATCTGTATGAACATGGATATATCTACACTGCCATCTGGATGAACATGGAAATATCTACACCGCTATCTGCATGAACATGAAAATATCTACACCGCTATTAGTGTAAACATGCATACATCTTCACTGCAATCTGTATAAGTATGGAAATATCAACTCCGCTATCTGTATGAACTTGGAAATAACTACACCGCTATCTGTTTGAACATGAAAATATCTAAACCGCTATCAGCATGAAAATGGAAATATCTACACAGCTATCTGCATATACATGGAAATATCTACACATCTATCTCTTTACACATGGAAATAACTACACCGCTATCTGTAGGAACATGGAAATGTCTGCACCGCCATCTGTATGAACATATAAATATCTACACCGCCTTCTGTATTAAGATGGAGATATCTACACTGCTATCTGTATAAACATCGAAATATCAAAACCGCTATCTGTATAAACATGGAAATATCTAAACCGCTCTCTGAAACAAAATGGAAATATCAGCACCGCTGTCTGTATGAACATGGAAATATCAGCCCCTCTATCTGTATGAACATGGAAGTATCTACACCGCTATCTCTATGAACATGGAAATATCTACACCGCTATCTGTTTGAACATGGAAATATCTACACCGCTATCTGGATTAACATGGAAATTTCTAACACCGCTACCTGTATAAACATGGAAATATCAGCACCGCTATCTGTAGGAACATGGAAATATCTACACCGCTATCTGTACGAACATGGAAATACCTACACCGCTATCTGTATGAACATGGAAATAGCTACACCGCTATCTGTATGAACATGGAAATATCTACACCGCTATCTGAATAAACATGGATATATCTACACAGCCATCTGGATGAACATGGAAATATCTACACAGCTATCTGTTTAAACATGCATACATCTTCACCGCTATCTGTATAAACATGGAAATATCTACACCGCTATCTGTATGAACATGGAAATATCTGCACCGCTATCTGTATGAACATGGAAATATCTACACCGCTATCTGTTTGAACATGGAAATATCTACACCGCTATCTGCATGAAAATGGAAATATCTACAATGCTATCTGCATATACATGGAAATATCTACACAGCTATCTCTTTACACATGGAAATAACTACACCGCTATCTGTATGAACATGGAAATATCTACACCGCCATCTGTATGAACATGGAAATATCCGCACTGCCATCTGTATGAACATGTAAATATCTACACCACCATCTGTATTAAGATGGAGATATCTACACCGCTATCTGTATAAACATGGAAATATCTACACCGCTATCTGTATAAACACGGAAATATCTACACCGCTATCTGTATAAACATGGAAATATCTACACCGCTACCTGTATAAACATGGAAATATCAGCACCGCTATCTGTATGAACATGGAAATATCTACACCGCTATCTGTTTGAACATGGAAATATCTACACCGCCATCTGTATGAACATGGAAATATCTGCACCGCCATCTGAATGAACATATAAATATCTACACCGCCATCTGTATTAAGATGGAGATATCTACACCGCTATCTGAATAAACATGGAAATATCTACACCGCTATCTGTATAAACATGGAAATATCAGCACCGCTCTCTGTATGAACATGGAAATATCAGCCCCTCTATCTGTATGAACATGGAAGTATCTACACCGCTATCTCTATGAACATGGAAATATCTACACCGCTATCTGTTTGAACATGGAAATATCTAAACCGCTATCTGCATGAAAATGGAAATATATACACAGCTATATGCATATACATGGAAATATCTACACAGCTATCTCTTTACACATGGAAATAACTACACCGCTCTCTGTATGAACATGGAAATATCTTCACCGCCATCTGTATGAACATGGATATATCTACACATTCATCTGGATGAACATGGAAATATCTACACCGCTATCTTTATGAACATGGAAATATCTACACCGCTATCTGTGTTAACATGCATACATCTTCACCGCTATCTGTATAAACATGGAAATATCCACAACGCTATCTGTATGAACATGGAAATATCTACACCGCTATCTGCACGAACATGGAAATATCTAAACCGCTATCAGCATGAAAATAGAAATATCTACACTGCTATCTGCATATACATGGAAATATCTACAAAGCTATCTCTTTACACATGGAAATAACTACACCGCTATCTCTATAAGCACGGAAATATCTACACCGCCATCTGTATGAACATGGAAATATCTGCACCGCCATCTGTATAAACATTTGAATATCTACACCGCCTTCTGTATTAAGATGGAGATATCTACACCGCTATCTGTATAAACTTGGAAATACCTACACCGCTATCTGTAGGAACATGGAAATATCTACACCGCTATCTGTATGAACATGGATATATCTACACTGCCATCTGGATGAACATGGAAATATCTACACCGCTATCTGCATGAACATGAAAATATCTACACCGCTATTAGTGTAAACATGCATACATCTTCACCGCAATCTGTATAAGTATGGAAATATCAACACCGCTATCTGTATGAACTTGGAAATATCTACACCGCTATCTGTTTGAACATGAAAATATCTAAACCGCTATCAGCATGAAAATGGAAATATCTACACAGCTATCTGCATATACATGGATATATCTACACATCTATCTCTTTACAAATGGAAATAACTACACCGCTATCTGTAGGAACATGGAAATGTCTGCACCGCCATCTGTATGAGCATATAAATATCTACACCGCCATCTGTATTAAGATGGAGATATCTACACTGCTATCTGTATAAACATCGAAATATCAAAACCGCTATCTGTATAAACATGGAAATATCTAAACCGCTCTCGGAAAAAAAATGGAAATATCAGCACTGCTGTCTGTATGAACATGGAAATATCAGCCCCTCTATCTGTATGAACATGGAAGTATCTACACCGCTATCTCTATGAACATGGAAATATCTACACCGCTATCTGTTTGAACATGGAAATATCTAAACCGCTATCTCCATGAAAATGGAAATATATACACAGCTATCTGCATATACATGGAAATATCTTCACAGCTATCTCTTTACACATGGAAATAACTGCACCGCTATCTGTATGAACATGGAAATATCTTCACCGCCATCTGTAGGAACATGGATATATCTACACAGCCATCTGGATGAACATGGAAATATCTACACCGCTATCTGTATGAACATGGAGATATCTACACCGCTATCTGTGGAAACATGCATACATCTTCACCGCTATCTTTATAAACATGGAAATATCTACACTGCTATCTTTATGAACATGGAAATATCTACACCGCTATCTGTTTGTACATGGAAATATCTACACCGCTATCTGCATGAAAATGGACATATCTACACAGTGATCTGCTTATACATGGAAATATCTAAAAAGCTATCACTTTACACGTGGAAATAAGTACAGCGCTATCTCTATAAACATGGAAATAGCTACACCGCCATCTGTATGAACATGGAAATATCTGCACCGCCATCTGTATGAACATATAAATATCTACACCGCCATCTATATTAAGATGGATATAACTACACCGCTATCTGTATAAACTTGGAAATATCTACACTGCTATCTCTATGAACATGGAAATTTCTACACCGCTATCTGTTAACATGGAATTAACTACACCGCTATCTGTATGAACATGGTAATATCTGCACCGCTACCTGTATGAACATGGAAATATCTACACCGCAATCTGTATGAACATGGATATATCTACACAGCCATCTGGATGAACATGGAAATATCTACACCGCTATCTGTATGAACATGGAAATATCTACACCGCTATCTGTGTAAATATGCATACATCTTCACCGCAATCTGTATAAACATGGAAATATCTACACCGCTATCTGTGTAAATATGCATACATCTTCACCGCTATCTCTATGAACATTGAAATATCTACACCGCTATCTGTATGAACATGGAAATATCTACACCGCTATCTGTGTAAACATGCATACATCTTCACCGCTATCTGTATAAACATGGAAATGTCTACAAGGCTATCTGTATGAACATGGAAATATCTACACCGCCATCTGTATGAACATGGAAATAGCTGCACCGACATCTGTATGAACATATACATATCTACACGGCCATCTGTATTAAGATGGAAATATCTACACCGATATCTGTATAAACATGGAAATATCTACAACGCTATCTGTATAAACATGGAAATATCTACACCGCTATCTGTATAAACATGGAAATATCTACACCGCAACCTGTATAAACATGGAAATATCAGCACCGCTATCTGTATGAACATGGAAATATCAGCCCCTCTATCTGAATGAACATGGAGATATCTACACCGCTATCTGTATGAACATGGAAATATCTACACCGCCATCTGTATGAACATCGAAATAGCTGCACCGACATCTGTATGAACACATACATATCTACACGGCCATCTGTATTAAGATGGAAATATCTACACCGATATCTGTATAAACATGGAAATATCTACACCGCTATCTGTATAAACATGGAAATATCTACACCGCTATCTGTATAAACATGGAAATATCTACACCGCAACCTGTATAAACATGGAAATATCAGCACCGCTATCAGTATGAACATGGAAATATCAGCCCCTCTATCTGAATGAACATGGAGATATCTACACCGCCATCTGTATGAACATGGAAATATCTACACCGCTATCTGTATGAACATGGAAATACCTCCACCGCCATCTGTATGAACATGGATATATCTACACAGCCATCTGGATGAACATGGATATATCTACACAGCCCTCTGGATGAACATTGAAATATCCACACTGCTATCTGTGTAAACATGCATACATCTTCACCGCTATCTGTATGAACATGGAAATATCTACACAGCTATCTGTATGAACATGTAAATATCTGCACCGCTATCTGTATGAACATGGAAATATCTACACCGCTATCTGTTTGAACATGGAAATATCTAAACCGCTATCTCCATGAAAATGGAAATATATACACAGCTATCTGCATATACATGGAAATATCTTCACAGCTATCTCTTTACACATGGAAATAACTGCACCGCTATCTGTATGAACATGGAAATACCTTCACCGCCATCTGTAGGAACATGGATATATCTACACAGCCATCTGGATGAACATGGAAATATCTACACCGCTATCTGTATGAACATGGAGATATCTACACCGCTATCTGTGGAAACATGCATACATCTTCACCGCTATCTTTATAAACATGGAAATGTCTACACTGCTATCTTTATGAACATGGAAATATCTACACTGCTATCTGTTTGTACATGGAAATATCTACACCGCTATCTGCATGAAAATGGAAATATCTACACAGCGATCTGCTTATACATGGAAATATCTAAAAAGCTATCACTTTACACGTGGAAATAAGTACAGCGCTATCTCTATAAACATGGAAATAGCTACACCGCCATCTGTATGAACATGGAAATATCTGCACCGCCATCTGTATGAACATATAAATGTCTACACCGCCATCTATATTAAGATGGATATAACTACACCGCTATCTGTATAAACTTGGAAATATCTACACTGCTATCTCTATGAACATGGAAATTTCTACACCGCTATCTGTTAACATGGAATTAGCTACACCGCTATCTGTATGAACATGGTAATATCTACACCGCTACCTGTATGAACATGGAAATATCTACACCGCAATCTGTATGAACATGGATATATCTACACAGCCATCTGGATGAACATGGAAATATCTACACCGCTATCTGTATGAACATGGAAATATCTACACCGCTATCTGTGTAAATATGCATACATCTTCACCGCAATCTGTATAAACATGGAAATATCTACACCGCTATCTGTATGAACATGGAAATATCTACATCGCTATCTGTTTGAACATGGAAATATCTACACCGCTGTCTGCATGAAAATGGAAATATCTACACAACTATCTGCATATACATGGAAATATCTACAGAGCTATCTCTTAACACATGGAAATAACTACACCGCTATCTCTATAAACATGGAAATATCTACACCGCCATCTGTATGAACATGGAAATATCTGCACCGCCATCTGTATGAACATATAAATACCTACACCGCCATCTGTATTAAGAAGGAAATATCTAAACCGCTATCTGTATGAACATTGAAATATCTACACCGCTATCTGTATGAACATGGAAATATCTACACCGCTATCTGTGTAAACATGCATACATCTTCACCGCTATCTGTATAAACATGGAAATGTCTACAAGGCTATCTGTATGAACATGGAAATATCTACACCGCCATCTGTATGAACATGGAAATAGCTGCACCGACATCTGTATGAACATATACATATCTACACGGCCATCTGTATTAAGATGGAAATATCTACACCGATATCTGTATAAACATGGAAATATCTACACCGCTATCTGTATAAACATGGAAATATCTACACCACTACCTGTATAAACATGGAAATATCAGCACCGCTATCTGTATGAACATGGAAATATCTACACTGCTATCTGTATGAACATGGAAATATCTACACCGCTATCTGTATAAACATGGAAATATCTACACCTCTATCTGTATAAACATGGAAATATCTACACCGCTACCTGTATAAACAGGGAAATATCAGCACCGCTATCTGTATGAACATGGAAATATCTACACCGCTATCTGTATGAACACGGAAATATCTACACCGCTATCTACATGAACATGGAAATATCTACACCGCTACCTGTATAAACATGGAAATATCAGCACCGCTATCTTTATGAACATGGAAATACCTACACCGCTATCTGTATGAACATGGAAATATCTACACCGCTATCTGTATGAACATGGAAATATCTACAAAGCTATCTGAATGAACATGGAAATATCTACACAGCTATCTCTTTACACATGGAAATATCTACACCGCTATATCTATAAACATGGAAACATCTACACCGCCATCTGTATGAACATGGAAATATCTGCACCGCCATCTGTATGAACATATAAATATCTACACCGCCATCTGTATTAAGAAGGAAATATCTAAACCGCTATCTGTATAAACATGGAAATATCTACAACGCTGCCTATATAAACATGGAAATATCAGCACCGCTCTCTGTATGAAAATGGAGATATCTACACCGCTATCTGTATGAACATGGAAATATATACACTGCTATCTGTATGAACATGGAAATAGCTACACCGCTATCTGTATGAACATGGAAATATCTACACCGCTATCTGTATGAACATGGATATATCTACACAGCCATCTGGATGAACATGGAAATATCTACACTGCTATCTGTATGAACATGGAAATATCTACACCGCTATCTGTATGAACATGGATATATCTACACAGCCATCTGGATGAACATGGAAATATCTACACCGCTATCTGTGTAAACATGCATACGTCTTCACCACTATCTGTATAAACATGGAAATATCTACACCGCTATCTGTATGAATATGGAAATATCTACACGGCTATCTGTATGAACATGGAAATATCTACACCGATATCTGTTTGAAAATGGAAATATCTACACCGCTATCTGCAGGAAAATGGAAATATCTACACTGCTATCTGCATATACATTTAAATATCTACACAGATATCTCTTTACACATGGAAATAACTACACCGCTATCTGTATGAACATGGAAATATCTACACCGCCATCTGTATGAACATGGAAATATCTGCACCGCCATCTTTATGAACATATAAATATCTACACCGCCATCTGTATTAAGATGGAGATATCTACTCTGCTATCTGTATAAACATGGAAATATCTACACCGCCATCTGTATGAACATATAAATATCTACACCGCCATCTGTATTAAGGAAATATCTAAACCGCTATCTGTATAAACATGGAAATATCTACACCGCTGCCTGTATAAACATGGAAATATCAGCACCGATATCTGTATGAACATGGAAATATCTATACCGCAATATGTAGGAACATGGAAATAGCTACTCCGCTGCCTGTATAAACATGGAAATATCAGCACCGCTATCTGTAAGAACATGGAAATATCTACACCACTATCTTTACGAACATGGATATATCTACACAGCCATCTAGATGAACATGGAAATATCTACACTGCAATCTGTATGAACATGGTAATATCTACACCGCTATCTGTGTAAATATGCATACATCTTCACCGCTATCAGTATAAACATGGAAATATCTACACCGCTATCTGTATGAACATCGAAATAGCTACACCGCTATCTGTATGAACATGGAAATATCTACACCGCTATCTGTATGAACATGGATATATCTACACAGCCATCTGGATGAACATGGAAATATCTACACCGCTATCTGTGTAAACATGCATACATCTTCACCGCTATCTGTATAAACATGGAAATATCTACACCGCTATCTGTATGAACATGGAAATATCTGCACCGCTATCTGTCTGAACATGGAAATATCTTCACCGCTATCTGTTTGAACATGGAAATATCTACACCGCTATCTGCATGAAAATGGAAATATCTACACCGCCATCTGTATGAACATGGAAATATCTGCACCGCCATCTGTATGAACATATAAATATCTACACTGCCATCTGTATTAAGATGGAGATATCTACACCGCTATCTGTATAAACATGGAAATATCTACACCGCTATCTGTATAAACACGGAAATATCTAAACCGATATCTGTATAAACATGGAAATAACTACACCGCTACCTGAATAAACATGGAAATATCAGCACCGCTATCTGTATGAACATGGAAATATCTACACCGCTATCTGTATGAACATGGAAATATCTACACCGCTATCTGTATGAACATGGATATATCTACACAGCCCTCTGGATGAACATGGAAATATCCACACCGCTATCTGTGTAAACATGCATACATCTTCACCGCTATCTGTATAATCATGGAAATATCTACACCGCTATCTGTATGAACATGGAAATATCTACACCGCTATCTGTTTGAAGATGGAAATATATACACCGCTATCTGCATGAAAATGGAAATATCTACACAGCTATCTGCATATAGATGGAAATATCTACACAGCTATCTCTTTACACATGGAAATAACTACACCGCTATCTGTATGAACATGGAAATATCTACATCGCCATCTGTATGAACATGGAAATATCTGCACCGCCATCTGTGTGAACATATAAATATCTACACTGCCATCTGTATTAAGATGGAGATATCTACACCGCTATCTGAATAAACATGGAAATATCTACACCGCTATCTGTATAAACATGGGGATATCAGCACCGCTATCTGTATGAACATGGAAATATCAGCCCCTCTATCTGTATGAACATGGAGATATCTACACCGCCATCTGTGTGAACATGGATATATCTACACAGCCATCTGGAGGAACATGGAAATATCTACACCACTATCTGTATGAACATGGAAATAGCTACACCGCTATCTGTATGAACATGGAAATATCTACACCGCTATCTTTGTAAACATGCATACATCTTCACCGCTATCTGTATAAACATGGAAATATCTACACCGCTATCTGTATGAACATGGAAATAGCTACACCGCTATCTGTATGAACATGGAAATATCTACACCGCTATCTGTATGAACATGGATATATCTACACAGCCATCTGGATGAACATGGAAATATCTACACCGCTATCTGTGTAAACATGCATACATCTTCACCGCTATCTGCATGAAAATGGAAATATCTACACTGCTATCTGCATATACATGGAAATATCTACACAGCTATCTCTTTACACATGGAAATAACTACAACGCTATCTGTATGAACATGGAAATATCTACACCGCCATCTGAATGAACATGGAAATATCTGCACCGCCATCTGTATGAACATGGAAATATCTACACCGCTATCTGTATAAACATGGAAATATCTACACCGCCATCTGTATGAACATGGAAATATCCGCACCGCCATCTGTATGAACATATAAATATCTACACCGCCATCTGTATTAAGATGGAGATATCTACACCGCTATGTGAATAAACATGGAAATATCTACACCGCTATCTGTATAAACATGGAAATATCAGCACCGCTATCTGTATGAACATGGAAATATCAGCCCCTCTATCTGTATGAACATGGAGATATCTACACGGCCATCTGTATGAACATGGATATATCTACACAGCCATCTGGATGAACATGGAAATATCTGCACCGCTATCTGTATGAACATGGAAATAGCTACACCGCTATCTGTATGAACATGGAAATATCTTCACCGCAATCTGTATGAACATGGAAATATCTGCACCGCTATCTGTATGAACATGGAAGTAGCTACACCGCTACCTGTATAAACATGGAAATATCAGCACAGCTATCTGTATGAACATGGAAATATCTACACCGCTATCTGCATGAAAATGGAAATATCTACACTGTTATCTGCATATACATGGAAATATCTACACAGCTATCTCTTTACACATGGAAATAACTACACCTCTATCTGTATGAACATGGATATATCTACAAAGCCCTCTGGATGAACATGGAAATATCCACACCGCTATCTGTGTAAACATGCATACATCTTCACCGCTATCTGTATAAACATGGAAATATGTACACCGCTATCTGTATGAACATGGAAATATCTACACCGCTATCTGTTTGAAGATGGAAATATCTACACCGCTATCTGCATGAAAATGGAAATATCTACAAAGCTATCTGCATATACATGGAAATATCTACACAGCTATCTCTTTACACATGGAAATAACTACACCGCTATATCTATAAACATGGAAATATCTACACCGCCATCTGTATGAACATGGAAATATCTGCACCGCCATCTGTATGAACATATAAATATCTACACCGCCATCTGTATTAAGAAGGAAATATCTAAACCGCTATCTGTATAAACATGGAAATATCTACACCGCTGCCTGTATAAATTTGGAAATATCAGCACCGCCCTCTGTATGAAAATGGAGATATCTACACCGCTATCTGTATGAACATGGAAATATCTACACTGCTATCTGTATGAACATGGAGATAGCTACAACGTTATCTGTATGAACATGGAAATAGCTACACCGCTATCTGTATGAACATGGAAATATCTACACCGCTATCTGTATGAACATGGATATATCTACACAGCCATCTGGATGAACATGGAAATATCTACACCGCTATCTGTATGAACATGGAAATATCTACACCGCTATCTGTATGAACATGGATATATCTACACAGCCATCTGGATGAACATGGAAATATCTACTCCGCTATCTGTGTAAACATGCATACATCTTCACCGCTATCTGTATAAACATGGAAATATCTACACCGCTATCTGAACATGGAAATATCTGCACCGCTATCTGTATGAACATGGAAATATATACACAGCTATCTGAACATTGAAATATCTACACCGCTCTCTGCATGAAAATGGAAATATCTACACTGCTATCTGCATATACATGGAAATATCTACACAGCTATCTCTTTACACATGGAAATAACTACACCGCTATCTGTATGAACATATAAATATCTACACCGCCATCTGTATTAAGATGGAGATATCTACACCGCTATCTGTATAAACATGGAAATATCTACACCGCTATCTGTATAAACATGGAAATATCTACACCGCTACGTGTATAAACATGGAAATATCAGCACCGCTATCTGTATGAACATGGAAATATCTACACCGCTATCTGTATGAACATGGAAATATCTACACCGCTATCTGTATGAACATGGAAATATCTACACCGCTATCAGTATGAACAAGGAAATATCTACACCGCTATCTGTATGAACATGGATATATCTACACAGCCCTCTGGATGAACATGGAAATATCCACACCGCTATCTGTGTAAACATGCATACATCTTCACCGCTATCTGTATAAACATGGAAATATCTACACCGCTATCTGTATGTACATGGAAATATCTACACCGCTATCTGTTTGAAGATGGAAATATATACACCGCTATCTGCATGAAAACGGAAATATCTACACAGCTATCAGCATATACATGGAAATATCTACACAGCTATCTCTTTACACGTAAAAATAACTACACCGCTATCTGTATGAACATGGAAATATCTACACCGCTATCTGTATGAACATGGAAATAACTACACTGCTATCTGTATGAACATGGAAATAGCTACACCGTTATCTGTATGAACATGGAAATAGCTACACCACTATCTGTATGAACATGGAAATATCTACACCGCTATCTGTATGAACATGGAAATATCTACACCGCCATCTGTATGAACATATAAATATCTACACCGCCATCTGTATTAAGAAGGAAATATCTAAACCGCTATCTGTATAAACATGGAAATATCTACACCGCTGCCAATATAAACATGGAAATATCAACACCGCTCTCTGTATGAAAATGGAGATATCTACACCGCTATCTGTATGAACATGGAAATATATACACTGCTATCTGTATGAACATGGAAATAGCTACACCGTTATCTGTATGAACATGGAAATATCCACACCGCTATCTGTATGAACATGGATATATCTACACAGCCATCTGGATGAACATGGAAATATCTACACTGCTATCTGTATGAACATGGAAATATCTACACCGCTATCTGTATGAACATGGATATATCTACACAGCCATCTGGATGAACATGGAAATATCTACACCGCTATCTGTGTAAACATGCATACATCTTCACCACTATCTGTATAAACATGGAAATATCTACACCGCTATCTGTATGAATATGGAAATATCTACACCGCTATCTGTATGAACATGGAAATATCTACACCGATATCTGTTTGAAAATGGAAATATCTACACCACTATCTGCAGGAAAATTGAAATATCTACACTGCTATCTGCATATACATTTAAATATCTACACAGCTATCTCTTTACACATGGAAATAACTACACCGCTATCTGTATGAACATGGAAATATCTACACCGCCATCTGTATGAACATGGAAATATCTGCACCGCCATCTTTATGAACATATAAATATCTACACCGCCATCTGTATTAAGATGAAGATATCTACACTGCTATCTGTATAAACATGGAAATATCTACACCGCCATCTGTATTAAGGAAATATCTAAACCGCTATCTGTATAAACATGGAAATATCTACACCGCTGCCTGTATAAACATGGAAATATCAGCACCGCTATCTGTATGAACATGGAAATATCTACACCGCAATATGTAGGAACATGGAAATAGCTACTCCGCTGCCTGTATAAACATGGAAATATCAGCACCGCTATCTGTAAGAACATGGAAATATCTACACCACTATCTGTATGAACATGGATATATCTACACAGCCATCTAGATGAACATAGAAATATGTACACTGCAATCTGTATGAACATGGTAATATCTACACCGCTATCTGTGTAAACATGCATACATCTTCACCGCTATCAGTATAAACATGGAAATATCTACACCGCTATCTGTATGAACATCGAAATAGCTACACCGCTATCTGTATGAACATGGAAATATCTACACCGCTATCTGTATGAACATGGATATATCTACACAGCCATCTGGATGAACATGGAAATATCTACACCACTATCTGTGTTAACATGCATACATCTTCACCGCTGTCTGTATAAACATGGAAATATCTACACCGCTATCTGTATGAACATGGAAATATCTGCACCGCTATCTGTCTGAACATGGAAATATCTTCATCGCTATCTGTTTGAACATGGAAATATCTACACCGCTATCTGCATGAAAATGGAAATATCTACACTGCTATCTGCATATACATGGAAATATCTACACAGCTATCTCTTTACACATGGAAATTACTACACCGCTATCTGTATGAACATGGAAATAGCTACACCGTTATCTGTATGAACATGGAAATAGCTACACCGCTATCTGTATGAACATGGAAGTAGCTACACCGTTATCTGTATGAACATGGAAATAGCTACACCACTATCTGTATGAACATGGAAATATCTACACCGCTATCTGTATGAACATGGATATATCTTCACAGCCATCTGGATGAACTTGGAAATATCTACACCGCTATCTGTATGAACATGGAGATATCTACACCGCTATCTGTATGAACATGGAAATACCTTAACCGCCATCTGTATGAACATGGATATATCTACACAGCCATCTGGATGAACATGGATATATCGACACAGCCCTCTGGATGAACATGGAAATATCCACACCGCTATCTGTGTAAACATGCATACATCTTCACCGCTGTCTGTATAAACATGCAAATATCTGCACCGATATCTGTAGGAACATGGAAATATCTACACCGCTATCTGAAGATGGAAATATATACACCGCTATCTGCATGAAAATGGAAATATCTACACAGCTATCTGCATGAAAATGGAAATACCTACACAGCTATCTGCATATACATGGAAATATCTACAAAGCTATCTCTTTACACATGGAAATAAGTACAGCGCTATTTCTATAAACATGGAAATAGCTACACCGCCATCTGTATGAACATGGAAATATCTACACCGCTATCTGTATGAACATGGGAATATCTACACCGCTATCAGTATGAACATGGATATATCTACACAGCCCTCTGGATGAACATGGAAATATCCACACCGCTATCTGTGTAAACATGCATACATCTTCACCGCTATGTGTAGAAACATGGAAATATCTACACCGCTATCTGTATGAACATGGAAATATCTACACCGCTATCTGTTTGAAGATGGAATTATATACACCGCTATCTGCATGAAAATGGAAATATCTACACAGCTATCTGCATATAGATGGAAATATCTACACAGCTATCTCTTTACACATGGAAATAACTACACCACTATCTGTATGAACATGGAAATATCTACACCGCTATCAGTATGAACATGGATATATCTACACAGCCCTCTGGATGAACATGGAAATATCCACACCGCTATCTGTGTAAACATGCATACATCTTCACCGCTATGTGTAGAAAAATGGAAATATCTACACTGCTATCTGTATGAACATCGAAGTATCTACACCGCTATCTGTTTGAAGATGGAAATATATACACCGCTATCTGCATGAAAATGGAAATATCTACACAGCTATCTGCATATAGATGGAAATATCTACACAGCTATCTCTTTACACATGGAAATAACTACACCACTATCTGTATCAACATGGAAATATCTACACCGCCATCTGTATGAACATGGAAATATCTGCACCGCAATCTGTATGAACATATAAATATCTACACCGCCATCTGTATTAAGATGGAGATATCTACACCGCTATCTGAATAAACATGGAAATATCTACAACGCTATCTGCATAAACATGGAAATATCTACACCGCTATGTGTATAAACATGGAAATATCTACACCGCTACCTGTATAAACATGGAAATATCAGCACCGCTATCTGTATGAACATGGAAATATCTACACCGCTATCTGTATGAACATGGAAATATCTACACCGCTATCTGTATGAACATGGAAATATCTACAAAGCTATCTGAATGAACACGGAAAAATCTACACCGCTATCTGTTTGAACATGGAAATATCTACACCGCTATCTGCATGAAAATGGAAATATCTACACTGCTATCTGCATATACATGGAAATATCTACACAGCTATCTCTTTACACATGGAAATAACTACACCGCTATATCTATAAACATGGAAATATCTACACCGCCATCTGTATGAACATGGAAATATCTGCACCGCCATCTGTATGAACATATAAATATCTACACCGCCATCTGTATTAAGAAGGAAATATCTATACCGCTATCTGTATAAACCTGGAAATAGCTACACCGCTGCCTGTATAAACATGGAAATATCAGCACCGCTATCAGTATGAACATGGAAATATCTACACCGCTATCTGTATGAACATGGAAATATCTACACTGCTATCTGTATGAACATGGAAATAGCTACACCGTTATGTGTATGAACATGGAAATAGCTACACCACTATCTGTATGAACATGGAAATATCTACACCGCAATCTGTATGAACATGGATATCTCTACACAGCCATCTGGATGAACATGGAAATATCTCCACCGCTATCTGTATGAACATGGAAATATGTACACCGCTATCTGTATGAACATGGATATATCTACACAGCCATCTGGATGAACATGGAAATATCTACACCGCTATCTGTGTAAACATGCATAGAACTTCACCGCTATCTCTATAAACATGGAAATATCTACACCGCTATCTGTATGAACATGGAAATATCCACACTGCTATCTGTATGAACATGGAAATATCTACACCGCTATCTGTTTGAACATGGAAATATCTACAACGCTATCTGTATGAAAATGGAAATATCTACACTGCTATCTGCATACACATTTAAATATCTACACAGCTATCTCTTTACACATGGAAATAACTACACCGATATCTGTATGAACATGGGAATATCTACACCGCCATCTGTATGAACACGGAAATATCTGCACCGCCATCTGTAAGAACATATAAATATCTACACCGCCATATGTATTAAAATGGAGATATCTACACTGCTATCTGTATAAACATGGAAATATCTAAACCGCCATCTGTATGAACATATAAATATCTTCACCGCCATCTGTATTAAGAAGGAAATATCTAAACCGCTATCTGTATAAACATGAAAATATCTACACCGCTGCCTGTATAAAAAAGGAAATATCAGCACAGCTATCTGTATGAACATGGAAATATCTACACCGCTATCTGTATGAACATGGAAATATCTACACAGCTATCTGTATGAACATGGAAATAGCTACACCGCTATCTGAATGAACATGGATATATCTACACAGCCATCTGGATGAACATGGAAATATCTACACCGCTATGTGTGTAAACATGCATAGATCTTCACCGCTATCTGTATAAACATAGAAATATCTACACCGCTATCTGTATGAACATGGAAATATCTACACCGCTATCTGTTTGAACATGGAAATATCTACACCGCTATCTGCATGAAAATGGAAATATCTACACTGCTATCTGTATATACATTTAAATATCTACACAGCTATCTCTTTACACATGGAAATAACTACACCGCTATGTGTCTGAACATGGAAATATCTACACCGCTATCTGTATGAACATGGAAATATCTGCACCGCCATCTGTATGAACATATAAATATCTACACCGCCATCTGTATTAAGATGGAGATATCTACACTGCTATCTGTTTAAACATGGAAATATCTACACCGCTATCTGTATAAACATGGAAATATCTACACCACTACGTGTATAAACATGGAAATATCAGCACCGCTATCTGTATGAACATGGAAATATCTACAAAGCTATCTGAACATGGAAATATCTGCACCGCTATCTGTATGAACATGGAAATATCTACACCGCTATATGTTTGAACATGGAAATATCTACACCGCTATCTGCATGAAAATGGAAATACCTACACTGCTATCTGCATATACATGGAAATATCTACACAGCTATCTCTTTACACATGGAAATAACTACAACGCTATCTGTATGAACATGGAAATATCTACACCACCATCTGAATGAACATGGAAATATCTGCACCGCCATCTGTATGAACATATAAATATCTACACCGCCATCTGTATAAAGATGGAGATATCTACACCGCTATCTGTATAAACATGGAAATATCTACACCGCTATCTGTATAAACATGGAAATATCTACACCGCTATCTGTATAAACATGGAAATATCTACACCGCTACCTGTATAAACATCGAAATATCACCACCGCTATCTGTATGAACATGGAAATATCTACACCGCTATCTGTATGGACATGGAAATATCTACACCGCCATCTGTATGAACATGGAAATATCCGCACCGCCATCTGTATGAACATATAAATATCTACACCGCCATCTGTATTAAGATGGAGATATCTACACCGCTATGTGAATAAACATGGAAATATCTACACCGCTATCTGTATGAACATGGAAATATCTACACCGCTATCTGTATGAACATGGAAATATCTTCACCGCCATCTGTACGAACATGGATATATCTGCAGAGCCATCTGGATGAACATGGAAATATCTACACCGCCATCTGTATGAACATATAAGTATCTACACCGCCATCTGTATTAAGATGGAGATATCTACACCGCTATCAGTATAAACCTGGAAATATCTACACTGCTATCTGTATAAACATGGAAATATCTACTCCGCTACCTGTATAAACATGAAAATATCAGCACCGCTATCTGTAGGAACATGGAAGTATCTACACCGCTATCTGCATGAAAATGGAAATATCTACACTGTTATCTGCATATACATGGAAATATCTACACAGCTATCTCTTTACACATGGAAATAACTACACCGCTATCTGTATGAACATGGATATATCTACACAGCCCTCTGGATGAACATGGAAATATCCACACCGCTATCAGTGTAAACATGCATACATCTTCACCGCAATCTGTATAAACATGGAAATATGTACACCGCTATCTGTATGAACATGGAAATATCTACACCGCTATCTGTTTGAAGATGGAAATATCTACACCGCTATCTGCATGAAAATGGAAATATCTACAAAGCTATCTGCATATACATGGAAATATCTACACAGCTATCTCTTTACACATGGAAATAAGTACACCGCTATATCTATAAACATGGAAATATCTACACCGCCATCTGTATGAACATGGAAATATCTGCACCGCCATCTGTATGAACATATAAATATCTACACCGCCATCTGTATTAAGAAGGAAATATCTAAACCGCTATCTGTATAAACATGGAAATATCTACACCGCTGCCTGTATAAACTTGGAAATATCAGCACCGCCCTCTGTATGAAAATGGAGATATCTACACCGCTATCTGTATGAACATGGAAATATCTACACTGCTATCTGTATGAACATGGAGATAGCTACACCGTTATCTGTATGAACATGGAAATAGCTACACCGCTATCTGTATGAACATGGAAATATCTACACCGCTATCTGTATGAACATGGATATATCTACACAGCCATCTGGATGAACATGGATATATCTACACCGCTATCTGTATGAACATGGAAATATCTACACCGCTATCTGTATGAACATGGATATATCTACACAGCCATCTTAATGAACATGGAAATATCTACTCCGCTATCTGTGTAAACATGCATACATCTTCACCGCTATCTGTATAAACATGGAAATATCTACACCACTATCTGTATGAACATGGAAATATCTGCACCGCTATCTGTATGAACATGGAAATATATACACCGCTATCTGTTTGAACATTGAAATATATACACCGCTCTCTGCATGAAAATGGAAATATCTAAACTGCTATCTGCATATACATGGAAATATCTACACAGCTATCTCTTTACACATGGAAATAACTACACCGCTTTCTGTATGAACAAATAAATATCTACACCGCCATCTGTATTAAGATGGAGATATCTACACCGCTATCTGTATAAACATCGAAATATCTACACCGCTATCTGTATAAACATGGAAATATCTACACCGCTATCTGTATAAACATGGAAATATCTACACCGCTACCTGTATAAACATGGAAATATCAGCACCGCTATCTGTATGAACATGGAAATATCTACACCGCTATCTGTATGAACATGGAAATATCTACACCGCTATCTGTATGAACATGGAAATATCTACACCGCTATCAGTATGAACAAGGAAATATCTACACCACTATCTGTATGAACATGGATATATCTACACAGCCCTCTGGATGAACATGGAAATATCCACTCCGCTATCTGTGTAAACATGCATACATCTTCACCGCTATCTGTATAAACATGGAAATATCTACACCGCTATCTGTATGAACATGGAAATATCTACACCGCTATCTGTTTGAAGATGGATATATATACACCGCTATCTGCATGAAAACGGAAATATCTACACAGCTATCAGCATATACATGGAAATATCTACACAGCTATCTCTTTACACATGGAAATAACTACACCGCTATCTGTACGAACATGGAAATATCTACACCGCTCTCTGTATGAACATGGAAATAACTACACTGCTATCTGTATGAACATGGAAATAGCTACACCGTTATCTGTATGAACATGGAAATAGCTACACCACTATCTGTCTGAACATGGAAATATCTACACCGCTATCTGTATGAAAATGGATATATCTACACAGCCATCTGGATGAACATGGAAATATCTACACCGCTATCTGTATGAACATGGAAATATCTACACCACTATCTGTATGAACATGGATATATCTACACAGCCATCTGGATGAACATGGAAATATCTACACCGCTATCTGTGTAAACATGCATAGATCTTCACCGCTACCTCTATAAACATGGAAATATCTACACCGCTATCTGTATGAACATGGAAATATCTACACCGCTATCTGTATGAACATGGAAATATCTACACCGCCATCTGTATGAACACGGAAATATCTGCACCGCCATCTGTATGAACATATAAATATCTACACCGCCATCTGTATTAAGATGGAGATATCTACACTGCTATCTGTATAAACATGGAAATATCTACACCGCCATCTGTATGAACATATAAATATCTACACAGCCATCTGTATTAAGAAGGAAATATCTAAACCGCTATCTGTATAAACATGGAAATATCTACACCGCTGCCTGTATAAACAAGGAAATATCAGCACCGCTATCTGTATGAACATGGAAATATCTACACTGCTATCTGTATGAACATGGAAATAGCTACACCGCTATCTGTATGAACATGGATATATCTACACAGCCATCTGGATGAACATGGAAATATCTACACCACTATCTGTATAAACATGGAAATATCGACACCGCTATCTGTATGAACATGGAAATATCTACACCGCTATCTGTATGAACATGGAAATATCTACACCGCTATCTGTTTGAACATGGAAATATCTACACCGCTATCTGCATGAAAATGGAAATATCTACACTGCTATCTGCATATACATTTAAATATCTACACAGCTATCTCTTTACACATTGAAATAACTACACTGCTATCTGCATGAACATGGAAATATCTACACCGCCATGTGTATGAACATGGAAATATCTGCACTGCCATCTGTAAGAACATATAAATATCTACACCGCAATCTGTATTAAGATAGAGATATCTCCACTGCTGTCTGTATAAACATGGAAATATCTACACCGCTATCTGTATAAACATGGAAATATCTACACCGCTATCTGTATAAACATGGAAATATCTACACCACTACCTGTATAAACATGGAAATATCAGCACCGCTATCTGTATGAACATGGAAATATCTTCACCGCTATCTGTGTAAACATGCATACATCTTCACCGCTGTCTGTATAAACATGGAAATGTCTACAAGGCTATCTGTATGAACATGGAAATATCTACACCGCTATCTGCATGAAAATGGAAATATTTACACAGCTATCTGCATATACATGGAAATATCTACACAGCTATCTCTTTACACATGGAAATAACTACACCGCTATCTGTATGAACATGGAAATATCTGCACCGCCATCTGTATGAACACATAAATATCTACACCGCCATCTGTATTAAGATGGAGTTACCTACACCTCTATCTGTATAAACATGGAAATATCTACACCGCTATCTGCATAAACATGGAAATATCTACACCGCTATCTGTATAAACATGGAAATATCAGCACCACTATCTGTATGAACAAGGAAATATCAGCCCCTCTATCTGTATGAACATGGAAGTATCTACACCGCTATCTGTATGAACATGGAAATATCTACACCGCTATCTGTTTGAACATGGAAATATCTACACCGCTATCTGTATGAACACGGAAATATCTACACCGCTATCTGTTGGAACATGGAAATATCTACACCGCTATCTGCATGAAAATGGAAATATATACACAGCTATCTGCATATACATGGAAATATCTACACATCTATATCTTTACACATGGAAAAAACTACACCGCTATCTGTATGAACATGGAAATATCTTCACCGCCATCTTTATGAACATGGATATATCTACACAGCCATCTGGATGAACATGGAAATATCTACACCGCTATCTGTATGAACATGGAAATATCTACACCGATATCTGTGTAAACATGAATACATCTTCACCGCTATCTGTATAAACATGGAAATATCTACACTGCTATCTGTATGAACATGGAAAAATCTTCACCGCTATCTGTTTGAACATGGAAATATCTACACCGCTATCTGCATGAAAATGGAAATATCTACACAGCGATCTGCATATACATGGAAATATCTACAAAGCTATCTCTTTACACATGGAAATAAGTACAGCGCTATTTCTATAAACATGGAAATAGCTACACCGCCATCTGTATGAACATGGAAATATCTACACCGCTATCTGTATGAACATGGGAATATCTACACCGCTATCAGTATGAACATGGATATATCTACACAGCCCTCTGGATGAACATGGAAATATCCACACCGCTATCTGTGTAAACATGCATACATCTTCACCGCTATGTGTAGAAACATGGAAATATCTACACCGCTATCTGTATGAACATGGAAATATCTACACCGCTATCTGTTTGAAGATGGAAATATATACACCGCTATCTGCATGAAAATGGAAATATCTACACAGCTATCTGCATATAGATGGAACTATCTACACAGCTATCTCTTTACACATGGAAATAACTACACCACTATCTGTATGAACATGGAAATATCTACACCGCCATCTGTATGAACATGGAAATATCTGCACCGCAATCTGTATGAACATATAAATATCTACACCGCCATCTGTATTAAGATGGAGATATCTACACCGCTATCTGAATAAACATGGAAATATCTACAACGCTATCTGTATAAACATGGAAATATCTACACCGCTATGTGTATAAACATGGAAATATCTACACCGCTACCTGTATAAACATGGAAATATCAGCACCGCTATCTGTATGAACATGGAAATATCTACACCGCTATCTGTATGAACATGGAAATATCTACACCGCTATCTGTATGAACATGGAAATATCTACAAAGCTATCTGAATGAACACGGAAAAATCTACACCGCTATCTGTTTGAACATGGAAATATCTACACCGCTATCTGCATGAAAATGGAAATATCTACACTGCTATCTGCATATACATGGAAATATCTACACAGCTATCTCTTTACACATGGAAATAACTACACCGCTATATCTATAAACATGGAAATATCTACACCGCCATCTGTATGAACATGGAAATATCTGCACCGCCATCTGTATGAACATATAAATATCTACACCGCCATCTGTATTAAGAAGGAAATATCTATACCGCTATCTGTATAAACCTGGAAATAGCTACACCGCTGCCTGTATAAACATGGAAATATCAGCACCGCTATCAGTATGAACATGGAAATATCTACACCGCTATCTATATGAACATGGAAATATCTACACTGCTATCTGTATGAACATGGAAATAGCTACACCGTTATCTGTATGAACATGGAAATAGCTACACCACTATCTGTATGAACATGGAAATATCTACACCGCTATCTGTATGAACATGGATATATCTACACAGCCATCTGGATGAACATGGAAATATCTCCACCGCTATCTGTATGAACATGGAAATATGAACACCGCTATCTGTATGAACATGGATATATCTACACAGCCATCTGGATGAACATGGAAATATCTACAACGCTATCTGTGTAAACATGCATAGAACTTCACCGCTATCTCTATAAACATGGAAATATCTACACCGCTATCTGTATGAACATGGAAATATCCACACCTGTATCTGTATGAACATGGAAATATCTACACCGCTATCTGTTTGAACATGGAAATATCTACACCGCTATCTGTATGAAAATGGTAATATCTACACTGCTATCTGCATACACATTTAAATATCTACACAGCTATCTCTTTACACATGGAAATAACTACACCGCTATCTGTATGAACATGGGAATATCTACACCGCCATCTGTATGAACACGGAAATATGTGCACCGCCATCTGTAAGAACATATAAATATCTACACCGCCATATGTATTAAGATGGAGATATCTACACTGTTATCTGTATAAACATGGAAATATCTAAACCGCCATCTGTATGAACATATAAATATCTTCACCGCCATCTGTATTAAGTAGGAAATATCTAAACCGCTATCTGTATAAACATGAAAATATCTACACCGCTGCCTGTATAAACAAGGAAATATCAGCACAGCTATCTGTATGAACATGGAAATATCTACACCGCTATCTGTATGAACATGGAAATATCTACACAGCTATCTGTATGAACATGGAAATAGCTACACCGCTATCTGAATGAACATGGATATATCTACACAGCCATCTGGATGAACATGGAAATATCTACACCGCTATGTGTGTAAACATGCATAGATCTTCACCGCTATCTGTATAAACATAGAAATATCTACACCGCTATCTGTATGAACATGGAAATATCTACACCGCTCTCTGTATGAACATGGAGATATCTACACCGCTATCTGTTTGAACATGGAAATATCTACACCGCTATCTGCATGAAAATGGAAATATCTACACTGCTATCTGTATATACATTTAAATATCTACACAGCTATCTCTTTACACATAGAAATAACTACACCGCTATGTGTCTGAACATGGAAATATCTACACCGCTATCTGTATGAACATGGAAATATCTGCACCGCCATCTGTATGAACATATAAATATCTACACCGCCATCTGTATTAAGATGGAGATATCTACACTGCTATCTGTTTAAACATGGAAATATCTACACCGCTATCTGTATAAACATAGAAATATCTACACCGCTATCTGTATAAACATGGAAATATCTACACCACTACGTGTATAAACATGGAAATATCAGCACCGCTATCTGTATGAACATGGAAATATCTACAAAGCTATCTGAATGAACATGGAAAAATCTACACCGCTATCTGTTTGAACATGGAAATATCTACACCGCTATCTGCATGAAAATGGAAATATCTACAAAGCTATCTGCATATACATGGAAATATCTACACAGCTATCTCTTTACACATGGAAATAACTACACCGCTATCTGTATGAACATGGAAATATCTACACCGCCATCTGTATGAACACGGAAATATCTGCACCGCCATCTTTAAGAACATATAAATATCTACACCGCCATCTGTATTAAGATGGAGTTATCTACACTGCTATCTGTATAAACATGGAAATATCTACACCGCCATCTGTATGAACATATAAATATCTACACCGTCATCTGTATTAAGAAGAAATATATAAACTGCTATCTGTATAAACATGGAAATATCTACACCGCTACCTGTAAAAACAAGGAAATATCAGCACCGCTATCTATATGAACAGGGAAATATCTACACTGCTATCTGTATGAACATGGAAATATCTACACCGCTATCTGTATGAACATGGAAATAGCTGCACCGCTATCTGTATGAACATGGATATATCTACACAGCCATCTGGATGAACATGGAAATATCTACACCGCTATCTGTGTAAACATGCATAGATCTTCACCGCTATCTGTATAAACATGGAAATATCTACACCGCTATCTGTATGAACATGGAAATATCTACACCGCTATCTGTATGAACATGGAAATATCTACACCGCTATCTGTTTGAACATGGAAATATCTACACCGCTATCTGCATGAAAATGGAAATATCTACACTACTATCTGTATATACCTTTAAATATCTACACTGCTATCTCTTTACACATGGAAATAACTACACCGCTATCTGTATGAACATGGAAATATCTACACCGCTATCTGTATGAACATGGAAATATCTGCACCGCCATCTGTATGAACATATAAATATCTACACCGCCATCTGTATTAAGATGGACATATCTATACCGCTATCTGTATAAACCTGGAAATATCTACACCGCTGCCTGTATAAACATGGAAATATCAGCACCGCTATCAGTATGAACATGGAAATATCTACACCGCTATCTGTATGAACATGGAAATATCTACACTGCTATCTGTATGAACATGGAAATAGCTACACCGTTATCTGTATGAACATGGAAATAGCTACACCACTACCTGCATAAACATGGAAATAGCACCGCTATCTGTAGGAACATGGAAATATCTACACCGCTATCTGTACGAACATGGAAATATCTACAACGCTATCTGTATGAACATGGAAATAGCTACACCGCTATCTGTATGAACATGGAAATAGCTACACCACTATCTGTATGAACATGGAAATAACTACACCGCTATCTGCATGAACATGGATATATCTACACAGCCATCTGGATGAACATGGACATATCTACACCGCTATCTGTATGAACATGGATATATCTACACAGCCATCTGGATGAACATGGAAATATCTACACCGCTATCTGTGTAAACATGCATAGAACTTCACCGCTATCTCTATAAACATGGAAATATCTACACCGCTATCTGTATGAACATGGAAATATCCACACCGCTATCTGTATGAACATGGAAATATCTACACCGCTATCTGTTTGAACATGGAAATATCTACACCGCTATCTGTATGAAAATGGAAATATCTACACTGCTATCTGCATACACATTTAAATACCTACACAGCTATCTCTTTACACATGGAAATAACTACACCGCTATCTGTATGAACATGGGAATATCTACACCGCCATATGTATGAACACGGAAATATCTGCACCGCCATCTGTAAGAACATATAAATATCTACACCGCCATCTGTATTAAGATGGAGATATCTACACTGCTATCTGTATAAACATGGAAATATCTAAACCGCCATCTGTATGAACATATAAATATCTACACCGCCATCTCTATTAAGAAGGAAATATCTAAACCGCTATCTGTATAAACATGGAAATATCTACACCGCTGCCTGTATAAACAAGGAAATATCAGCACCGCTATCTGTATGAACAGGGAAATATCTACACCGCTATCTGTATGAACATGGAAATATCTACACCGCTATCTGTATGAACATGGAAATAGCTGCACCGCTATCTGTATGAACATGGATATATCTACACAGCCATCTAGATGAACTTGGAAATATCTACACCGCTATCTGTGTAAACATGCATAGATCTTCACCGCTATCTGTATAAACATGGAAATATCTACCCCGCTATCTGTATGAACATGGAAATATCTACACCGCTATCTGTATGAACATGGAAATATCTACACCGCTATCTGTTTGAACATGGAAATATCTACACCGCTATCTGCATGAAAATAGAAATATCTACACTGCTATCTGTATATACCTTTAAATATCTACACTGCTATCTCTTTACACATGGAAATAACTACACCGCTATCTGTATGAACATGGAAATATCTACACCGCTATCTGTATGAACATGGAAATATCTGCACCGCCATCTGTATGAACGTATAAATATCTACACCGTCATCTGTATTAAGATGGAGATATCTATACCGCTATCTGTATAAACCTGGAAATATCTACACCGCTGCCTGTATAAACATGGAAATATCAGCACCGCTATCAGTATGAACATGGAAATATCTACACCGCTATCTGTATGAACATGGAAATATCTACACTGCTATCTGTATGAACATGGAAATAGCTACACCGTTATCTGTATGAACATGGAAATAGCTACACCACTACCTGCATAAACATGGAAATATCAGCACCGCTATCTGTAGGAACATGGAAATATCTACACCGCTATCTGTACGAACATGGAAATATCTACAACGCTATCTGTATGAACATGGAAATAGCTACACCGCTATGTGTATGAACATGGAAATAGCTACACCACTATCTGTATGAACATGGAAATAACTACACCGCTATCTGTATGAACATGGATATATCTACACAGCCATCTGGATGAACATGGACATATCTACACCGCTATCTGTATGAACATGGATATATCTACACAGCCATCTGGATGAACATGGAAATATCTACACCGCTATCTGTGTAAACATGCATAGAACTTCACCGCTATCTCTATAAACATGGAAATATCTACACCACTATCTGTATGAACATGGAAATATCCACACCGCTATCTGTATGAACATGGAAATATCTACACCGCTATCTGTTTGAACATGGAAATATCTACACCGCTATCTGTATGAAAATGGAAATATCTACACTGCTATCTGCATACACATTTAAATATCTACACAGCTATCTCTTTACACATGGAAATAACTACACCGCTATCTGTATGAACATGGGAATATCTACACCGCCATCTGTATGAACACGGAAATATCTACACCGCTATCTGTATGAACATGGAAATAGCTGCACCGCTATCTGTATGAACATGGATATATCTACACAGCCATCTGGATGAACATGGAAATATCTACACCGCTATCTGTTTAAACATGCATAGATCTTCACCGCTATCTGTATAAACATGGAAATATCTACACCGCTATCTGTATGAACATGGAAATATCTACACCGCTATCTGTATGAACATGGAAATATCTACACCGCTATCTGTTTGAACATGGAAATATCTACACTGCTATCTGCATGAAAATGGAAATATCTACACTGCTATCTGTATATACCTTTAAATATCTACACTGCTATCTCTTTACACATGGAAATAACTACACCGCTCTCTGTATGAACATGGAAATATCTACACCGCTATCTGTATGAACATGGAAATATCTGCACCGCCATCTGTATGAACATATAAATATCTACACCGCCATCTGTATTAAGATGGAGATATCTACACTGCTATCTGTATAAACATGGAAATATCTACACCGCTATCTGTATAAACGTGGAAATACCTACACAGCTATCTGTATAAACATGGAAATATCTACACCACTACCTGCATAAACATGGAAATATCAGCACCGCTATCTGTAGGAACATGGAAATATCTACACCGCTATCTGTACGAACATGGAAATATCTACAACGCTATCTGTATGAACATGGAAATAGCTACACCGCTATCTGTATGAACATGGAAATAGCTACACCACTATCTGTATGAACATGGAAATAACTACACCGCTATCTGTATGAACATGGATATATCTACACAGCCATCTGGATGAACATGGACATATCTACACCGCTATCTGTATGAACATGGAAATATCTACACCGCTATCAGTGTAAACATGCATACATCTTCACTGCTATCTGTATAAACATGGATATATCTACACCGCTATCTGTATGAACATGGAAATAGCTACACCGCTATCTGTATGAACATGGAAATATCTACACCGCTATCTGTATGAACATGGATATATCTACACAGCCATCTGGATGAACATGGAAATATCTACACCGCTATCTGTGTAAACATGCATACATCTTCACCGCTATCTGTTTAAACATGGAAATATCTACACCGCTATCTGAATGAACATAGAAATATCTGCACCGCTATCTGTATGAACATGGAAATATCTACACCGCTATATGTTTTAACATGGAAATATCTACACCGCTATCTGCATGAAAATGGAAATATCTACACTGCTATCTGCATATACATGGAAATATCTACACAGCTATCTCTTTACACATGGAAACAACTACAACGCTATCTGTATGAACATGGAAATATCTACACCGCCATCTGAATGTACATGGAAATATCTGCACCGCCATCTGTATGAACATATAAATATTTACACCGCCATCTGTACAAAGATGGAGATATCTACAACGCTATCTGTATAAACATGGAAATATCTACACCGCTATCTGTATAAACATGGAAATATCTACACCGCTATCTGTATAACCATGGAAATATCTACACCGCTACCTGTATAAACATGGAAATATCAGCACCGCTATCTGTATGAACATGGAAATATCTACACCGCTATCTGTATGAACATGGAAATATCTACACCACCATCTGTATGAACATATAAATATCTACACTGCCATCTGTATTAAGATGGAGATATCTACACCGCTATGTGAATAAACATGGAAATATCTACACCGCTATCTGTATGAACATGGAAATATCTACACCGCTATCTGTATGAACATAGAAATATCTTCACCGCCATCTGTACGAACATGGATATATCTGCAGAGCCATCTGGATGAACATGGAAATATCTTCACCGCCATCTGTATGAACATATAAGTATCTACACCGCCATCTGTATTAAGATGGAGATATCTACACCGCTATCTGTATAAACCTGGAAATATCTACACTGCTATCTGTATAAACATGGAAATATCTACACCGCTACCTGTATAAACATGGAAATATCAGCACCGCTATCTGTAGGAACATGGAAATATCTACACCGCTATCTGCATGAAAATGGAAATATCTACACTGTTATCTGCATATACATGGAAATATCTACACAGCTATCTCTTTACACATGGAAATAACTACACCGCTATCTGTATGAACATGGATATATCTACACAGCCCTCTGGATGAACATGGAAATATCCACACCGCTATCTGTGTAAACATGCATACATCTTCACCGCTATCTGTATAAACATGGAAATATGTACTCCGCTATCTGTATGAACATGGAAATATCTACACCACTATCTGTTTGAAGATGGAAATATCTACACAGCTATCTGCATGAAAATGGAAATATCTACAAAGCTATCTGCATATACATGGAAATATCTACACAGCTATCTCTTTACACATGGAAATAACTACACCGCTATATCTATAAACATGGAAATATCTACACCGCCATCTGTATGAACATGGAAATATCTGCACTGCCATCTGTTTGAACATATAAATATCTACACCGCCATCTGTATTAAGAAGGAAATATCTAAACCGCTATCTGTATAAACATGGAAATATCTACACCGCTGCCTGCATAAACTTGGAAATATCAGCACCGCCCTCTGTATGAAAATGGAGATATCTACACCGCTATCTGTATGAACATGGAAATATCTACACTGCTATCTGTATGAACATGGAGATAGTTTCACCGTTATCTGTATGAACATGGAAATAGCTGCACCGCTATTTGTATGAACATGGAAATATCTACACCGCTATCTGTATGAACATGGAAATATCTGCACCGCCATCTGTATGAACATATAAATATCTACACCGCCATCTGTATTAAGATGGAGATATCTACACTGCTATCTGTTTAAATATGGAAATATCTACACCGCTATCCGTATAAACATGGAAATATCTACACTGCTATCTGTATAAACATGGAAATATCTACACCACTACGTGTATAAACATGGAAATATCAGCACCGCTATCTGTATGAACATGGAAATATCTACAAAGCTATCTGAATGAACATGGAAAAATTTACACCGCTATCTGTTTGAACATGGAAATATCTACACCGCTATCTGCATGAAAATGGAAATATCTACAAAGCTATCTGCATATACATGGAAATATCTACACAGCTATCTCTTTACACATGGAAATAACTACACCGCTATCTGTATGAAAATGGAAATATCTACACCGCCATCTGTATGAACACGGAAATATCTGCACCGCAATCTGTAAGAACATATAAATATCTACACCGCCATCTGTATTAAGATGGAGTTATCTACACTGCTATCTGTATAAACATGGAAATATCTACACCGCCATCTGTATGAACATATAAATATCTACACCGTCATCTGTATTAAGAAGGAAATATCCAAACTGCTATCTGTATAAACATGGAAATATCTACACCGCTGCCTGTATAAACAGGGAAATATCAGCACTGCTATCTGTATGAACAGGGAAATATCTACACCGCTATCTGCATGAACATGGAAATATCTACACCGCTATCTGTATGAACATGGAAATAGCTGCACCGCTATCTGTATGAACATGGATATATCTACACAGCCATCTGGATGAACATGGAAATATCTACACCGCTATCTGTGTAAACATGCATAGATCTTCACCGCTATCTGTATAAACATGGAAATATCTACACCGCTATCTGTATGAACATGGAAATATCTACACCGCTATCTGTATGAACATGGAAATATCTACACCGCTATCTGTTTGAACATGGAAATATCTACACCGCTATCTGCATGAAAATGGAAATATCTACACTGCTATCTGTATATACCTTTAAATATCTACACTGCTATCTCTTTACACATGGAAATAACTACACCGCTATCTGTATGAACATGGAAATATCTACACGGCTATCTGTATGAACATGGAAATATCTGCACCGCCATCTGTATGAACATATAAATATCTACACCGCCATCTGTATTAAGATGGAGATATCTATACCGCTATCTGTATAAACCTGGAAATATCTACACCGCTGCCTGTATAAACATGGAAATATCAGCACCGCTATCAGTATGAACATGGAAATATCTACACCGCTATCTGTATGAACATGGAAATATCTACACTGCTATCTGTATGAACATGGAAATAGCTACACCGTTATCTGTATGAACATGGAAATAGCTCCACCACTACCTGCATAAACATGGAAATAACTACACCGCTATCTGTATGAACATGGATATATCTACACAGCCATCTGGATGAACATGGACATATCTACACCGCTATCTGTATGAACATGGATATATCTACACAGCCATCTGGATAAACATGGAAATATCTACACCGCTATCTGTGTAAACATGCATAGAACTTCACCGCTATCTGTATAAACATGGAAATATCTACACCGCTATCTGTATGAACATGGAAATATCCACACCGCTATCTGTATGAACATGGAAATATCTACACCGCTATCTGTTTGAACATGGAAATATCTACACCGCTATCTGTATGAAAATGGAAATATCTACACTGCTATCTGCATACACATTTAAATATCTACACAGCTATCTCTTTACACATGGAAATAACTACACCGCTATCTGTATGAACATGGGAATATCTACACCGCCATCTGTATGAACACGGAAATATCTGCACCGCCATATGTAAGAACATATAAATATCTACACCGCCATCTGTATTAAGATGGAGATATCTACACTGCTATCTGTATAAACATGGAAATATCTAAACCGCCATCTGTATGAACATATAAATATCTACACCGCCATCTGTATTAAGAAGGAAATATCTAAACCGCTATCTGTATAAACATGGAAATATCTACACCGCTGCCTGTATAAACAAGGAAATATCAGCACCGCTATCTGTATGAACATGGAAATATCTACACCGCTATCTGTATGAACATGGAAATGTCTACACAGCTATCTGTATGAACATGGAAATAGCTACACCGCTATCTAAATGAACATGGATATATCTACACAGACATCTGGATGAACATGGAAATATCTACACCGCTATCTGTTTAAACATGCATAGATCTTCACCGCTATCTGTATAAACATGGAAATATCTACACCGCTATCTGTATGAACATGGAAATATCTACACCGCTATCTGTATGAACATGGAAATATCTACACCGCTATCTGTTTGAACATGGAAATATCATCACCGCTATCTGCATGAAAATGGAAATATCTACACTGCTATCTGAATATACCTTTAAATATCTACACTGCTATCTCTTTACACATGGAAATAACTACACCGCTAAGTGTGTAAACATGCATAGATCTTCACCGCTATCTGTATAAACATGGAAATATCTACACCGCTATCTGTATGAACATGGAAATATCTACACCGCTATCTGTATGAACATGGAAATATCTACACCGCTATCTGTTTGAACATGGAAATATCTACACCGCTATCTGTATGAACATGGAAATATCTACACCGCCATCTGTATGAACATATAAATATCTACACCGCCATCTGTATTAAGATGGAGATATCTACACTGCTATCTGTTTAAAAAAAGAAATATCTACACCGCTATCTGTATAAACATGGAAATATCTACAGCACTACTTGTATGAACATGGAAATATCAGCACCGCTATCTGTATGAACATGGAAATATCTACAAAGCTATCTGAATGAACATGGAAATATCTACACCGCTATCTGCATGAAAATAGAAATATCTACAAAGCTCTCTGCATATACATGGAAATATCTACACAGCTATCTCTTTACACATGGAAATAACTGCACCGCTATCTGTATGAACATGGAAATATCTACACCGCCATCTGTATGAACACGGAAATATCTGCACCGCCATCTGTAAGAACATATAAATATCTACACCGCCATCTGTATTAAGATGGAGTTATCTACACTGCTATCTGTATAAACATGGAAATATCTACACCGCCATCAGTATGAACATATAAATATCTACACCGTCATCTGTATTGAGAAGGAAATATCTAAACCGCTATCTGTATAAACATGGAAATATCTACACCGCTGCCTGTATAAACAAGGAAATATCAGCACCGCTATCTGTATGAACAGGGAAATATCTACACCGCTATCTGTATGAACATGGAAATATCTACACCGCTATCTGTATGAACATGGAAATAGCTGCACCGCTATCTGTATGAACATGGATATATCTACACAGCCATCTGGATGAACATGGAAATATCTACACTGCTATCTGTGTAAACATGCATAGCTCTTCACCGCTATCTGTATAAACATGGAAATATCTACACCGCTATCTGTATGAACATGGAAATATCTACACCGCTACCTGTATGAACATGGAAATATCTACACCGCTATCTGTTTGAACATGGAAATATCTACACCGCTATCTGCATGAAAATGGAAATATCTACACTGCTATCTGTATATACCTTTAAATATCTACACTGCTATCTCTTTACACATGGAAATAACTACACCCCTATCTGTATGAACATGGAAATATCTACACCGCTATCTGTATGAACATGGAAATATCTGCACCGCCATCTGTATGAACATATAAATATCTACACCGCCATCTGTATTAAGATGGAGATGTCTACACTGCTATCTGTATAAACATGGAAATATCTACACCGCTATCTGTATAAACGTGGAAATATCTACACCGCTATCTGTATAAACATGGAAATATCTACACCACTACCTGCATAAACATGGAAATATCAGCACCGCTATCTGTAGGAACATGGAAATATCTACACCGCTATCTGTACGAACATGGAAATATCTACAACGCTATCTGTATGAACATGGAAATAGCTACACCGCTATCTGTATGAACATGGAAATAGCTACACCACTATCAGTTTGAACATGGAAATAACTACACCGCTATCTGTATGAACATGGATATATCTACACAGCCATCTGGATGAACATGGACATATCTACACCGCTATCTGTATGAACATGGAAATATCTACACCGCTATCTGTGTAAACATGCATACATCTTCACCGCTATCTGTATAAACATGGATATATCTACACCGCTATCTGTATGAACATGGAAATAGCTACACCGCTATCTGTATGAACATGGAAATATCTACACCGCTATCTGTATGAACATGGATATATCTACACAGCCATCTGGATGAACATGGAAATATCTACACCGCTATCTGTGTAAACATGCATACATCTTCACCGCTATCTGTTTAAACATGGAAATATCTACACCGCTATCTGAATGAACATAGAAATATCTGCACCGCTATCTGTATGAACATGGAAATATCTACACCGCTATATGTTTGAACATGGAAATATCTACACCGCTATCTGCATGAAAATGGAAATATCTACACTGCTATCTGCATATACATGGAAATATCTACACAGCTATCTCTTTACACATGGAAATAACTACAACGCTATCTGTATGAACATGGAAATATCTACACCGCCATCTGAATGAACATGGAAATATCTGCACCGCCATCTGTATGAACATATAAATATTTACACCGCCATCTGTACAAAGATGGAGATATCTACACCGCTATCTGTATAAACATGGAAATATCTACACCGCTATCTGTATAAACATGGAAATATCTACACCGCTATCTGTATAAACATGGAAATATCTACACCGCTACCTGTATAAACATGGAAATATCAGCACCGCTATCTGTATGAACATGGAAATATCTACACCGCTATCTGTATGAACATGGAAATATCTACACCACCATCTGTATGAACATGGAAATATCCGCACCGCCATCTGTATGAACATATAAATATCTACACCGCCATCTGTATTGAGATGGAGATATCTACACCGCTATGTGAATAAACATGGAAATATCTACACCGCTATCTGTATGAACATGGAAATATCTACACCGCTATCTGTATGAACATGGAAATATCTTCACCGCCATCTGTACGAACATGGATATATCTGCAGAGCCATCTGGATGAACATGGAAATATCTACACCGCCATCTGTATGAACATATAAGTATCTACACCGCCATCTGTATTAAGATGGAGATATCTACACCGCTATCTGTATAAACCTGGAAATATCTACACTGCTATCTGTATAAACATGGAAATATCTACACCGCTACCTGTATAAACATGGAAATATCAGCACCGCTATCTGTAGGAACATGGAAATATCTACACCGCTATCTGCATGAAAATGGAAATATCTACACTGTTATCTGCATATACATGTAAATATCTACACAGCTATCTCTTTACACATGGAAATAACTACACCGCTATCTGTATGAACAGGGATATATCTACACAGCCCTCTGGATGAACATGGAAATATCCACACCGCTATCTGTGTAAACATGCATACATCTTCACCGCTATCTGTATAAACATGGAAATATGTACACCGCTATCTGTATGAACATGGAAATATCTACACCGCTATCTGTTTGAAGATGGAAATATCTACACAGCTATCTGCATGAAAATGGAAATATCTACAAAGCTATCTGCATATACATGGAAATATCTACACAGCTATCTCTTTACACATGGAAATAACTACACCGCTATATCTATAAACATGGAAATATCTACACCGCCATCTGTATGAACATGGAAATATCTGCACTGCCATCTGTTTGAACATATAAATATCTACACCGCCATCTGTATTAAGAAGGAAATATCTAAACCGCTATCTGTATAAACATGGAAATATCTACACCGCTGCCTGCATAAACTTGGAAATATCAGCACCGCCCTCTGTATGAAAATGGAGATATCTACACCGCTATCTCTATGAACATGGAAATATCTACACTGCTATCTGTATGAACATGGAGATAGCTACACCGTTATCTGTATGAACATGGAAATAGCTGCACCGCTATTTGTATGAACATGGAAATATCTACACCGCTATCTGTATGAACATGGAAATATCTGCACCGCCATCTGTATGAACATATAAATATCTACACCGCCATCTGTATTAAGATGGAGATAACTACACTGCTATCTGTTTAAACATGGAAATATCTACACCGCTATCTGTATAAACATGGAAATATCTACAGCGCTATCTGTATAAACATGGAAATATCTACACCACTGCGTGTATAAACATGGAAATATCAGCACCGCTATCTGTATGAACATTGAAATATCTACAAAGCTATCTGAATGAACATGGAAAAATCTACACCGCTATCTGTTTGAACATGGAAATATCTACACCGCTATCTGCATGAAAATGGAAATATCTACAAAGCTATCTGCATATACATGGAAATATCTACACAGCTATCTCTTTACACATGGAAATAACTACACCGCTATCTGGATGAACATGGAAATATCTACACCGCCATCTGTATGAACATATAAATATCTACACCGTCATCTGTATTAAGAAGGAAATATCTAAACCGCTATCTGTATAAAGTTGGAAATATCTACACCGCTGCCTGTATAAACAAGGAAATATCAGCACCGCTATCTGTATGAACAGGGAAATATCTACACCGCTATCTGTATGAACATGGAAATATCTATACCGCTATCTGTATGAACATGGAAATAGCTGCACCGCTATCTGTATGAACGTGGATATATCTACACAGCCATCTGGATGAACATGGAAATACCTACACCGCTATCTGTGTAAACATGCATAGATCTTCACCGCTATCTGTATAAACATGGAAATATCTACACCGCTATCTGTATGAACATGGAAATATCTACACCGCTATCTGTATGAACATGGAAATATCTACACCGCTATCTGTTTGAACATGGAAATATCTACACCGCTATCTGCATGAAAATGGAAATATCTAAACTGCTAACTGTATATACCTTTAAATATCTACACTGCTATCTCTTTACACATGGAAATAACTACACCGCTATCAGTATGAACATGGAAATATCTACACCGCTATCTGTATGAACATGGAAATATCTGCACCGCTATCTGTATGAACATGGAAATATCTACACCGCTATCTCTATGAACATGGAAATATCTGCACCGCCATCTGTATTAACTTATAAATATCTACACCGCCATCTGTATTAAGATGGAGATATCTACACTGCTATCTGTATAAACATGGAAATATCTACACCGCTATCTGTATAAACGTGGAAATATCTACACCGCTATCTGTATAAACATGGAAATATCTACACCACTACCTGCATAAACATGGAAATATCAGCACCGCTATCTGTAGGAACATGGAAATATCTACACCGCTATCTGTATGAACATGGAAATATCTACAACGCTATCTGTATGAACATGGAAATAGCTACACCGCTATCTGTATGAACATGGGAATATCTACACCGCTATCTGTATGAACATGGATATATCTACACAGCCCTCTGGATGAACATGGAAATATCCCACCCCTATGTGTGTAAACATGCATACATCTTCACCACTATCTGGATAAACATTGAAATGTCTACACCGCTATCTGTATGAAAATGGAAATATCTACACCGCTATCTGTTTGAAGATGGAAATATATACACCGCTATCTGCATGAAAATGGAAATATCTACACAGCTATCTGTATATACATGGAAATATCTACACAGCTATCTCTTTACACATGGAAATAACTACACCACTATCTGTATGAACATGGAAATATCTACACCGCCATCTGTATGAACATGGAAATATCTGCACCGCCATCAGTATGAACATATAAATATCTACACCGCCATCTGTATTAAGATGGAGATATCTACAACGCTATCTGAATAAACATGGAAATATCTATACCGCTATCTGTATAAACATGGAAATATCTTCACCGCTATCTGTATAAACATGGAAATAGCAGCACCGCTATCTGTATGAAAATGGAAATACCTACACCGCTATCTCTATGAACATGGAAATATCTACAACGCTATCTGTATGAACATGGAAATAGCTACACTGCTATCTGTATGAACATGGAAATATCTACACCACTATCTGTAGGAACATGGAAATATCTACACCGCTATCTCTATGAACATGGATATATGTACACAGCCATCTGGATGAACATGGAAATATCTACACCGCTATCTGCATGAACATGGAAATATCTACACCGCTATCTGTGTAAACATGCATACATCTTCACCGCAATCTGTATAAGCATGGAAATATCAACACCGCTATCTGTATGAACTTGGAAATATCTACACCGCTATCTGTTTGAACATGGAAATATCTAAACCGCTATCTGTATGAACATGGAAATATCTACACCGCTATCTGTATGAACATGGAAATATCTACTCCGCTATCTGTATGAACATGGAAATAGCTACACCGCTATCTGTATGAACATGGATATATCTACACAGCCATCTGGATGAACATGGAAATATCTACACCGCTATCTGTATAAACATGGAAATATCGACACCGCTATCTGTATGAACATGAAAATATCTACACCGCTATCTGTATGAACATAGAAATATCTACACCGCTATCTGTTTGAACATGGAAATATCTACACCGCTATCTGCATGAAAATGGAAATATCTACACTGCTATCTGCATATATATTTAAATATCTACACAGCTATCTCTTTACACATGGAAATAACTACACTGCTATCTGCATGAACATGGAAATATCTACACCGCCATGTGTATGAACATGGAAATATCTGCACTGCCATCTGTATGAACATATAAATATCTACACCGCAATCTGTATTAAGATAGAGATATCTCCACTGCTGTCTGTATAAACATGGAAATATCTACACCGCTATGTGTATAAACATGGAAATATCTACACCGCTATCTGTATAAACATGGAAATATCTACACCACTACCTGTATAAACATGGAAATATCAGCACCGCTATCTGTATGAACATGGAAATATCTACACCGCTATCTGTGTAAACATGCATACATCTTCACCGCTGTCTGTATAAACATGGAAATGTCTACAAGGCTATCTGTATGAACATGGAAATATCTACACCGCTATCTGCATGAAAATGGAAATATATACACAGCTATCTGCATATACATGGAAATATCTACACAGCTATCTCTTTACACATGGAAATAACTACACCGCTATCTGTATGAACATGGAAATATCCGCACCGCCATCTGTATGAGCACATAAATATCTACACCGCCATCTGTATTAAGATGGAGTTACCTACACCGCTATCTGTATAAACATGGAAATATCTACACCGCTATCTGCATAAACATGGAAATATCTACACCGCTATCTGTATAAACATGGAAATATCAGCACCACTATCTGTATGAACAAGGAAATATCTACACAGCCCTCTGGATGAACATGGAAATATCCACACCGCTATCTGTGTAAACATGCATACATCTTCACCGCTATGTGTAGAAACATGGAAATACCTACACCGCTATCTGTATGAATATGGAAATATCTACACCGCTATCTGTTTGAAGATGGAAATATATACACAGCTATCTGCATGAAAATGGAAATATCTACACAGCTATCTGCATATATATGGAAATATCTACACAGCTATCTCTTTACACATGGAAATAACTACACCACTATCTGTATGAACATGGAAATATCTACACCGCCATCTGTATGAACATGGAAATATCTGCACCGCAATCTGTATGAACATATAAATATCTACATCGCCATCTGTATTAAGATGGAGATATCTACACCGCTATCTGAATAAACATGGAAATATCTACAACGCTATCTGTATAAACATGGAAATATCTACACCGCTATGTGTATAACCATGGAAATATCTACACCGCTACCTGTATAAACATGAAAATATCAGCACCGCTATCTGAATGAACATGGAAATATCTACACCGCTATCTGTATGAACATGGAAATATCTACACCGCTATCTGTATGAACATGGAAATATCTACAAAGCTATCTGAATGAACATGGAAAAATCTACACCGCTATCTGTTTGAACATGGAAATATCTACACCGCTATCTGCATGAAAATGGAAATATCTACACTGCTATCTGCATATACGTGGAAATATCTACACAGCTATCTCTTTACACATGGAAATAACTACACCGCTATATCTATAAACATGGAAATATCTACACCGCCATCTGTATGAACATGGAAATATCTGCACCGCCATCTGTATGAACATATAAATATCTTCACCGCCATCTGTATTAAGAAGGAAATATCTATACCGCTATCTGTATAAACCTGGAAATATCTACACCGCTGCCTGTATAAACATGGAAATAGCACCGCAATCAGTATGAACATGGAAATATCTACACCGCTATCTGTATGAACATGGAAATATCTACACTGCTATGTGTATGAACATGGAAATAGCTACACCGTTATCTGTATGAACATGGAAATAGCTACACCACTACCTGCATAAACATGGAAATATCAGCACCGCTATCTGTAGGAACATGGAAATATCTACACCGCTATCTGTACGAACATGGAAATATCTACAACGCTATCTGTATGAACATGGAAATAGCTACACCGCTATCTGTATGAACATGGAAAAGGCTACACCACTATCTGTATGAACATCGAAATAACTACACCGCTATCTGTATGAACATGGATATATCTACACAGCCATCTGGATGAACATGGACATATCTACACCGCTATCTGTATGAACATGGATATATCTACCCAGCCATCTGGATGAACATGGAAATATCTACACCGCTATCTGTGTAAACATGCATAGAACTTCACCGCTATCTCTATAAACATGGAAATATCTACACCGCTATCTGTATAAACATGGAAATATCCACGCCGCTATCTGTATGAACATGGAAATATCTACACCGCTATCTGTTTGAACATGGAAATATCTACACCGCTATCTGTATGAAAATGGAAATATCTACACTGCTATCTGCATACACATTTAAATATCTACACAGCTATCTCTTTACACATGGAAATAACTACACCGCTATCTGTATGAACATGGGAATATCTACACCGCCATGTGTATGAACACGGAAATATCTGCACCGCCATCTGTAAGAACATATAAATATCTACACAGCCATCTGTATTAAGATGGAGATATCTACACTGCTATCTGTATAAACATGGAAATATCTAAACCGCCATCTGTATGAACATATAAATATCTACACCGCCATCTGTATTAAGAAGGAAATATCTAAACCGCTATCTGTATAAACATGGAAATATCTACACCGCTGCCTGTATAAACAAGGAAATATCAGCACCGCTATCTGTATGAACATGGAAATATCTACACCGCTATCTGTATGAACATGGAAATATCTACACAGCTATCTGTATGAACATGGAAATAGCTACACCGCTATCTAAATGAACATGGATATATCTACACAGCCATCTGGATGAACATGGAAATATCTACACCGCTATGTGTGTAAACATGCATAGATCTTCACCGCTATCTGTATAAACATGGAAATATCTACACCGCTATCTGTATGAAAATGGAAATATCTACACTGCTATCTGCATACACATTTAAATATCTACACAGCTATCTCTTTACACATGGAAATAACTACACCGCTATCTGTATGAACATGGGAATATCTACACCGCCATCTGTATGAACACGGAAATATCTGCACCGCCATCTGTAAGAACATATAAATATCTACACAGCCATCTGTATTAAGATGGAGATATCTACACTGCTATCTGTATAAACATGGAAATATCTAAACCGCCACCTGTATGAACATATAAATATCTACACCGCCATCTGTATTAAGAAGGAAATATCTAAACCGCTATCTGTGTAAACATGGAAATATCTACACCGCTGCTTGTATAAACAAGGAAATATCAGCACCGCTATCTGTATGAACATGGAAATATCTACACCGCTATCTGTATGAACATGGAAATATCTACACAGCTATCTGTAGGAACATGGAAATAGCTACACCGCTATCTAAATGAACATGGATATATCTACACAGCCATCTGGATGAACATGGAAATATCTACACCGCTATGTGTGTAAACATGCATAGATCTTCACCGCTATCTGTATAAACATGGAAATATCTACACCGCTATCTGTATGAACATGGAAATATCTACACCGCTATCTGTATGAACATGGAAATATCTACACCGCTATCTGTTTGAACATGGAAATATCTACACCGCTATCTGCATGAAAATGGAAATATCTACACTGCTATCTGAATATACCTTTAAATATCTACACTGCTATCTCTTTACACATGGAAATAACTACACCGCTATGTGTATGAACATGGAAATATCTACACCGCTATCTGTGTGAACATGGTAATATCTGCACCGCCATCTGTATGAACATATAAATATCTACACCACCATCTGTATTAAGATGGAGATATCTACACTGCTATCTGTTTAAACATGGAAATATCTACACCGCTATCTGTATAAACATGGAAATATCTACACCACTACGTGTATAAACATGGAAATATCAGCAAGGCTATCTGTATGAACATGGAAATATCTACAAAGCTATCTGAATGAACATGGAAAAATCTACACCGCTATCTGTTTGAACATGGAAATATCTACACCGCTATCTGCATGAAAATAGAAATATCTACAAAGCTCTCTGCATATACATGGAAATATCTACACAGCTATCTCTTTACACATGGAAATAACTACACCGCTTTCTGTATGAACATGGAAATATCTACACCGCCATCTGTATGAACACGGAAATATCTGCACCGCCATCTGTAAGAACATATAAATATCTACACCGCCATCTGTATTAAGATGGAGTTATCTACACTGCTATCTGTATAAACATGGAAATATCTACACCGCCATCTGTATGAACATATAAATATCTACACCGTCATCTGTATTAAGAAGGAAATATCTAAACCGCTATCTGTATAAACATGGAAATATCTACACCGCTGCCTGTATAAACAAGGAAATATCAGCACCGCTATCTGTATGAACAGGGAAATATCTACACCGCTATCTGTATGAACATGGAAATATCTACACCGCTATCTGTATGAACATGGAAATAGCTGCACCGCTATCTGTATGAACATGGATATATCTACACAGCCATCTGGATGAACATGGAAATATCTACACCGCTATCTGTTTAAACATGCATAGATCTTCACCGCTATCTGTATAAACATGGAAATATCTACACCGCTATCTGTATGAACATGGAAATATCTACACCGCTATCTGTATGAACATGGAAATATCTACACCGCTATCTGTTTGAACATGGAAATATCTACACTGCTATCTGCATGAAAATGGAAATATCTACACTGCTATCTGTATATACCTTTAAATATCTACACTGCTATCTCTTTACACATGGAAATAACTACACCGCTATCTGTATGAACATGGAAATATCTACACCGCTATCTGTATGAACATGGAAATATCTGCACCGCCATCTGTATGAACATATAAATATCTACACCGCCATCTGTATTAAGATGGAGATATCTACACTGCTATCTGTATAAACATGGAAATATCTACACCGCTATCTGTATAAACGTGGAAATACCTACACCGCTATCTGTATAAACATGGAAATATCTACACCACTACCTGCATAAACATGGAAATATCAGCACCGCTATCTGTAGGAACATGGAAATATCTACACCGCTATCTGTACGAAAATGGAAATATCTACAACGCTATCTGTATGAACATGGAAATAGCTACACCGCTATCTGTATGAACATAGAAATAGCTACACCACTATCTGTATGAACATGGAAATAACTACACCGCTATCTGTATGAACATGGATATATCTACACAGCCATCTGGATGAACATGGACATATCTACACCGCTATCTGTATGAACATGGAAATATCTACACCGCTATCTGTGTAAACATGCATACATCTTCACTGCTATCTGTATAAACATGGATATATCTACACCGCTATCTGTATGAACATGGAAATAGCTACACCGCTATCTGTATGAACATGGAAATATCTACACCGCTATCTGTATGAACATGGATATATCTACACAGCCATCTGGATGAACATGGAAATATCTACACCGCTATCTGTGTAAACATGCATACATCTTCACCGCTATCTGTTTAAACATGGAAATATCTACACCGCTATCTGAATGAACATAGAAATATCTGCACCGCTATCTGTATGAACATGGAAATATCTACACCGCTATATGTTTGAACATGGAAATATCTACACCGCTATCTGCATGAAAATGGAAATATCTACACTGCTATCTGCATATACATGGAAATATCTACACAGCTATCTCTTTACACATGGAAACAACTACAACGCTATCTGTATGAACATGGAAATATCTACACCGCCATCTGAATGAACATGGAAATATCTGCACCGCCATCTGTATGAACATATAAATATTTACACCGCCATCTGTACAAAGATGGAGATATCTACAACGCTATCTGTATAAACATGGAAATATCTACACCGCTATCTGTATAAACATGGAAATATCTACACCGCTATCTGTATAAACATGGAAATATCTACACCGCTACCTGTATAAACATGGAAATATCAGCACCGCTATCTGTATGAACATGGAAATATCTACACCGCTATCTGTATGAACATGGAAATATCTACACCACCATCTGTATGAACATATAAATATCTACACTGCCATCTGTATTAAGATGGAGATATCTACACCGCTATGTGAATAAACATGGAAATATCTACACCGCTATCTGTATGAACATGGAAATATCTACACCGCTATCTGTATGAACATAGAAATATCTTCACCGCCATCTGTACGAACATGGATATATCTGCAGAGCCATCTGGATGAACATGGAAATATCTTCACCGCCATCTGTATGAACATATAAGTATCTACACCGCCATCTGTATTAAGATGGAGATATCTACACCGCTATCTGTATAAACCTGGAAATATCTACACTGCTATCTGTATAAACATGGAAATATCTACACCGCTACCTGTATAAACATGGAAATATCAGCACCGCTATCTGTAGGAACATGGAAATATCTACACCGCTATCTGCATGAAAATGGAAATATCTACACTGTTATCTGCATATACATGGAAATATCTACACAGCTATCTCTTTACACATGGAAATAACTACACCGCTATCTGTATGAACATGGATATATCTACACAGCCCTCTGGATGAACATGGAAATATCCACACCGCTATCTGTGTAAACATGCATACATCTTCACCGCTATCTGTATAAACATGGAAATATGTACTCCGCTATCTGTATGAACATGGAAATATCTACACCACTATCTGTTTGAAGATGGAAATATCTACACAGCTATCTGCATGAAAATGGAAATATCTACAAAGCTATCTGCATATACATGGAAATATCTACACAGCTATCTCTTTACACATGGAAATAACTACACCGCTATATCTATAAACATGGAAATATCTACAACGCCATCTGTATGAACATGGAAATATCTGCACTGCCATCTGTTTGAACATATAAATATCTACACCGCCATCTGTATTAAGAAGGAAATATCTAAACCGCTATCTGTATAAACATGGAAATATCTACACCGCTGCCTGCATAAACTTGGAAATATCAGCACCGCCCTCTGTATGAAAATGGAGATATCTACACCCCTATCTGTATGAACATGGAAATATCTACACTGCTATCTGTATGAACATGGAGATAGTTTCACCGTTATCTGCATGAACATGGAAATAGCTGCACCGCTATTTGTATGAACATGGAAATATCTACACCGCTATCTGTATGAACATGGAAATATCTGCACCGCCATCTGTATGAACATATAAATATCTACACCGCCATCTGTATTAAGATGGAGATATCTACACTGCTATCTGTTTAAATATGGAAATATCTACACCGCTATCCGTATAAACATGGAAATATCTACACTGCTATCTGTATAAACATGGAAATATCTACACCACTACGTGTATAAACATGGAAATATCAGCACCGCTATCTGTATGAACATGGAAATATCTACAAAGCTATCTGAATGAACATGGAAAAATTTACACTGCTATCTGTTTGAACATGGAAATATCTACACCGCTATCTGCATGAAAATGGAAATATCTACAAAGCTATCTGCATATACATGGAAATATCTACACAGCTATCTCTTTACACATGGAAATAACTACACCGCTATCTGTATGAAAATGGAAATATCTACACCGCCATCTGTATGAACACGGAAATATCTGCACCGCAATCTGTAAGAACATATAAATATCTACACCGCCATCTGTATTAAGATGGAGTTATCTACACTGCTATCTGTATAAACATGGAAATATCTACACCGCCATCTGTATGAACATATAAATATCTACACCGTCATCTGTATTAAGAAGGAAATATCTAAACTGCTATCTGTATAAACATGGAAATATCTACACCGCTGCCTGTATAAACAAGGAAATATCAGCACTGCTATCTGTATGAACAGGGAAATATCTACACCGCTATCTGCATGAACATGGAAATATCTACACCGCTATCTGTATGAACATGGAAATAGCTGCACCGCTATCTGTATGAACATGGATATATCTACACAGCCATCTGGATGAACATGGAAATATCTACACCGCTATCTGTGTAAACATGCATAGATCTTCACCGCTATCTGTATAAACATGGAAATATCTACACCGCTATCTGTATGAACATGGAAATATCTACACCGCTATCTGTATGAACATGGAAATATCTACACCGCTATCTGTTTGAACATGGAAATATCTACACCGCTATCTGCATGAAAATGGAAATATCTACACTGCTATCTGTATATACCTTTAAATATCTACACTGCTATCTCTTTACACATGGAAATAACTACACCGCTATCTGTATGAACATGGAAATATCTACACCGCTATCTGTATGAACATGGAAATATCTGCACCGCCATCTGTATGAACATATAAATATCTACACTGCCATCTGTATTAAGATGGAGATATCTATACCGCTATCTGTATAAACCTGGAAATATCTACACCGCTGCCTGTTTAAACATGGAAATATCAGCACCGCTATCAGTATGAACATGGAAATATCTACACCGCTATCTGTAGGAACATGGAAATATCTACACTGCTATCTGTATGAACATGGAAATAGCTACACCGTTATCTGTATGAACATGGAAATAGCTCCACCACTACCTGCATAAACATGGAAATAACTACACCGCTATCTGTATGAACATGGATATATCTACACAGCCATCTGGATGAACATGGACATATCTACACCGCTATCTGTATGAACATGGATATATCTACACAGCCATCTGGATAAACATGGAAATATCTACACCGCTATCTGTGTAAACATGCATAGAACTTCACCGCTATCTCTATAAACATGGAAATATCTACACCGCTATCTGTATGAACATGGAAATATCCACACCGCTATCTGTATGAACATGGAAATATCTACACCGCTATCTGTTTGAACATGGAAATATCTACACCGCTATCTGTATGAAAATGGAAATATCTACACTGCTATCTGCATACACATTTAAATATCTACACAGCTATCTCTTTACACATGGAAATAACTACACCGCTATCTGTATGAACATGGGAATATCTACACCGCCATCTGTATGAACACGGAAATATCTGCACCGCCATATGTAAGAACATATAAATATCTACACCGCCATCTGTATTAAGATGGAGATATCTACACTGCTATCTGTATAAACATGGAAATATCTAAACCGCCATCTGTATGAACATATAAATATCTACACCGCCATCTGTATTAAGAAGGAAATATCTAAACCGCTATCTGTATAAACATGGAAATATCTACACCGCTGCCTGTATAAACAAGGAAATATCAGCACCGCTATCTGTATGAACATGGAAATATCTACACCGCTATCTGTATGAACATGGAAATGTCTACACAGCTATCTGTATGAACATGGAAATAGCTACACCGCTATCTAAATGAACATGGATATATCTACACAGCCATCTGGATGAACATGGAAATATCTACACCGCTATGTGTGTAAACATGCATAGATCTTCACCGCTATCTGTATAAACATGGAAATATCTACACCGCTATCTGTATGAACATGGAAATATCTACACCGCTATCTGTATGAACATGGAAATATCTACACCGCTATCTGTTTGAACATGGAAATATCAGCACCGCTATCTGCATGAAAATGGAAATATCTACACTGCTATCTGAATATACCTTTAAATATCTACACTGCTATCTCTTTACACATGGAAATAACTACACCGCTATGTGTATGAACATGGAAATATCTACACCGCTATCTGTATGAACATGGAAATATCTGCACCGCCATCTGTATGAACATATAAATATCTACACCGCCATCTGTATTAAGATGGAGATATCTACACTGCTATCTGTTTAAAAAAAGAAATATCTACACCGCTATCTGTATAAACATGGAAATATCTACAGCACTACTTGTATGAACATGTAAATATCAGCACCGCTATCTGTATGAACATGGAAATATCTACAAAGCTATCTGAATGAACATGGAAATATCTACACCGCTATCTGCATGAAAATAGAAATATCTACAAAGCTCTCTGCATATACATGGAAATATCTACACAGCTATCTCTTTACACATGGAAATAACTACACCGCTATCTGTATGAACATGGAAATATCTACACCGCCATCTGTATGAACACGGAAATATCTGCACCGCCATCTGTAAGAACATATAAATATCTACACCGCCATCTGTATTAAGATGGAGTTATCTACACTGCTATCTGTATAAACATGGAAATATCTACACCGCCATCTGTATGAACATATAAATATCTACACCGCCATCTGTATTGAGAAGGAAATATCTAAACCGCTATCTGTATAAACATGGAAATATCTACACCGCTGCCTGTATAAACAAGGAAATATCAGCACCGCTATCTGTATGAACAGGGAAATATCTACACCGCTATCTGTATGAACATGGAAATATCTACACCGCTATCTGTATGAACATGGAAATAGCTGCACCGCTATCTGTATGAACATGGATATATCTACACAGCCATCTGGATGAACATGGAAATATCTACACCGCTATCTGTGTAAACATGCATAGCTCTTCACCGCTATCTGTATAAACATGGAAATATCTACACCGCTATCTGTATGAACATGGAAATATCTACACCGCTACCTGTATGAACATGGAAATATCTACACCGCTATCTGTTTGAACATGGAAATATCTACACCGCTATCTGCATGAAAATGGAAATATCTACACTGCTATCTGTATATACCTTTAAATATCTACACTGCTATCTCTTTACACATGGAAATAACTACACCCCTATCTGTATGAACATGGAAATATCTACACCGCTATCTGTATGAACATGGAAATATCTGCACCGCCATCTGTATGAACATATAAATATCTACACCGCCATCTGTATTAAGATGGAGATGTCTACACTGCTATCTGTATAAACATGGAAATATCTACACCGCTATCTGTATAAACGTGGAAATATCTACACCGCTATCTGTATAAACATGGAAATATCTACACCACTACCTGCATAAACATGGAAATATCAGCACCGCTATCTGTAGGAACATGGAAATATCTACACCGCTATCTGTACGAACATGGAAATATCTACAACGCTATCTGTATGAACATGGAAATAGCTACACCGCTATCTGTATGAACATGGAAATAGCTACACAACTATCAGTTTGAACATGGAAATAACTACACCGCTATCTGTATGAACATGGATATATGTACACAGCCATCTGGATGAACATGGACATATCTACACCGCTATCTGTATGAACATGGAAATATCTACACCGCTATCTGTGTAAACATGCATACATCTTCACCGCTATCTGTATAAACATGGATATATCTACACCGCTATCTGTATGAACATGGAAATAGCTACACCGCTATCTGTATGAAGATGGAAATATCTACACCGCTATCTGTATGAACATGGATATATCTACACAGCCATCTGGATGAACATGGAAATATCTACACCGCTATCTGTGTAAACATGCATACATCTTCACCGCTATCTGTTTAAACATGGAAATATCTACACTGCTATCTGAATGAACATAGAAATATCTGCACCGCTATCTGTATGAACATGGAAATATCTACACCGCTATATGTTTGAACATGGAAATATCTACACCGCTATCTGCATGAAAATGGAAATATCTACACTGCTATCTGCATATACATGGAAATATCTACACAGCTATCTCTTTACACATGGAAATAACTACAACGCTATCTGTATGAACATGGAAATATCTACACCGCCATCTGAATGAACATGGAAATATCTGCACCGCCATCTGTATGAACATATAAATATTTACACCGCCATCTGTACAAAGATGGAGATATCTACACCGCTATCTGTATAAACATGGAAATATCTACACCGCTATCTGTATAAACATGGAAATATCTACACCGCTATCTGTATAAACATGGAAATATCTACACCGCTACCTGTATAAACATGGAAATATCAGCACCGCTATCTGTATGAACATGGAAATATCTACACCGCTATCTGTATGAACATGCAAATATCTACACCACCATCTGTATGAACATGGAAATATCCGCACCGCCATCTGTATGAACATATAAATATCTACACCGCCATCTGTATTAAGATGGAGATATCTACACCGCTATGTGAATAAACATGGAAATATCTACAGCGCTATCTGTATGAACATGGAAATATCTACACCGCTATCTGTATGAACATGGAAATATCTTCACCGCCATCTGTACGAACATGGATATATCTGCAGAGCCATCTGGATGAACATGGAAATATCTACACCGCCATCTGTATGAACATATAAGTATCTACACCGCCATCTGTATTAAGATGGAGATATCTACACCGCTATCTGTATAAACCTGGAAATATCTACACTGCTATCTGTATAAACATGGAAATATCTACACCGCTACCTGTATAAACATGGAAATATCAGCACCGCTATCTGTAGGAACATGGAAATATCTACACCGCTATCTGCATGAAAATGGAAATATCTACACTGTTATCTGCATATACATGTAAATATCTACACAGCTATCTCTTTACACATGGAAATAACTACACCGCTATCTGTATGAACAGGGATATATCTACACAGCCCTCTGGATGAACATGGAAATATCCACACCGCTATCTGTGTAAACATGCATACATCTTCACCGCTATCTGTATAAACATGGAAATATGTACACCGCTATCTGTATGAACATGGAAATATCTACACCGCTATCTGTTTGAAGATGGAAATATCTACACAGCTATCTGCATGAAAATGGAAATATCTACAAAGCTATCTGCATATACACGGAAATATCTACACAGCTATCTCTTTACACATGGAAATAACTACACCGCTATATCTATAAACATGGAAATATCTACACCGCCATCTGTATGAACATGGAAATATCTGCACTGCCATCTGTTTGAACATATAAATATCTACACCGCCATCTGTATTAAGAAGGAAATATCTAAACCGCTATCTGTATAAACATGGAAATATCTACACCGCTGCCTGCATAAACTTGGAAATATCAGCACCGCCCTCTGTATGAAAATGGAGATATCTACACCGCTATCTCTATGAACATGGAAATATCTACACTGCTATCTGTATGAACATGGAGATAGCTACACCGTTATCTGTATGAACATGGAAATAGCTGCACCGCTATTTGTATGAACATGGAAATATCTACACCGCTATCTGTATGAACATGGAAATATCTGCACCGCCATCTGTATGAACATATAAATATCTACACCGCCATCTGTATTAAGATGGAGATAACTACACTGCTATCTGTTTAAACACGGAAATATCTACACCGCTATCTGTATAAACATGGAAATATCTACAGCGCTATCTGTATAAACATGGAAATATCTACACCACTGCGTGTATAAACATGGAAATATCAGCACCGCTATCTGTATGAACATTGAAATATCTACAAAGCTATCTGAATGAACATGGAAAAATCTACACCGCTATCTGTTTGAACATGGAAATATCTACACCGCTATCTGCATGAAAATGGAAATATCTACAAAGCTATCTGCATATACATGGAAATATCTACACAGCTATCTCTTTACACATGGAAATAACTACACCGCTATCTGGATGAACACGGAAATATCTACACCGCCATCTGTATGAACATATAAATATCTACACCGTCATCTGTATTAAGAAGGAAATATCTAAACCGCTATCTGTATAAACATGGAAATATCTACACCGCTGCCTGTATAAACAAGGAAATATCAGCACCGCTATCTGTATGAACAGGGAAATATCTACACCGCTATCTGTATGAACATGGAAATATCTATACCGCTATCTGTATGAACATGGAAATAGCTGCACCGCTATCTGTATGAACATGGATATATCTACACAGCCATCTGGATGAACATGGAAATACCTACACCGCTATCTGTGTAAACATGCATAGATCTTCACCGCTATCTGTATAAACATGGAAATATCTACACCGCTATCTGTATGAACATGGAAATATCTACACCGCTATCTGTATGAACATGGAAATATCTACACCGCTATCTGTTTGAACATGGAAATATCTACACCGCTGTCTGCATGAAAATGGAAATATCTACACTGCTATCTGTATATACCTTTAAATATCTACACTGCTATCTCTTTACACATGGAAATAACTACACCGCTATCAGTATGAACATGGAAATATCTACACCGCTATCTGTATGAACATGGAAATATCTGCACCGCTATCTGTATGAACATGGAAATATCTACACCGCTATCTGTATGAACATGGAAATATCTGCACCGCCATCTGTATTAACATATAAATATCTACACCGCCATCTGTATTAAGATGGAGATATCTACACTGCTATCTGTATAAACATGGAAATATCTACACCGCTATCTGTATAAACGTGGAAATATCTACACCGCTATCTGTATAAACATGGAAATATCTACACCACTACCTGCATAAACATGGAAATATCAGCACCGCTATCTGTAGGAACATGGAAATATCTACACCGCTATCTGTATGAACATGGAAATATCTACAACGCTATCTGTATGAACATGGAAATAGCTACACCGCTATCTGTATGAACATGGGAATAGCTACACCACTATCTGTATGAACATGGAAATAACTACACCGCTATCTGTATGAACATGGATATATCTACACAGCCATCTGGATGAACATGGACATATTTACACCGCTATCTGTATGAACATGGAAATATCTACACCGCTATCTGTGTAAGCATGCATACATCTTCACCGCTATCTGTATAAACATGGAAATATCTACACCGCTATCTGTATGAACACGGAAATAGCTACACCGCTATCTGTATGAACATGGAAATATCTACACCGCTATCTGTATGAACATGGATATATCTACACAGCCATCTGGATGAACATGGAAATATCTACACCGCTATCTGTGTAAACATGCATACATCTTCACCGCTATCTGTATAAACATGGAAATATCTACACCGCTATCTGAATGAACATAGAAATATCTGCACCGCTATCTGTATGAACATGGAAATATCTACACCGCTATATGTTTGAACATGGAAATATCTACACCGCTATCTGCATGAAAATGGAAATATCTACACTGCTATCTGCATATACATGGAAATATCTACACAGCTATCTCTTTACACATGGAAATAACTACAACGCTATCTGTATGAACATGGAAATATCTACACCGCCATCTGAATGAACATGGAAATATCTGCACCGCCATCTGTATGAACATATAAATATTTACACCGCCATCTGTACAAAGATGGAGATATCTACACCGCTATCTGTATAAACATGGAAATATCTACACCGCTATCTGTATAAACATGGAAATATCTACACCGCTATCTGTATAAACATGGAAATATCTACACCGCTACCTGTATAAACATGGAAATATCAGCACCGCTATCTGTATGAAAATGGAGATATCTACACCGCTATCTGTATGAACATGGAAATATCTACACTGCTATCTGTATGAACATGGAGATAGCTACACCGTTATCTGTATGAACATGGAAATAGCTACACCGCTATCTGTATGAGCATGGAAATATCTACACCGCTATCTGTATGAACATGGATATATCTACACAGCCATCTGGATGAACATGGAAATATCTACACCGCTATCTGTATGAACATGGAAATATCTACACCGCTATCTGTATGAACAAGGATATATCTACACAGCCATCTGGATGAACATGGAAATATCTACTCCGCTATCTGTGTAAACATGCATACATCTTCACCGCTATCTGAATAAACATGGAAATATCTACACCGCTATCTGTATGAACATGGAAATATCTGCACCGCTATCTGTATGAACATGGAAATATATACACCGCTATCTGTTTGAACATTGAAATATCTACACCGCTCTCTGCATGAAAATGGAAATATCTACACTGCTATCTGCATATACATGGAAATATCTACACAGCTATCTCTTTACACATGGAAATAACTACACCGCTATCTGTATGAACATATAAATATCTACACCGCCATCTGTATTAAGATGGAGATATGTACTCCGCTATCTGTATAAACATGGAAATATCTACACCGCTGTCTGTATAAACATGGAAATATCTACACCGCTATCAGTATAAACATGGAAATATCTACACCGCTACCTGTATAAACATGGAAATATCAGCACCGCTATCTGTATGAACATGGAAATATCTACACCGCTATCTGTATGAACATGGAAATATCCACACCGCTATCTGTATGAACATGGAAATATCTACACCGCTATCAGTATGAACAAGGAAATATCTACACCGCTATCTGTATGAACATGGATATATCTACACAGCCCTCTGGATGAACATGGAAATATCCACACCGCTATCTGTGTAAACATGCATACATCTTCACCGCTATCTGTATAAACATGGAAATATCTACACCGCCATCTGTATGAACATATAAATATCTACACCGCCATCTAAATTAAGATGGAGATATCTACACCGCTATCTGCATGAAAATGGAAATATCTACACTGATATCAGCATATACATTTAAATATCTACACAGCTATCTCTTTACACATGGAAATAACTACACCGTTATCTGTATGAACATGGAAATATCTACACCGCCATCTGTATGAACATGAAAATATCTGCACCGCCATCTGTATGAAAATATAATTATCTACACCGCCATCTGTATTAAGATAGAGATATCTCCACTGCTATCTGTATAATCATGGAAATATTTACACCGCTATCTGTATAAACATGGAAATATCTACACCGCTATCTGTATAAACATGGAAATATCTACACCACTACCTATATAAACATGGAAATATCAGCACCGCTATCTGTATGAACATCGAAATATCTACACCGCTGTCTGTTTGAACATGGAAATATCTACACCGCTATCTGTATGAAAATGGAAATATCTACACCACTATCTGTATGAACATGGAAATATCTACACCGCTATCTGTATGAACATGGAAATAGCTACACCGCTATCTGTATGAACATGGAAATATCTACACCGCTATCTGTATGAACATGGAAATATCTACACCGCTATCTGTTTGAACATGGAAATATCTACACCGCTGTCTGCATGAAAATGGAAATATCTACACAGCTATCTGCATATACATGGAAATATCTACACAGCTATCTCTTTACACATGGAAATAACTACACCGCTATCTCTATAAACATGGAAATATCTACACCGCCATCGTATGAACATGGAAATATCTGCACCGCCATCTGTATGAACATATAAAAATCTGCACCACCATCTGTATTAAGAATGAAATATCTACACCGCTATCTGTATAAACATGGAAATATCTACACCGCTATCTGTATAAACATGGAAATATCTACACTGCTATCTGCATGAACATGGATATATCTACACCGCTATCTGTATAAACATGGAAATATCTACACCGCTACCTGTATAAACATGGAAATATCAGTACCGCTATCGGTATGAACATGGAAATATCTACACCACTATCTGTATGAACATGGATATATCTACAGCGCTATCTGTATGAACATGGAAATATCTTCACCCCCATCTGTATGAACATGGATATATCTACACAGCCATCTGTATGAACATGTAAATATCTACACCGCTATCAGTATGAACATGGAAATATCTACACCGCTATCTGTATGAACATGGAAATATCTTCACCGCCATCTGGATGAACATGGATATGGCTACATAGCCATCTGGATGAACATGGAAATATCTACACCACGATCTGTATGAACATGGAAATATCTACACCGCTATCTGTGTAAACATGTATACACCTTCTCCGCTATCTGTATAACCAAGGAAATATCTACACCGCTCTCTGTATGAACATGGAAATATCTACACCGCTATCTGTTTGAACATGGAAATATCTAAACCGCTATCTGCATGAAAATGGAAATATCTACACAGCTATCTGCATATACATGGAAATATCTACACAGCTATCTCTTTACACGTGGAAATAACTACACCGCTATCTGTATGAACATGGAAATATCTTCACCGCCATCTGTATGAACATGGATATATCGGCACAGCCATCTGGATGAACATGGAAATATCTACACCACTATCTGTATGAAGATAGAAATATCTGCAACGCTATCTGTGTAAACATGCATACATCTTCACCGCTATCTATATAAACATGGAAATATCTACACTGCTATCTGTATGAAAATGGAAATATCTACACCGCTATCTGTATGAACATGGAAATATCTACACCGCCATCTGTATGAACACAGAAATATCTGCACCGCCATCTGTATGAACATATAAATATCTACACGGCCGTCTGTATTAAGATGGAGATATCTACACCGCTATCTGTATAAACATGGAAATATCTACACCGCTATCTGTATAAACATGGAAATATCAGCACCGCTTTCTGTATGAACATGGAAATATCAGCCCCTCTATCTGTATGAACATGGAAATACCTACACCGCTATCTCTATGAACATGGAAATATCTACACCGCCATCTATATGAACACAGAAATAACTGCACCGCCATCTGTATGAACATATAAATATCTACACGGCCGTCTGGATGAACATGGAAATATCTACACCGCTATCTGTATGAACATGGAAATAGCTACACCGCTATCTGTATGAACATGGAAATATCTACACCGCTATCTGTATGAACATGGAAATATCTACACCGCTATCTGTATGAACATGGAAAAATCTTCACTGCCATCTGTATGAACATGGATATATCTACACAGCCATCTGGATGAACATTGAAATATCTACACAGCTATCTGTATGAACATGGAAATATCTACACCGCTATCTGTGTAAACATGCATACATCTTCACCGCTACCTGTATAAACATGGAAATATCTACACCGCTATCTGAATGAACATGGAAATATCTACACCGCTATCTGTTTGAACGTGGAAATATCTACACCGCTATCTGCATGAAAATGGAAATATCTACACAGCTGTCTGCATATACCTGGAAATATCCACAAAGATATCTCTTTACACATGGAAAAAACTACACCGGACTCTCTATAAACATGGAAATATCTACACCGCCATCTGTATGAACATGGAAATATCTGCACCACCATCTGTATGAACTTATAAATATCTACACCGCCATCTGTATTAAGATGGAGATATCTACACCGCTATCTGTATAAACCTGGAAATATCTACACCGCTATCTGTATAAACATGGAAATATCTACACTGCTATCTGTATAAACATGGAAATATCAGCACCGCTATCTGTATGAACATGGAAATATCTACACCGCTGTCTGTACGAACATGGAAATATCTACACCGCTATCTGAATGAACATGGAAATAACTACACTGCTCTCTGTATGAACATGGAAATATCTACACCACTATCTGTAGGAACATGGAAATATCTACACCGCTATCAGTATGAACATGGATATATCTACACAGCCATCTGGATGAACATGGAAATATCTACACCGCCATCTGTGTAAACATGCATAGATCTTCACCGCTATCTGTATAAACATGGAAATATCTACACCGCTATCTGTATGAACATGGAAATATCCACATCGCTATCTGTATGAACATGGAAATATCTACACCGCTATCTGTTTGAACATGGAAATATCTACACCGCTATCTGCATGAAAATGGAAATATCTACACTGCTATCTGCATATACATTTAAATATCTACACAGCTATCTCTTTACACATGGAATTAACTACACGGCTATCTGTATGAACATGGAAATATCTACATCGCCATCTGTATGAACACGGAAATATCTGCACCGCCATCTGTAGGAACATGTAAATATCTACACTGCCATCTGTATTAAGAAGGAAATATCTAAACCGCTATCTGTATAAACATGGAAATATCTACACCACTGCCTGTATAAACATGGAAATATCAGCACCGCTATCTGTATGAACATGGAAATATCTACACCACCATCTGTATGAACATATAAATCTCTACACCGCCATCTGTATTAATAAGGAAATATATAAACCACTATCTGTATAAACATGGAAATATCTACACAGCTGCCAGTATAAACATGGAATTATCAACAGCGCTATCTGTATGAACATGGAAATATCTACACCGCTATCTGTATGAACATGGAAATATCTACACCGCTCTCTGTATGAACATGGAAATAGCTACACAGCTATCTGTATGAACATGGATATATCTACACAGCCATCTGGATGAACATGGAAATATCTACACCGCTATCTGTGTAAACATGCATAGATCTTCACCGCTATCTGTATAAACATGGAAATATCTACACCGCTATCTGTAGGAACATGGAAATATCTACACCGCTATCTGCATGAAAATGGAAATATCTACACTGCTATCTGCATATACATTTAAATATCTACACAGCAATCTCGTTACACATGGAAATAACTACACCGCTATCTGTATGAACATGGAAATATCTACACCGCCATCTGTATGAACATGGAAATATCTGCACCATCTGTATGAACATATAAATATTTACACCGCCATCTGTATTAAGATGGAGATATCTACACTGCTAACTGTATAAACATGGAAATATCTACACCGCTATCTCTATAAACATGGAAATATCAGCACCGCTATCTGTATGAACATGGAAATATCCACACCGCTATCTGTATGAACATGGAAATATCTACACCGCTATCTGTATGAACATGGAAATATCTACACCGCTATCTGTATGAACATGGAAATATCCACACCGCTATCTGTTTGAACATGGAAATATCTACACCGCTGTCTGCATGAAAAAGGAAATATCTACACAGCTATCTGCATATACATGTAAATATCTACACAGTTATCTCTTAACACATGGAAATAACTACACTGCTATCTCTATAAACATGGAAATATCTACACCGCCATCTGTATGAACACGGAAATATCTGCAACGCCATCTGTATGAACATATAAATATCTACACCGCCATCTGTATTAAGAAGGAAATATCTAAACCGCTATCTGTATGAACATTGAAATATCTACACCGCTATCTGTATGAACATGGAAATATCTACACCGCTATCTGTGTAAACATGCATACATCTTCACCGCTATCTGTAAAAACATGGAAATATCTACAAGGCTATCTGTATGAACATGGAAATATCTACACCGCTATCTGTACGAACATGGAAATATCTAAACCGCTATCTGCATGAAAATAGAAATATCTACACAGCTATCTGCATATACATGGAAATATCTACACAGCTATCTCTTTACACATGGAAATAACTACACCGCTATCTGTATGAACACGGAAATATCTGCACCGCCATCTGTATGAACACATAAATATCTACACCGCCATCTGTATTAAGATGGAGATTCCTACACTGCTGTCTGTATAAACATGGAAATATCTACACCGCTATCTGTATAAACATGGAAATATCTACACCGCTATCTGTATAAACATGGAAATATCAGAACCGCTATCTGTATAAACATGGAAATATCAGCCCCTCTATCTGTATGAACATGGAAGTATCTACACCGCTATCTGTATGAACATGGATATATCTACACGGCTATCTGTATGAACACGGAAATATCTACACCGCTATCTGTTTGAACATGGAAATATCTAAACCGCTATCTGCATGAAAATGGAAATATATACACAGCTATCTGCATGTACATGGAAATAGCTACACAGCTATCTCTTTACACATGGAAATACATACACCACTATCTGTATGAACGTGGAAATATCTTCACCGCCATCTGTATGAACATGGATATATCTACACAGCCATCTGGATGAACATGGAAATATCTACACCGCTATCTGTATGAACATGGAAATATCTATACCGCTATCTGTGTAAACATGCATACATCTTCACCGCTATCTGTATAAACAGAAATATCTACACTGTTATCTGCATGAACATGGAAATATCTACACCGCTATCTGTTTGAACATGGAAATATCTACACCGTTATCTGCATGAAAATGGAAATATCTACACAGCGATCTGCATATACATGGAAATATCTACAAAGCTATCTCTTTATACATGGAAATAAGTACAGCGCTATCTCTATAAACATGGAAATAGCTACACGGCCATCTATATGAACATGGAAATAACTGCACCGCAATCTGTATGAACATGTAAATATCTACACCGCCATCTATATTAAGATGGAGATATCTACACCGCTATCTGTATAAACTTGGAAATATCTACACCGCTATCTGTATAAACATGGAAATATCTACATCGCAATCTGTATAAACATAGAAATATCTACACCGCTACCTGTATAAACATGGAAATATCAGCACCGCTATCTGTATGAACATGGAAAGATCTACACCGCTATCTGAATGAACATGGAAATATCTACACCGCTATCTGTATGAACATGGAAATATCTACACCGCTATCTGTATGAACATGGAAATATCTACACCGCTATCTGTATGAACTTGGATATATCTACACAGCCCTCTGGATGAACATGGAAATATCCACACCGCTATCTGTGTAAACATGCATACATCTTCACCGCTATCTGTAGAAACATGGAAATATCTACACCGCTATCTGTATGATCATGGAAATATCTACACCGCTATCTGAAGATGGAAATATATACACCGCTATCTGCATGAAAATGGAAATATCTACACTGCTATCTGCATATACATGGAAATATCTACACAGCTATCTCTTTACACATGGAAATAACTACACCGCTATCTGTATGAACATGGAAATGTCTACACCGCCATCTGTATGAACATGGAAATATCTACACCACCATCTGTATGAACATATATATATCTACACCGCCATCTGTATTAAGATGGAGATATCTACACCGCTATCTGAATAAAAATGGAAATATCTACACCGCTATCTGTATAAACATGGAAATATCTACTCCGCTATCTTTATAAACATGGAAATATCTACACCGCTACCTGTATAAACATGGAAGTATCAGCACCGCTATCTGTATGAACATGGAATTATCTACACAGCTATCTGTATGAACATGGAAATATCTACACCGCTATCTGTATGAACATGGAAATATCTACAAAGCTATCTGAATGAATACGGAAGTATCTACACCGCTATCTGATTGAACATGGAAATATCTACACCACTATCTGCATGAAAATGGAAATATCTACAAAGCTATCTGCATATACATGGAAATATCTGCACAGCTATCTCTTTACACATGGAAATAACTACAACGCTATATCTATAAACATGGAAATATCTACACCGCCATCTGTATGAACATGGAAATATCTGCACCGCCATCTGTATGAACATATAAATATCTACACCGCCATCTGTATTAAGAAGGAAATATCTAAACCGCTGTCTTAATAAACATGGAAATATCTACACCGCTATCTGTATGAACATGGAAATATCTACACCGCTATATGTATCAACATGGAAATATCTACACCGCTATCTGTATGAACATGGAAATAGCTATACCGTTATCTGTATGAACATGGAAATAGCTACACCGCTATCTGTATACACATGGAAATATCTACACCGCTATCTGTATGAACATGGATATATCAACTCAGCCATCTGGATGAACATGGAAATATCTACACCGCTATCTGTATGAACATGGAAATATCTACACCGCTATCTGTATGAACATGGATATATCTACACAGCCATCTGGATGAACATGGAAATATCTACACCGCTATCTGTGTAAACATGCATAGATCTTCACCGCTATCTGTATAAACATGGAAATATCTACACCGCTATCTCTATGAACATGGAAATATCTACACCGCTATCTGTATGAACATGAAATATCTACACCGCTATCTGTTTGAACATGGAAATATCTACACCGCTATCTGCATGAAAATGGAAATATCTACACTGCTATCTGCATATACATTTAAATATCTACACAGCTATCTCTTTACTCATGTAAATAACTACACCGCTGTTTGTATGAACATGGAAATATCTACACCGCCATCTGTATGAACATGGATATATCTGCACCGCCATCTGTATGAACATATAAATATCTACACCGCCATCTGTATTAAGATGGAGATATCTACACTGCTATCTGTATAAACATGGAAATATCTACACCGCTATCAGTATAAACATGGAAATATCTACACCACTACCTGTATAAACATGGAAATATCACCACTGCTATCTATATGAACATGGAAATATCTACACCGCTATCTGTATGAACATGGAAATATCTACACCGCTATCTGTATGCACACGGAAATATCTACACCGCTATCTGTATGAACATGGAAATATCTACACCGCTATCTGTATGAACATGGAAATATCTACACCACTATATTTATGAACATGGAAAAGTCTGCACTGCCATCTGTATAAACATGGAATTATCTACACCTCTATGTGTATAAACATGTAAATATCTAAACCGCTATCTCTATAAACATGGAAATATCTACAGCGCAATCTGTATGAACATAGAAATATCTACACCGCCATCTGTATGCACATGGAAATATCTCCACCGCCATCTGTGTTAGCATGCAAATATCTTCAACGCCACATATATGAACATGGAAATATCTACACCGATATCTGTATGAACATGGAAATAACTACACAGCCATCTGTATGAAAATGGAAATATCTACAACACCATCTGTATAAACATACAGATATCCTCACCGCCATCTATATGAACATGGAAATATCTACATCGCCATCTGTATTAACATGCAAATAACACCGCTATCTGTGTACACATGGAAATGTCTACACCGCTATCTGTGTAAACATGGAAATGTCTACACCGCCATCTATATAAACACGGAAATACCTAAACCGCCGTCTCTATAAACATGGAAATATCTACACCGCTGTCTGCATAAACGTGGAAATATCTACAGCGCTATCTGTGTAAACAAGGAAATAAATACACCAGCAACTGTAGGAACATGGATATATCTACACCTCTATCTCTATAAACACGGAAATCTCTTCACCGCTATCTGTATAAACATGGAAATATCTACTCAGCCATCTGTAGGAACATAGAAATGACTACAACGCTATCTCTATAAACGTGGAATTATCCACACCGCTATCTGTATGAACATGGATATATCTGCACATCTGTCTGTGTAAACATGGAAATATTTAAACCGACATCTGTATGAAAATGGGAATATCTAAACCGCTATGTGTAAATACATGGAAATATCTACACCACTTTCCATATAAACACGGAAATAGCTACACCGTTATCTGTATAAACAAGGAAATAACTGCATGGCTATATCTATAAACTTGGATATATCAACACCGCTAACTGTGTAAACATGGAAATATCTACACCGCTATCTGTATAAACATGGAAATATCTACACCGCCATCTGTATAAACATGGAAATATCTACAGCACTATCTGTATGAACATGAAAATATCTACTGCGCCATCTGAATAAACATGGAAGTATCTACACCGCTATATCTATAAACATGGAAATATCTACACCACCATCTCTGTAAACATGGAAATACCTACACCGCTATCTGTATAAAGATCGAAATATCTACACCGCTATCTGAATAAAAATGGAAATATCTAAACTGCCATCTGTTTAAACATGGAAACATCTACACCGCCATGTCTATAAACATGGACATATGTAGACCGCCAACTGTATAAATATGGACATATCTACACTGCTATCTCTATAAACATGGAAATATCTACACCGCTATCTGTATAAACATGAAAATATCTACACCGTTATCTTTATGAACACGGAAATATCCACACCTCTATCTGTATGAACATGGAAATGTCTACACCGCTTTCTGTGTAAACATGGAAATATCTACACCGCTATCTGTATGAACATGCAAATATCTACACAGCTATCTGTATATCAATGGAAATATCTACACTGCTATCTCTATAAACATGGAAATAACTACACTGCTATCTGTATAAACATGGAAATAACTACACTGCTATCTGTATAAACATGGAAATATCTACACCGCTATCTCTATAAACATGGAAATAACTACACCGCTATCTCTATAAACTTGTAAATATTTACAACACTATCTGTGTAAACCTGGAAATGCCTACACCGTTATCCGTGTAAACATGGAAATATCTACACCGCTATCTGTATGAACATGGAAAAATCTACACTGCTACCTGTATGAACATGGAAATATCTACACCGCCATCTGTATGAACATGGAAATATCTGCACAGCTAACTGCATATACTTGGAAATATCTACACAGCTTTATCTATGAACAAGGAAATAACTATACCGCAATCTGTATGAACATGGAAATATCTACACCGCCATCTCTATGAACATGGAAATATCTACACCGCCATCTCTATGAACATGGAAATATCTACACCGCCATCTCTATGAACATGGAAATATCTACACTGCCATCCGCACGAACATGGAAATATCTACAGCGCTATCTGTATGAACATGAAAATATCTACTGCGCCATCTGAATAATCATGAAAGTATCTACACCGCTATATCTATAAACATGGAAATCTCTACACCACCATCTCTGTCAACGTGGAAATACCTACACCGCTATCTGTATAAAGATCGAAATGTCTGCACCGCTATCTGAATAAAAATGGAAATAACTACACCGCCATCTGTATAAAGAAGGAAATATCTACTCCACTCTCTGTATAAACATGGAAATATCTACACCGCTATCTGTATAATCTTCAAAATATCTACACCGCTATCTATATAAACATGGAAATATCTACACCGTTATCTGTACAAACATGGAAATATCTACACCGCAATCTGTAGAATCATGGAAATCTCTACACCGCCATCTGTATGAACATGGAATTATCTACATTGCCATATGTTTGAACAAGGAAATATCTACACCGCCATCTGTAGGAACATGGCAATATCTACACGGCCATCTGTATGAACATGGAAATCTCTTCACCGCCATCTGTACGAACATGGAAATATCAACAACATCTGTATGAACGTGGAAATATATTCACCGCCATCTGTATGAACATGGAAATATCTACACCGCCATCTTTATGAACATGGAAATATCCACTCCGCCATCTGTATGAACGTGGAAATATCTACACCGCTATCTGTATGAACATAGAAATATCTACACCGCTATCTTTGCGAACATGGATATATCTACACCACCATCTATATAAACATGGAAATATCTATACCGCCATCTCTATAAACATGGAAATATCTACACCGCACCGCTATCTGTGTAAACATGGAAAAGTCTACACCGCCATCTGTATAAACATGGAAATATCTACACCTCTATGTGTATAAACATGGAAAATCTACACCGCTATCTGTGTAAACATGGAAATATCTACACTGCAATCTGTGTAAACTTGGAAATATTTACAACGCTATCTGTATAAAGATCGAAATATCTACACCGCTATCTGAATAAAAATGGAAATATCTACACCGCCATCTGTTTAAACATGGAAACATCTACACCGCCATGTCTATAAACATAGACATATGTACACCGCCATCTGTATAAATATGGAAATATCTACACAGCTATCTCTATAAACATGGAAATATCTACAACGCTCTCTGTGTAAACATGGAAATATCTACATGGCTATCTGCATAAACATGGAAATATCTACACCGCTATCTCTATGAACATGGAAATATCTACACCGCTATCTCTATGAACATGCAAATATCTACAAAGCTATCTGTATATCAATGGAAATATCTACACTGCTATCTCTATAAACATGGAAATAACTACGCTGCTATCTGTATAAACATGGAAATAACTACACTGCTATCTGTATAAACATGGAAATATCTACACTGCCATCCGTACAAACATGGAAATATCTACACCGCCATCTGTATGAACATGTAAATATCTGCACCGCCATCTGTATGAACATGGAAATATCCACACCGCTATCTGTGTATACATGGAAATATCTACACCGCTATCGGTATAAACATAGAAATATCTACACCGCCATCTCTATAAACATGGAAGTATCTACACCGCCATCTGAATAAACATGGAAATATATACACCGCCATCTCTATAAACTTGAAAATATCTACCCCGCCATTTGTATAAACATGGAAATATCTACACCGACATTTCTATAAACATTTAAATGTCTACACCACCATCACTATAAACATGGAAATATCTACACTGCCATCTGTATGAACATGGAAATATCTACACCGCCATTTGTATGAACAAAGAAATATCTACACCGCCATCTGTATGAACATGGAAATATTTACACCGCCATCTGTATGAACATGGAAATATCAACAGCGCCATCTGTATAAACATGCAGATATCTTCACCGGGGTCTGTATGAACATGGAAATATTTATAGTGCCATCTGCATGAACATGGAAATATCTACACCGCTATCTGTATCAACAAGGAAATATCTGCACTGCTTTCTGTATAAACATGGAAATATCTACACCGCTATCTCTATAAACATGGAAATATCCACACCGCTATCCGCATAAACAAGAAAATAACACCGCTATCTCTATAAACATGGAAATATCTACATCGCTATCTGTATAAACATGAAAATATCTACACCGTTATCTTTATGAAGACGGAAATATCCACACCGCTATCTGTATGAACATGGAAATGTCTACACCGCTTTCTGTGTAAACATGGAAATATCTACACCGCTATCTGTATAAACAAGGAAATACCTACACTGTCATTTCTATAAACATGGATATATCCACACCGCCATCTGTATAAACACGGAAATATCTACACTGCCATCTCTATCAACATCGAAATATATACAGCGCCATATGTAAGAACATGGAAATACCTACACCGCCATCTGTAAGAAGTTGGAAATATCTGCACCGCTATCTGAATCAACATGGAAATATCTACACTGCTATCTGTACAAACATGGAAATATCTACACCACTATCTCTATAAACATGGAAATCTCTACACCGCTATCTATATAAACAAGGAAATATCTACACACCATTTCTATAAACATGGAAATATCTACACCGCTATCTTTATGAACATGAAAATGTCTACAACGCCATCTCGGTAAACATGGAAATATCTACAACGCCATCTGTATAAGCGTGGAAATATCTACACCGCCATCTGTATAAAGAAGGAAATATCTACTCCACTCTCTGTATAAACATGGAAATATCTACACCACTATCTGTATAAACTTCAAAATATCTACACCGCTATCAGTAAAAACATGGAAATATCTACACCACTACCTGTATAAACATGGAAATATTTACACCACTGTCTGTAGAAACACGGAAATAACTATACCGCTACCTGTATAAACATCGAAATATCTACACCGCTATCTGTATGAACATGGAAATATCTACACCGCCATCTGTATGAACATGGAAATATCTACACTGCCATCCGTACGAACATGGAAATATCTACACCGCCATCTGTATTAAGATGGAAATATCTACACCACTATCTGTATAAACATGGAAACTTCTGCAAGACTATCTGTATAAACATGTAAATAACCGCACCGCTATCTATATAAACATGGAAATATCTACACCGCTATCTGCATAAACTTGGAAATATCCACACGGCTATCTGTGTAAACATGGAAATGTCTACACCGCTATCTGTGTAAACATGGAAATATCTACAGCGCCATCTGTGTAAACATGGAAATATCTACACCGCTATCTGTATGAACATGGAAATATCTACACCGCTATCTGTATGAACATGGAAATATCTACACCGCTATCTGTATGAACATGCAAATATCTACACAGCTATCTGTATATCAATGGAAATATCTACACTGCTATCTCTATAAACATGGAAATAACTACACTGCTATCTGTATAAACATGGAAATATCTACACCGCCATCTCTATGAACATGGAAATATCTACCCCGCCATTTGTATGAACATGGAAATATCTACACCACCATCTCCATGAACATGGAAATATCTACACCGCCATTTGTTTGAAAATGGAAATATCTACACCGCCATCTGTATGAACATGGAAATATCTTCACAACCATCTGTATGAACATGGATATATCTAAACCGGCATCTGGATGAACATGGAAATATATACTCCGCTATCTGCAAGAACATGGAAATATCTACTCAGCTATCTGAATATACATGGAAATATCTACACAGATTTCTCTATAAATATGGAAATAACTACAGCGCTATCTCTATAAACTTCGAAATATCTACAGCGCCATCTGTATGAACATGGAAATATCTACAAAGCCATCTGTACAAACATGGACATATCTACACCGCCATCTGTATTAAGATGGAAATATCTACACCTCTATCTGTATAAACATGGAAATATCTGCCCATCTATCTGTATAAACATGGAAATATCCGCACCGCTATCTGTATAAACATGCAAATATCTACACCGCCATCTGTTTGAACATGGAAATATCTACACTGCCATCCGTACAAACATGGAAATATCTACACCGCCATCTGTATGAACATCTACATATCTACACCGCCATCTGTATTAGAAGGGAAATATCTACACCGCTATCTGTATAAACATGGAAACATCTGCTCGACTATCTGTATAAACATGGGAATAACAGCACCGCTATCTGTATAAACATGGAAATATCTACACCGCTATCTGCATAAACTTGCAAATATCCACACCGCTATCTGTGTAAACATGTAAATGTCTATACCGCTATCTTTGTAAACATGGAAATATCTACACTGCCATCTGTGTAAACATGAACATATCTACACCGTCATCTCTATAAACACGGAAATATCTACACCGTCATCTGCATGAAGATGGAAATATCTACACCGCCATCTCAATAAACGTGGAAATATCTACACTGCTATCTGTATATACTTGGAAATACCTACACTGCTATCTGCATAAAATTGGAATTATCTACACCACTATCTCTATAAACATGGAAATATCTACACGGCTATCTGTATAAACATGGAAATATCTACACCACTATCTATATAAACATGGAAATACCTTCACCGCTATCTGTATAAACATGGAAATATCTACACGGCTATCTGTATGAACATGGAAATATCTACACCGCTATCTGTGTGAACATGGAAATATCTACAAAGCTATCTGCATATATATGGAAATATCTACACAGCTATCTCTTTACACATTGAAATATCTACACCGCTATCTGTATGAACATGGAAATATCTACACTGCTATCTGTATAAACATGGAAATATCTTCACCGCCATTTGTATGAACATGGAAATACCTACACCGATAACTATATGAACATGGAAATATCTACACCGCTATCCGTATGAACATGGAAATATCTACTCCGTTATCTGTATGAACATGGAAATATCTACACCGCTATCTGTATGAACATGGAAACTTCTACACAGCTATCTGTATATCAATGGAAATATCTACACTGCTATCTCTATAAACATGGAAATAACTACTCTGCTATCTGTATAAACATGGAAATATATTCACCGCCACCTGTATGAACATGGAAATATCTACACTGCCATCCGTACGAGCATGGAAATATCTACACCGCCATCTGTATGAACATGTAAATACCTACACCGCCATCTGTATGAACATGGAAATATCTACACCGCTAACTGTATGAACATGGAAATATCTACACCACTATCTGTATGAACAAAGAAATATCTACACCGCTATCTGTATGAACATGGAAATATCTACACCGCTATCTGTATGAACATGGAAATATCTACACCACTATCTGTATGAACATGGAAATAACTACACCGATATCTGTATGAACAGGCAAATATCTACACAGCTATCTGTATATCAGTGAAAATATCTACACTGCTGCCTCTATAAACATGGAAATAACTACACCGCCATCTCTATGAACATGGAAATATCTACACCGCCATTTGTATGAACATGGAAACATCTACACCACCTTCTCTATGAACATGGAAATATCTACACCGCCATTTGTATGAACATGGAAACATCTACACCGCCATCTCTATGAACATGGAAATATCTACACCGCCATTTGTATGAACATGGAAATATCTACACCGGCATCTGTACGAACATGGAAATATCTACACCGCCATCTCTATAAACGTGGAAATATCTACACTGCTATCTGTGTGAACTTGGAAATATCTACGCCGTTCTCTGTATAAAATTGAAATTATATACACCACTATCTCTATAAACATGGAAATATCTACACTGCTATCTGTATAAACATGGAAATATCTACACCGCTATCTGTATGAACATGGAAATATCTACACCGCTATCTGTATGAACATGGATATATCTACACAGCCATCTGGATGAACATGGAAATATCTACACAGCTATCTGTATGAAGATGGAAATATCTACACCATTATATCTGTAAACATGGAAATATCTAGACCGCCATCTCTATAAACATGGAAATATCTACACCACAATCTGTATAAACATGGAAATATCTATACCGCTATCTGCATAAACATGGAAATATCTACACCGCCATCTCTCTGAACATGGAAATATCTACACCACCATCTGTATGAACATGGATATATCTACACCGGCATCTGGATGAACATGGAAATATCTACACCGCTATCTGCATGAACATGGAAATATCTACACCGCTATCTGAATAGACCTGGAAATATCTACACAGATTTCTCTATAAATATGGAAATAACAACAGCGCAATCTCTATAAACTTCGAAATATCTACACCGCCATCTGTATGAACATGGAAATATCTACACCGCCATCTGTACAAACATGGACATATCTACACCACCATCTGTATTAAGATGGAAATATCTACACTGCTATCTGTATAAACATGGAAATATCTGCCCAACTATCTGTATAAACATGGAAATATCTGCACCGCTATTTGTATAAACATGGAAATATCTACACCGCCACCTGTATGAACCTGGAAATATCTACACTGCCATCCGTACGACCATGGAAATATCTACACCGCCATCTGTATGAACATGGAAATATCTTCACCGCTAACTGTATGAACATGGAAATATCTACACCGCTATTGGTATGAACATGGAAATATCTAAACCGCTATCTGTATGAACATGGAAATATCTACACCGCTATCTGTTTGAACATTTAAATATCTACACCGCTATGTGTATGAACATGCAAATATCAACTCAGCTATCTGTATATCAATGGAAATATCTACACTGCTACCTCTATAAACAAGGAAATAACTACACTGCTATCTGTATAAACATGGAAACATCTACACTTCCATCTCTATGAACATGGAAATATATACAGCGCCATTTGTATGGACATGGAAATATCTACACCGCCATCTCTATGAACATGGAAATATCTACACCGCTATCTGTATGAACATGCAAATATCTACACAGCTATCTGTATATCAATGGAAATATCTACACTGCTATCTCTATAAACATTGAAATATCTACACTGCTATCTGTATAAACATGGAAATATCTTCACCACCATCTCTATGAACATGGAAATATCTACACCGCCATGTGTATGAACATGGAAATATCTTCACCGCCATCTGTATGAACATGGATATATCTACACCGGCATGTGGATGATCATGGAAATATCTACACCGCTTTCTGCATGAACATGGAATTATCTACACAGCTATCTGCATATACATGGAAATATCTACACAGATTTCACTATAAATATGGAAATAACTACAGCACTATCTCTATAAACTTCGAAATATCAACACCACCATCTGTATAAACATGGAAATATCTACACCGCCATCTGTACGAACATCTACATATCTACACCGCCATCTGTATTAAGATGGAAATATCTACACCGCTATCTGTATAAACATGGAAATATCTGCACGACTAAATGTATAAACATGGAAATACCTACACCGCTATCTGTATAAACTTGGAAATATCTCCACCGCTATCTGCATAAACTTGGAAATATCCACACCGCTATCTGTGTAAACATGGAAATGTCTACATCGCTATCTGTGTAAACATGGAAATATCTACACCGCCATCTGTGTAAACATGAAAATATCTACACCGCCATCCCTATTAACATGGAAATATCTACACGGCCATCTCTCTGAACATGGAAATATCTACACCGCCATCTGTATGAACATGGACATATCTATACCGCCATCTGTATGAACATGGAAATATCTACACCGCCAACTGTATGAACATGGAAATATCTACACCGCTAACTTTATGAACATGGAAATATCTACACCGCTAACTGTATGAACATGGAAATATCTACACCGTTATCGATATGAACATGGAAATATCTACACCGCTATCTGTATGAACATGGAAATATCTACACCGCTATGTGTACGAACATGGAAATATCTACACCGCTATCTGTATGAACATGCAAATATCTATACAGCTATCTGTATATCAATGGAAATACCTACACTGCTATCTCTATAAACATGGAAATAACTACACTGCTATCTATATAAACATGGAAATATCTACACCGCCACCTGTATGAACATGGAAATATCTACACTGCCATCCGTACGAACATGGAAATATCTACACCGACATCTGTATGAACATGTAAATATCTACACCGCCATCTGTATGAACATGGAAATATCTACACCGCTAACTGTATGAGCATGGAAATATCTACACCGCTATCTGTATGAACATGGAAATATCTACACCGCTATCTGTATGAACATGGAAATATCTACGCCACTATCTGTATGAACATGAAAGTATCTACACCGTTATCTGTATGAACATGCAAACATCTACACAACTATCTGTATATCAATGGAAATATCTACACTGCTATCTCTACAAACATGGAAATAACTACACTGCTATCTGTATCAACATGGAAATATCTAAACCGCCATCTCTATGAACATGGAAATATCTACACCGCCATTTGTTTGAACATGGAAATATCTTCACCGCCATCTGTATGAACATGGATATATCTACACCGGCATCTGGATGAACATGGAAATATCTACACCGCTATCTTCATGAACATGGAAATATCTACACAGCTATCTGAATATACATGGAAATAACTTCACAGATTTCTCTATAAATATGGAAACAACTACAGCGCTATCTCTATAAACTTCGAAATATCTACAGCGGCATCTGTATGAACATGGAAATATCTTCACCGCCATCTGTACAAACATGGACATATCTACACCACCATCTGCATTCAGATGCAAATATCTACACCGCTATCTGTATAAACATGGAAATACCTCCACAACTATCTGTATAAACATGGAAATATCCGCACCGCTATCTGTATAAACATGGAAATATCTACACCACCACCTGTATGAACATGAAATATCTACACCGCCATCTGTATGAACATGGAAATATCTACACCGCTAACTGTATGAACATGGAAATATCTACACCGCTATTGGTATGAACATGGAAATATCTACACCGCTATCTGTATGAACATGGAAATATCTACACCGCTATCTGTATGAACATTTAAATATCTACACCGCTATGTGTATGAACATGCAAATATCTACTCAGCTATCTGTTTATCAATGGAAATATCTACACTGCTATCTCTATAAACATGGAAATAACTACACTGCTATCTGTATAAACATGGAAATATCTACACCGCCATCTCTATGAACATGGAAATATCTACACCGCCTTTTGTATGGACATGGAAATATCTACACCGCCATCTCTATGAACATGGAAATATCTACACCGCCATTTGTATGAACACGGAAATATATACACGGCCATCTGTATGAACATGGAAATATCTTCACCGCCATCTGTATGAACATGGATATATCTACACCGGCATGTGGATGAACATGGAAATATCTACACCGCTTTCTGCATGAAAATGGAAATATCAACACAGCTATCTGCATATACATGGAAATATCTACACAGATTTCTCTATAAATATGGAAATAACTACAGCACCATCTCTGTAAACTTCGAAATATCAACACCACCATCTGTATGAACATGGAAATATCTACACCGCTATCTGTATGAACATGCAAATATCTATACAGCTATCTGTATATCAATGGAAATACCTACACTGCTATCTCTATAAACATGGAAATAACTACACTGCTATCTATATAAACATGGAAATATCTACACCGCCACCTGTATGAACATGGAAATATCTACACTGCCATCCGTACGAACATGGAAATATCTACACCGACATCTGTATGAACATGTAAATATCTACACCGCCATCTGTATGAACATGGAAATATCTACACCGCTAACTGTATGAGCATGGAAATATCTACACCGCTATCTGTATGAACATGGAAATATCTACACCGCTATCTGTATGAACATGGAAATATCTACGCCACTATCTGTATGAACATGAAAGTATCTACACCGTTATCTGTATGAACATGCAAACATCTACACAACTATCTGTATATCAATGGAAATATCTACACTGCTATCTCTACAAACATGGAAATAACTACACTGCTATCTGTATCAACATGGAAATATCTAAACCGCCATCTCTATGAACATGGAAATATCTACACCGCCATTTGTTTGAACATGGAAATATCTTCACCGCCATCTGTATGAACATGGATATATCTACACCGGCATCTGGATGAACATGGAAATATCTACACCGCTATCTTCATGAACATGGAAATATCTACACAGCTATCTGAATATACATGGAAATAACTTCACAGATTTCTCTATAAATATGGAAACAACTACAGCGCTATCTCTATAAACTTCGAAATATCTACAGCGGCATCTGTATGAACATGGAAATATCTTCACCGCCATCTGTACAAACATGGACATATCTACACCACCATCTGCATTCAGATGCAAATATCTACACCGCTATCTGTATAAACATGGAAATACCTCCACAACTATCTGTATAAACATGGAAATATCCGCACCGCTATCTGTATAAACATGGAAATATCTACACCACCACCTGTATGAACATGAAATATCTACACCGCCATCTGTATGAACATGGAAATATCTACACCGCTAACTGTATGAACATGGAAATATCTACACCGCTATTGGTATGAACATGGAAATATCTACACCGCTATCTGTATGAACATGGAAATATCTACACCGCTATCTGTATGAACATTTAAATATCTACACCGCTATGTGTATGAACATGCAAATATCTACTCAGCTATCTGTTTATCAATGGAAATATCTACACTGCTATCTCTATAAACATGGAAATAACTACACTGCTATCTGTATAAACATGGAAATATCTACACCGCCATCTCTATGAACATGGAAATATCTACACCGCCTTTTGTATGGACATGGAAATATCTACACCGCCATCTCTATGAACATGGAAATATCTACACCGCCATTTGTATGAACACGGAAATATATACACGGCCATCTGTATGAACATGGAAATATCTTCACCGCCATCTGTATGAACATGGATATATCTACACCGGCATGTGGATGAACATGGAAATATCTACACCGCTTTCTGCATGAAAATGGAAATATCAACACAGCTATCTGCATATACATGGAAATATCTACACAGATTTCTCTATAAATATGGAAATAACTACAGCACCATCTCTGTAAACTTCGAAATATCAACACCACCATCTGTATGAACATGGAAATATGTACACCGCCATCTGTATGAACATCTACATATCTACACCGCCATCTGTATTAAGATGGAAATATCTACACCGCTATCTGTATAAACATGGAAACATCCGCACAACTATCTGTATAAACATGGAAATAACCTCACCGCTATCTGTATAAACATGGAGATATCTACACCGCTATCTTCATAAACTTGGAAATACCCACACCGCTATCTGTGTAAACATGGAAATGTCTACACCGCTATCTGTGTAAACATCGAAATATCTACACCGCCATCTGTATGAACATGGAAATATCTACACCGCCATCTCTGTAAACGTGGAAATATCTACACCGCTATCTGTATGAACTTAGAAGTATCTACACTGCTACCTGTACAAAATTGGAATTATCTACACCACTATCTCTATAAACATGGAAATATCTACACCCCTGTCGGTATACACATGGATATATCTACACCGCTATCTGTATAAACATGGAAATATCTTCACCACTATCTGTATGAACATGGAAATATCTACAACGCTGTCTCTATAAACTAGGAAATAACTACACCACTATCTCTATAAACATGGAAATATCTAGACTGCCATCCCAACAAACATGGAAATATCTACACCACCATCTGTAAAAACATGGAAATATCTATACCGCTTTCTGCATAAACATGGAAATATCTACACCGCCATCTCTATGAACATGGAAATATCTACACCGCCATCTGTACGAACATGTAAATATCTATACCGCCATCTGTATGAACATGTAAATATCTACAACGCCATCTGTATGAACATGGAAATATCTACACCGCTCTCTGTATGAACATGGAAATATCTACACCGCTATCTGTACGAACATGGAAATATCGACACCACTATCTGTATGTACATGCAAATATCTACACAGCTATCTGTATATCAATGGAAATATCTACACTGCTATCTCTACAAACATGGAAATAACTACACTGCTATCTGTACAAACATGGAAATACATACACCGCCACCTGTGTGAACATGGAAATATCTACACTGCCATCCGTACGAACATGGAAATACCTACACCGCCATCTGTATGGACATGTAAATATCTACACCGCCATCTGTATGAACATGGAAATATCTACACCGCCATCTGTATGAACTTGGAAATATCTACACCGCTAACTGTATGAACATGGAAATATCTACACCGATATCTGTATGAAAATGGAAATATCTACACCGCTATCTGTATGAACATGGAAATATCTAAACCGCTCTCTGTATGAACATGGAATTATCTACACCGCTATCCGTGTTAACATGGAAATGTCTACACCGCCATCTGTGTAAACATGGAAATATCTACACAGATTTCTCTATAAATATAGTAATAACTACAGTGCTCTCTCTATAAACTTCGAAATGTCTACACCGCCGTCTGTATGAACATGGAAGTATGTACATCGCCATCTGTACGAACATGAACATATCTACACCGCCATCTGTATTAAGATGGAAATATCTACACCGCCATCTGTATGAACATGGAAATATCTACACCGCCATCTGTATGAACTTGGAAATATCTACACCGCTAACTGTATGAACATGGAAATATCTACACCGATATCTGTATGAAAATGGAAATATCTACACCGCTATCTGTATGAACATGGAAATATCTAAACCGCTCTCTGTATGAACATGGAATTATCTACACCGCTATCCGTGTTAACATGGAAATATCTACACCGCCATTTGTGAACATGGAAATATCTACACCGCCATCTCTATGAACATGGAAATATCTACACTGCCATTTGTATGAACATGGAAATATCTACACCGCCATCTGTAAGATCATGGAAATATCTGTACAACTATCTGTATAAACATGGAAATAACCGAACCGCTATCTGTATAAACATGGAAATATCTATACCGCTATCTACATAAACTTGGAAATATCCACACCGCTGTCTGTGTAAACATGGAAATGTCTACACCGCAATCTGTGAAAACATGGAAATATCTACACCGACATCTGTGTAAACATGAAAATATCTACACCGCCATCTCTATAAACATGGAAATATCTACACCGCCATCTGTATGAACATGGAAATATCTACACCGCCATCTCTTTGAACATGGAAATATCTACACTGCCATTTGTATGAACATGGAAATATCTACACTGCCATCTGTAAGAACATGGAAATATCTTCACCGACATCTGTATGAACACGGATATATCTACTCCGGCATCTGCATGAACATGGAAATATCTACAAAGATATCTGCATGAACATAGAAATATCTACACAGCTATCTGCATATACATGGAAATATCTACACAGATTTCCATATAAATATAGAAATATCTACAGCGCTATCTCTATAAACTTCGAAATATCTACACCGCCATCGTATGAACGTTGAAATATCTACACAGCTATCTGAATGAACATGCAAATATCTACACAGGTATCTGTATAAAAATGGAAATATCTACACTGCTATCTCTATAAACATGGAAATAACTACGCTGCTATCTGTATAAACATGGAAATATCTACACCGCCACCTGTATGAACATGGAAATATCTACACTGCCATCCGTATGAACATGGAAATATCGACACTGCCATCTGTATGAACATGTACATATCTACACCGCCCTCTGTATGAACATGGAAATATCTACACCGCTAACTGTATGAGCATGGAAATATCTACACCGCTATTGGTATGAACATGGAAATATCTACACCACTATCTGTATGAACATGGAAATATCTACACCGCTATCTGTATGAACATGGAAATATCTACAACGCCATCTGTATGAACATGGAAATATCTACACCGCCATCTGTATGAACATGTAAATATCTACACCGCCATGTGTATGAACATGGAAATATCTGCACCGCTAACTGTATGAACATGGAAATATCTACACCGCTATCTGTATGAACATGGAAATATCTACACCGCTATCTGTATGAACATGGAAATATCTACACCGCTATCTGTATGAACAGGGAAATATCTACACCACTATCTGTACGAACATGGAAATATCTACACCGCTATCTGTATGAACATGGAAATATCTACACCGCTAACTGTATGAACATGGAAATACCTACACCGCTATCTGTATGAATATGGAAATATCTACACCGTTATCTGTATGAACATAGAAATATCTACACCGCTATCTGTATGAACATGGAAATATCTACACCGCTATCTGTACGAACATGGAAATATCTACACCGCTATCTGTATGAACATGCAAATATCTACACAGCTATCTGTACATCAATGGAAATATCCACACTGCTATCTCTATAAACATGGAAATATCTACACTGCTATCTGTATAAACATGGAAATATCTACACCGCCACCTGTATGAACATGGAAATATCTACAGTGCCATCCGTACGAACATGGAAATATCTAAACCGCCATCTGTATGAACATGTAAATATGTACACCGCCATCTGTATGAACATGGAAATATCTACACTGCTAACTGTATGAACATGGAAATATCTACACCGCTATTGGTATGAACATGGAAATATCTACAACGCTATCTGTATGAACATGGAAATATCTACACCGCCATCTGTATGAACATGGAAATATCTACACCGCTATCTGTATGAACATGGAAATATCTACAGCGCCATCTTTATGAACATGGAAATATCTACACCACCATCTGTATGAACATGTAAATATCTACACCGCCATCAGTATGAACATGGAAATATCTACACTGCTAACTGTATGAACATGGAAATATCTACACCGCTATCTGTATGAACATGGAAATATCTACACCGCTATCTGTATGAACATGGAAATATCTACACCGCTATCTGTATGAACATGGAAATATCTACACCGCTATCTGTATAAACAGGCAAATATCTACACAGCTATCTGTATATCAATGGAAATATCTACACTGCTATCTCTATAAACATGGAAATAACTACACTGCTATCTGTATAAACATGGAAATATCTACACCGCCATCTCTATGTACATGGAAATATCTACACCGCCATTTGTATGAACATGGAAATATCTACACCGCCATCTGTATGAACATGGAAATATCTACACCGCCATCTCTATAAACGTGGAAATATCTACACCGCTATCTGTATGAACTTGGAAATATCTACACTGCTCTCGGTATAAAATTGAAATTATCTACACCACTATCTCTATAAACATGGAAATATCTACACTGCTATCCGTATAAACATGGAAATATCTACACCGCTATCTGTATAAACATGGAAATATCTTCACCGCTATCTGTATAAACATGGAAATATCTACAACGCTGTCTCAATAAACTTGGAAATAACTACACCACTATCTCTGTAAACATGGAAATATCTAGACCGCCATCTCTATAAACATGCAAATATCTACACCACCATTTGTATAAGCATGGAAATATCTATACTGCTATCAGAATAAATATGGAAATATCTACACCGCCATCTCTATGAACATGGAATTATCTACACCGCCATCTGTACGAACATGGAAATATCTACACTGCCATCTGTATGAGCATGTAAAGATCTACACCGCCATCTGCATGAACATGGAAGTATCTACACCGCTAACTGTTTGAACATGGAAATATCTCCACCGCTATTGGTATGAACATGAAAATACCTACACCGCTATCTGTATGAACATGGAAATATCTTCAACGCTGTCTCTATAATCTTGGAAATAACTACACCACTATGTCTGTCAACATGGAAATATCTAGACCGCCATCTCTATAAACATGGAAATATCTACACCACCATCTGTATAAACATGGAAATATCTATACTGCTATCTGCATAAACATGGAAATATCTACACCGCCATCTCTATGAACATGGAAATATCTACACCGCCATCTGTTCGAACTTGGAAATATCTACACCGCCATCTGTATGAACATGTAAATATCTACACTGCCATCTGTATGAACATGGAAATATCTACACCGCTAACAGTATGCACATGGAAATATCTACACCGCTATCTGTATGAACATGGAAATATCTACACCGTTATCTGTATGAACATGGAAATATCTACACCGCTATCTGTATGAACATGGAAATACCTACACCGCTATCTGTACGAACATGGAAATATCTACACCCCTATCTGTATGAACATGCAAATATCTACACAGCTATCTGTATATCAATGGAAATATCTACACTGCTATCTCTATAAACATGGAAATAACTACACTGCTATCTGTATAAACATGGAAATATCTACACCGCCACCGGTATGAACATGGAAATATCTACACTGCCATCCGTACAAACATGGAAATATCTACACCGCCATCTGTATGAACATGTAAATATCTACACAGTTATCTGTATATCAATGGAAATATCTACACTGCTATCTCTATAAACATGGAAATAACTATACTGCTATCTGTATAAACATGTAAATATCTACACCGCAATCTGAATGAACATGGAAATATCTACACTGCTAACTGTATGAACATGGAAATATCTACACCGCTATTGGTATGAACATGGAAATATCTACACAGCTATCTGTATGAACATGGAAATATCTACACCGCTATCTGTATGAACATGGAAATATCTACACCACTATCTGTACGAACATGGAAATATCTACACCGCCATCTGTATGAACGTATAAATATCTACACCGCCATCTGTATGAACATATAAATATCTACACCGCCATCTGTATGAACATGGAAATATCTACACCGCTAACTGTATGAACATGGAAATATCTACACCGCTATCTGTATGAACATGGAAATATCTACACCGCTATCTGTATGAACATGGAAATATCTACACCACTATATGTATGAACATTGAAATATCTACACCGCTATCTGTATGAACATGGAAATATCTACACCGCTATCTTTATGAACATGCAAATATCTACACAGCTATCTGTATATCAACGGAAATATCTACACTGCTATCTCCATAAACATGAAAATAACTACACTGCTATCTGTATAAACATGGAAATATCTACACAGTCATCTCTATGAATATGGAAATATTTACGCCGCCATTTGAATGAACATAGAAATATCTACACCGCCATCTCTATGAACATTGAAATACCTTCACCGCCATCTGTATGAACATGGATATATGTACACCTGCATCTGGATGAACATGGAAATATCTACACCGCTATCTGCAAGTACATGGATATATCTACACAGCTATCTGCATAAACATCGAAATATCCACACCGCTATCTTTGTAAACATGGAAATGTCTACACCGCTATCTGTGTAAACATGGAAATATCTACACCGCCATCTGTGTAAACTTGGAAATAACTACACTGCTATCGGTATAAACATGGAAATATCTACACCGCCACGTGTATGAACATGGAAATATCTACACTGCCATCCGGACGAACATGGAAATATCTACAACGCCATCTGTATGAACATGCAAATATCTACACTGCCATCTGTATGAACATGGAAATATCTACACCGGTAACTGTATGAACAGGGAAATACCTACAATGCAATCTGTATGAACATGGAAGTATCTACACCGCATTTTGTATGAACATGGAAATATCTACACCGCTCTCTGTACGAACATGGAAATATCTACACTGCCATCTGTATGAACATGGAAATAACTTCACCGCCATCCGTATGAACATGCAAATATCCTCACCGCCATCTGTATGAACATGGATATATGTACACCGGCATCTGGATGAACATGGAAATATCTACACTGCTATCTGCATGAACATGGAAATATCTACACAGCTATCTGTATGAACATGGAAATATCTACACCGCTATCTCTATGAACATGCAAATATCTGCACAGCTATCTGTATATCAATGGAAATATCTACACAGCAGTCTCTATAAACATGGAAATAACTACACTGCTATCTGAATAAACATGGAAATATCTACACCGCCACCTGTATGAACATGGGAATATCTACACTGCCATCCGTACGAACATGGAAATATCTACACCGCCATCTGTATGAACATGTAAATATCTACACCGCCATCTGTATGAACATGTAAATATCTACACCGCTATCTGTATGAACATGGAAATATCTACACCGCTATCTGTATGAACATGGAAATATCTACGCCGCCATCGGTAAGAACATGGAAATATCTACACCGCCATCTGGATGAACATGGAAATATCTACACCGCTATCTGTGTAAACATGCATAGATCTTCACCGCTATCTGTATGAACAGAGAAATATCTACACCGCTATGTGTATGAACATGGAAATATCTACAGCGCTATCTGTATGAACATGGAAATATCTACACCGCTATCTGAATGAACATATAAATATCTACACCGCCATCTGTATTAATATGGAGATATCTACACTACTATCTGTATAAACATGGAAATATCTACACAGCTATCCGTATGAACATGGAAATATCTACACCGCTATCTGTATGAACATGGAAATATCTACACCGCTATCTGTATGAACATGGAAATATCTACACCGCTATCTGTATGAACATGCAAATATCTACACAGCTATCTGTATATCAATGAAAATAACTACACTGCTATCTCTATAAACATGGAAATAACTACACTGCTATCTGTATAAACATGCAAATATCTACACCACCATCTCTTTCAACATGGAAATATCTACACCGCCTTTTGTATGAACATGGAAATATCTACACCGCCATCTCTATGAACACAGACATATCTACACCACCATTTGTATGAACATGGAAATATCTACACCGCCATCTGCATGAACATGGAAATGTCCACACTGCCATCTCTATAGACGTGGAAATATCTACACCGCAATCTGTATGAACTTGGAAATATCTAAACTGCTCTCGGTATAAAATTGAAATTATCTACACCACTATCTCTATAAACATGGAAATATCTACACCGAAATCTGTATAAACATGGAAATATCTACACCGCTATCTGTAAAAATATGGAAATATCTTCACAGCTATCTGTATAAACATGGAAATATCTACAACGCTGTCTCTATAAACTTGGAAATAACTACACCACTATCTCTGTAAACATGGAAATATCTAGACCGCCATCTCTATAAACATGGAAATATCTACACCACCATCTGTATAAACATGGAAATATCTATACCGCTATCTGCATAAATATGGAAATATCTACACCGCCATCTCTATTAACATGGAAATATCTACACCGCCATCTGTACGAACATGGAAATATCTACACCACCATCTCTATCAGCATGTAAATATCTACACCGCCACCTGTATGAACATGGAAATATCTACACCGCTATCTGTATGAACATGGAAATATCTACACCGCTATCTGTATGAACATGGAAATATCCACACTGCCATCTGTATGAACATGTAAATATCTACACCGCCATCTGTATGAACATGTAAATATCTACACGGCTAACTGTATGAACATGGAAATATCTACACCGCTATCTGTATGAACATGGAAATATCTACACCGCTATCTGTATGAACATGGAAATATCTACAGCGCTATCTGTATGAACATGGAAATATCTACACCGCTATCTGTATGAACATGGAAATATCTACACCGCCATCTGTATGAACATGCAAATATCTACACAGCTATCTGTATATCAATGGGAATATCTATACTGCTATCTCTATAAATATGGAAAAAACTACACTGCTATCTGTATAAACATGGAAATATCTACACCGCTATCTCTTTGAACATGGAAATATCTACACCGCCGTTTGTATGAACATGGAAATATCTACACCGCCATCTCTATGAACATGGAAATACCTACACCGCCATTTCTATGAACATGGAAATATCTACAAAGCCATCTGTATGAACATGGAAATATCTTCACTGCCATCTGTATGAACATGGATATATCTTCACCGGCATCTGGATGAACATGGAAATATCTACACCGCTATCTGCATGAACATGGAAATATCTACACAGCTATCTGAATATACATGGAAATATCTACACAGATTTATCTATAAATATGGAAATAACTACAGCGCTATCTCTATAAACTTTGAAATGTCTACACCGCCATCTGTATTAACATGGAAATATCTACACCGCCATCTGTACAAACGGACATATCTACACCGCCATCTGTATTAAGATGGAAATATCTACACCGCTCTCTGTATAAACATGGAAATATCTGCCCAACTATCTGTATAAACATGGAAATATCCACACCGCTATCTGTATAAACATGGAAATATCTACACCGCCATCTGTATGAACATGTAAATATCTACACCACTATCTGTATGAACATGGAAATGTATACACCGCTATATGTGTAAACATGGAAATATCTACTCCGCCATCTGTGTAAACATGAAAATATCCACACTGCCATCCCTATAAACATGGAAATATCTACACCGCCATCTGTATGAATATGGAAATATCTACACCGCGATCTATTTAAACGTGGAAATATCTACACCGCTATCTGTATGAACTTGGAAATATCTACACTGCTCTCTGTATAAAATTGAAATTATCTACACCACTATCTCTATAAACATGGAAATATTTACACTGCCACCTGTATAAACATGGAAATATCTACACTGCTATCTGTATAAACATGGAAATATCTTCACCGCCATCTGTATGAACATGGATATATGTACACCGGCATCTGGATGAACATGGAAATATCTACACCGCTATCTGCATGAACATGGAAATATCTACACAGCTATCTGAATATACATGGAAATATCTACACAGATTTCTCTATAAATATGGAAATAACTACAGCGCTATCTCTATAAACTTCGAAATATCTACACCGCCATCTGTATGAACATGGAAATATCTACACCGCCATCTGTACGATCATGGACATATCTACACCGCCACCTGTATTAAGATGGAAATATCTACACCGCTATCTGTATAAACATGGAAATATCCGCACAGCTATCTGAATAAACTTGGAAATATCTACACTGCTATCTGCATAAACATGGAAATATCCACAGGGCTGTCTGTGTAAACATGGAAATGTCTACAACGCTATCTGTGTAAACATGGAAATATCTACAAAGCCATCTGTGTAAACATGAAAATATCTACACCGCCATCACTATAAACATGGAAATATCTACACCGCCATCTGTATGAACATGGAAATATCTACACCGCCATCTCTATAAACGTGGAAATATCTACACCGCTTTCTGTATGAACTTGGAAATATCTACACTGCTCTCTGTATAAAATTGAAATTATCTACACCACTATCTCTATAAACATGGAAATATCTACACTGCTATCTGTATAAACATGGAAATATCTACACCGCCATCTGTATGAACATGGAAATATCAACACCACCATCTGTATGAATATGGAAATACCTAAACTTCCATCCGTATTAACATAGAAATGTCTACACCGCCATTTGTATCAGCATGGAAATACCTACACCGCCATCTGTATAAGCATGCAAATATCTTCACCGCCATCTGTATGAACATGGAAATATCTACACCTCTCTGTGTATAAACAGAGAAATATCTACACCGCTATCTCTATAAACATGGAAATAACACCACCACTATCTCAATAAACAAGGAAATATCTAGACTGCCATCTCTATAAACATGGAAATATCTACACCAGTATCTGTATGAACATGGAAATATCTACAACGCCATCTGTATGAACATGGAAATATCTACACCACCATCTGTATGAACATGGAAATACCTATACCACCGTCTGTATGAACACGGAAATATCTTCAACGCCATCTGCATGAACATGGAAATATCTACATCGCCATCTGTATGAACTTGGAAATATCCACACTGATATCTGTATAAACATGGAATTATCTACACCGCCATCTCTAAAAACATGGAAATATCTACACCGCTATCTGTATGAACAAGGAAATTTCTACATCGCCATCTCTATAAACATGGAAATATCTACACCGTGTTGTGTAGGAACATGGAAATATCTACACCGCCATCCGTATGAACATGGAAACATCTACACCGCCATCTGTATGAACATGGAAATACCTATACCACCGTCTGTATGAATATGGAAATATCTTCACCGCCATCTGCATGAACATGGAAATATCTACACCGCCATCTGTATGAAAATGGAAATACCTACACCGCCTTCTGTATGAACATAGAAATATGTACACCATCTGAATGAACATGGAAATATCTACACCGCCATCTGTATGAACATGGAAATATCTACACCGCCATCTGTATGAACATGGAAATATCTACACCGCTATCTGTATGAACATACAAATTTCTACACTGCCATTTGTATCAACATCGAAATACGTACACCGTCCTCTATATAAGCATGCAAATAACTTCACTGCCATCTGTATGAACATGGAAATATCTACATCTCTATGTGTATAAACATGGAAATAACAACACCGCTATCTCTATAAACATGGAACAATCTAGACCGCAATCTCTATACACATGGAAATATCTAAACCACCATCTGTATAAACATGGAAATATCTACTCCGCCATCTGTATGAACATGGAAATATCTACATCGCCATCTGTATAACCATGCAAATATCTTCACCACCATCTGTATGAACATGGAAATATCTGCACCGCCATCTGTATGAACATGGAAATACCTACACCACCGTCTGTATGAACATGGAAATATCTTCACCGCCATCTGTATGAACATGGAAACATCTACACCGCCATCTGTATGAACTTGGAAATATCCACACCGCTATCTGTACAAACAAGTAAGTATCTACACCGCCATCTCTATAAACTTGGAAATATCTACACTGCGTTGTGTAAGAACATGGAAATATCTACACCACCATCTATATGAACAAGGAAATATCTACATCGCCATCTGTATGAACATGGAAATACCTACACCACCGTTAGTATGAACATGGAAATATCCACACCGCCATCTGCATGAACATGGAAATATCTACACAGTCATCTGTATGAACATGGAAATATCTACACTGTCATATGTATGAACAGGGTAACATCTACACCGCTATCTGTATAAACACGGAAATATCTACAACGCGATCTCTTTAAACATGGAAATATCTACATTGCCATCTGTACAAACATGGAAATATGTACTACGCTATCTGTAAATACCTGGAAATATCTACACCGCTATCCAGATAAACGTGGAAATATCTACACCGTTATCTGTATAAACATGGAAATATCTACACCGCCATCCGAATGAACATGGAAGTATCTACACCGCCATCTGTGTGAACATGGAAATATTTTCACCGCCATCTGTATGAACATGGAAATACACCGCCATCTCTGTGAACATGGAAATACCAACACTGCCATCTGTATGAACATGGAAATATCTACGCCACTATCTGTATGAACATGAAAATATCCACAGCGCCATCTTTATAAAGATGGAAATATCTACACCGCAGTCTCTATGAACATGGAAATATCTACACCGCTATGTGTATAAATATGGTAATATCTACACCGCTATCTCTATAAACATGGAAATAACACCACCACTATCTCTATAAACATGGAAATATCCAAACCGTCATCTCTATAAACATGGAAATATCTACACCACCATCTGTGTAAACATGGAAATACCTAAACCTCCATCTGTATAAACATGGAAATATCTACACCACCATCTGTATAAAGATGGAAATATCTACACCGCTATTTCTATAAACATGAAAATATCTACACCGCTACCTGCATAAACATGAAAATATCTACACCGCTATCTGTATAAACATGGAAATATCTACACCGCTATCTGTATAAACATGGAAATATTTACACCGCTATCTTTATAAACGTGGAAATATCTACACTGCTATCTGTATAAACTTGGAAATAACTACACCGCTATCTATATATACATGGAAATAACTACACCGCAACCTGTATTAACATGTAAATATCTACTCTGCTATCTGTATAAACATAGAATTATCTACAGTTTTATCTGTATAAACATGGAAACATCTACACCGCTACGTGTATAAACATGGAAACATCTAAACCGCTATCTGTATAAACATGGTAATATCTACACCGCTGTCGGTATCAACATGGAAATTACTTCACCTCTACTTGTATAAACATCGAAATATCTACACCGCTATCTGTATAAACATGGAAATATCTACACCGCTGTCTGTATAAACTTGAAAATATCTACACCGCTATCGGTATAAACATGGAAATAACTACACCGCTATCTGTTTAAACTTGGAAATATCTACACCGCTATCTGTATAAACTTGGAAAATCTACACCGCTGTCTCTATAAACATGGAAATACCTATACCGCTCTCTGTATAAACATGGAAAATCTTAACCGCTGTCTGTATAAACATGGAAATAACTACACCGCTGTCTCTATAAACATGGAAATATCTACACCACTGTCTGTATAAACATGGAAATATCTACACCTCTGTCTCTATAAACATGGAAATATCTACACCGCTGTCTCTATAAACATGGAAATATCTACACCGCTATCTGTATAAACATGGAAATATCTACACCACTGTCTGTATGAACATGGAAATATCTACGCTGCTGTCTGTATAAACGTGGAAATATCTACACCTCTGTCTCTATAAACATGGAAATATCTACACCGCTGTCTCTATAAACGTGGAAATATCTACACCGCTGTCTGTATAAACATGGAAATATCTACACCACTGTCTGTAAAAACATGGAAATATCTACACCGCTATCTGTATAAACATGGAATCATCTACACCGCTATCTTTATAAACATGGAAATTTCTACACCCTTATCTGTATAAACATGGAATTTTCTACACCGCTACCTGTGTAAACATGGAAATATCTACACTGCTCTCTGTATAAACATGGAAATATCTACACCACTATATGTATAAACATGGAAATATCTACACCTCTATCTCTATAAACATGTAAACATTTACACCGCTATCTGTATAAACATGGAAATATCTACACCGCTATGTCTATACCCATGAAAATATCTACACCGCTATCTCCATAAACATGGAAATATTTACACCGCTATCTGTATAAACATTGAAATATTTACACCGCTATCTCTAAAAACATGGAAATATGTACACCGCTATCTCTATAAACATTGAAATATCTACACCACTATCTCTATAAACACAGAAATATTTAAACCGCTATCTCTATAAACCTGGAAATATTTACACCGCTATCTCTATAAACATGGAAATATTTACACCGCTATCTCTATAAACATGGAAATATCTACACAGCTATCTCTATAAACTTGGAAACATCTACACCGCTATCTGTATAAACATGGAAATATTTACACCGCTATCTATATAAACATGGAACTATCTACACCGCTATCTCTATAAACATGGAAACATCTTCACCGCTATCTATATCAACGTGGAAATATATGCACCGCTATCTGTATAAACATGGAAATATCTACAGCAGTATCTCTATAAACATATAAACATTTACACCGCTATCGGTATATACATGGAATCACCTACACCGCTATCTGTATAAACATGGAAATATCTACAATGCTATCTGTATAAACATGTAAACATTTACACTGCTATCTCTATAAACATGGAAATGTCTTCACCGCTACCTGTATAAACATGGAAATATCTACTCCACTATCTCTATAAAATGTAAATATCTACACCGCTATCTGAATAAACATGGAAATATCTACACCGTTACCTGTAGAAACATGGAAACATCCACACCGCTGTCTGTATAAACATGGAAATATCTACACCGTTATCTCAATAAACATGGAAATATCTACACCGCAATCTGTAGCATCATGGAAATCTCTACACCGCCATCTGTATGAACATGGAATTATCTACATTGCCACATGTTTCAACATGGAAATATCTACACCGCCATCTGTAGGAACATGGCAATATCTACACGGCCATCTGTATGAACATGGAAATCTCTTCACCGCTATCTGTACGAACATGGAAATATCAACAACATCTGTATGAACGTGGAAATGTATTCACCGCCATCTGTACGAACATGGAAATATCAACAACATCTGTATGAACGTGGAAATATATTCACCGCCATCTGTATGAACATGGAAATATCTACACCGCCATCTGTATGAACATGGAAATATCCACTCCGCCATCCGTATGAACGTGGAAATATCTACACCGCTATCTGTATGAACATAGAAATATCTACACCGCTATCTTTGCGAACATGGATATATCTACACCACCATCTATATAAACATGGAAATACCTATACCGCCATCTCTATAAACATGGAAATATCTACACCGCACCGCTATCTGTGTAAACATGGAAAAGTCTACACCGCCATCTGTATAAACATGGAAATATCTACACCTCTATGTGTATAAACATGGAAAATCTACACCGCTATCTGTGTAAACATGGAAATATCTACACTGCAATCTGTGTAAACTTGGAAATATTTACACCGCTATCTGTATAAAGATCGAAATATCTACACCGCTATCTGAATAAAAATGGAAATATCTACACCGCCATATGTTTAAACATGGAAACATCAACACCGCCATGTCTATAAACATAGACATATGTACACCGCCATCTGTATAAATATGGAAATATCTACACAGCTATCTCTATAAACATGGAAATATCTACAACGCTCTCTGTGTAAACATGGAAATATCTACACCGCTATCTGCATAAACATGGAAATATCTACACCGCTATCTCTATGAACATGGAAATATCTACACCGCCATCTGTACGAACATGGAAATATCTACACCGCTATCTCTATGAACATGGAAATATCTACACCGCTATCTCTATGAACATGCAAATATCTACAAAGCTACCTGTATATCAATGGAAATATCTACACTGCTATCTCTATAAACATGGAAATAACTACGCTGCTATCTGTATAAACATAGAAATAACTACACTGCTATCTGTATAAACATGGAAATATCTACACTGCCATCCGTACAAACATGGAAATATCTACACTGCCATCTGTATGAACATGTAAATATCTGCACCGCCATCTGTATGAACATGGAAATATCCACACCGCTATCTGTGTATACATGGAAATATCTACACTGCTATCGGTATAAACATAGAAATATCTACACCGCCATCTCTATAAACATGGAAGTATCTACACCGCCATCTGAATAAACATGGAAATATATACACCGCCATCTCTATAAACTTGAAAATATCTACCCCGCCATTTGTATAAACATGGAAATATCTACACCGCCATCTCTATAAACATTTAAATGTCTACACCACCATCACTATAAGCATGGAAATAGCTACACTGCCATCTGTATGAACATGGAAATATCTACACCGCCATTTGTATGAACAAGGAAATATCTACACCGCCATTTGTATGAACATGGAAATATCTACACCGCCATCTGTATGAACATGGAAATATCAACAGCGCCATCTGTATAAACATGCAGATATCTTCACCGGGGTCTGTATGAACATGGAAATATTTATAGTGCCATCTGCATGAACATGGAAATATCTACACCGCTATCTGTATCAACAAGGAAATATCTGCACTGCTTTCTGTATAAACATGGAAATATCTACACCGCTATCTCTATAAACATGGAAATATCCACACCGCTATCCGTATAAACAAGAAAATAACACCGCTATCTCTATAAACATGGAAATATCTACATTGCTATCTCTATAAACATGGAAATATCTACACCGCTATCTGTATAAACAAGGAAATATCTACACCGCCATCTCTATAAACATGGAAATATCTACACCGCTATCTGTATAAACATGAAAATATCTACACCGTTATCTTTATGAAGACGGAAATATCCACACCGCTATCTGTATGAACATGGAAATGTCTACACCGCTTTCTGTGTAAACATGGAAATATCTACACCGCTATCTGTATAAACATGGAAATATCTACACCGCTATCTGTATAAACATGGAAATATCTACACCGCTATCTGTATAAACAAGGAAATACCTACACTGTCATTTCTATAAACATGGATATATCCACACCGCCATCTGTATAAACACGGAAATATCTACACTGCCATCTCTATGAACATCGAAATATATACAGCGCCATATGTAAGAACATGGAAATACCTACACCGCCATCTGTAAGAAGTTGGAAATATCTGCACCGCTATCTGAATCAACATGGAAATATCTACACTGCTATCTGTACAAACATGGAAATATCTACACCACTATCTCTATAAACATGGAAATCTCTACACCGCTATCTATATAAACAAGGAAATATCTACACACCATTTCTATAAACATGGAAATATCTACACCGCTATCTTTATGAACATGAAAATGTCTACAACGCCATCTCGGTAAACATGGAAATATCTACAACGCCATCTGTATAAGCGTGGAAATATCTACACCGCCATCTGTATAAAGAAGGAAATATCTACTCCACTCTCTGTATAAACATGGAAATATCTACACCGCTATCTGTATAAACTTCAAAATATCTACACCGCTATCAGTATAAACATGGAAATATCTACACCACTACCTGTATAAACATGGAAATATCTACACCGCTGTCTGTAGAAACACGGAAATAACTATACCGCTACCTGTATAAACATCGAAATATCTACACCGCTATCTGTATAAACATGGAAATATCTACACCGCTATCTATATGAACATGGAAATATCTACACTGCTCTCTGTAGGAACATGGAAATATCTACAGCGCTATCTGTATGAACTTGGAAGTATCTACACCGCTATCTGTATAAACATGGAAATAACTACACCACTATCTGTATATACTTCGAAATAACTACAACACTATCTGAATAAACATAGAAATATCTACACCGCTATCTCTATAAACATGGAAATATCTACACTGCTATCTCTATAAACCTGGAAATATCTGCACCACTGTCTCTATAAATGTAGAAATATCTAAAACGCTATCTCTATAAACATGGAAATATCTACACCGCTATCTCTATAAACACGGAAATATCTAGACCGCTATCTCTAAAAACATGGAAATATCTACAAAGCTATCTCTATAAACATGAAAATATCTACAACGCTACCTGTATAAACATGGAAATAACAAAACAGCTATCTCTATTAACATGGAAATATCTACACTGCTATCTCTATATACATGGAAATATCTACACCACTGTCTGTATAAACACGGAAATATCTACATCGCTCTCTGTGTAAACATGGAAATATCTACAGCGCTATCTGTATAAACATGGAAATACCTACACAGCTATCACTATAAACATGGAAATATCTACACCGCTATCTGCATAAACATAGAAATATCTACACCGCTATCTGCATAAACATGGAAATATCTACACTGTTATCTGTATAAATATGGAAATATCTACACCGCTATCTGTGCAAACATTGAAATTTCCACACCGCTATCTGTGTAAACATGGAAATACCTACACCGCTCTCTGTATAAACATGGAAATATCTACACAGCTATATGTATAAACATGGAAATATCTACATCGCTACCTGTATAAACATGGAAATACCTACACTGCTGTCTGTATAAACATGGAAATAACTACACCACTACCTGTATAAACCTGGAAATATCTACACTGCTAACTGTATGAACATGGAAATATCTACACCTCTATCTGCATGACCATGGACCTATCTACACCGCTATCTGTATAAACATGGAAACATCTACACCGCTACCTGTATAAACATGAAAATATCTACACCGCTACATGTATAAACATGGAAATATCTGCACCGCTATCTGCATAAACATGGAAATATCTACACCACTATCTGTTTAAACTTGGAAATATCTACACCGCTATCTGTATAAACATGAAAATATGTACATCGCTATCTGTATGAACATGGAAATATCTACACCGCTCTCTGAACATGGAAATATCTACCCCGCTATCTGTAACAACATGGATATATCTACTCCGCTATCTATATGAACATGGAAACATCTACACCGCTACCTGAATAAACATGGAAACATCTACACTGCTACCTGTATGAAGAAGGAATCATCTGCACCGCTTTCTGTATAAACATGGAAATATCTACACCTCTACCGGTATAAACATGGAAATATCTACACCCTTATCTGTATAAACATGGAAATATCTTCGCTGCTATCTGTATGAACATGGAAATACCTACACCGCTATCCATATGAACATGGAAATATCTACTCCGCTATCTGTATGAACATGGAAACATCTCCACCGCTACCTGTGTAAACAAGGAAACATCTGCACCGCTATCTGTATAAACATGGATATATGTACACCGCTACCTGTATAAACATGGAAATATCTACACCACTATCTGTATAAACATGGAAATATTTACACCGCTATCTTTATAAACGTGGAAATATCTACACTGCTATCTGTATAAACTTGGAAATAACTACACCGCTATCTATATATACATGGAAATAACTACACCGCAACCTGTATTAACATGTAAATATCTACTCTGCTATCTGTATAAACATAGAATTATCTACAGTTTTATCTGTATAAACATGGAAACATCTACACCGCTACGTGTATAAACATGGAAACATCTAAACCGCTATCTGTATAAACATGGTAATATCTACACCGCTGTCGGTATCAACATGGAAATTACTTCACCTCTACTTGTATAAACATCGAAATATCTACACCGCTATCTGTATAAACATGGAAATATCTACACCGCTGTCTGTATAAACTTGAAAATATCTACACCGCTATCGGTATAAACATGGAAATAACTACACCGCTATCTGTTTAAACTTGGAAATATCTACACCGCTATCTGTATAAACTTGGAAAATCTACACCGCTGTCTCTATAAACATGGAAATACCTATACCGCTCTCTGTATAAACATGGAAAATCTTAACCGCTGTCTGTATAAACATGGAAATAACTACACCGCTGTCTCTATAAACATGGAAATATCTACACCACTGTCTGTATAAACATGGAAATATCTACACCTCTGTCTCTATAAACATGGAAATATCTACACCGCTGTCTCTATAAACATGGAAATATCTACACCGCTATCTGTATAAACATGGAAATATCTACACCACTGTCTGTATGAACATGGAAATATCTACGCTGCTGTCTGTATAAACGTGGAAATATCTACACCTCTGTCTCTATAAACATGGAAATATCTACACCGCTGTCTCTATAAACGTGGAAATATCTACACCGCTGTCTGTATAAACATGGAAATATCTACACCACTGTCTGTAAAAACATGGAAATATCTACACCGCTATCTGTATAAACATGGAATCATCTACACCGCTATCTTTATAAACATGGAAATTTCTACACCCTTATCTGTATAAACATGGAATTTTCTACACCGCTACCTGTGTAAACATGGAAATATCTACACTGCTCTCTGTATAAACATGGAAATATCTACACCACTATATGTATAAACATGGAAATATCTACACCTCTATCTCTATAAACATGTAAACATTTACACCGCTATCTGTATAAACATGGAAATATCTACACCGCTATGTCTATACCCATGAAAATATCTACACCGCTATCTCCATAAACATGGAAATATTTACACCGCTATCTGTATAAACATTGAAATATTTACACCGCTATCTCTAAAAACATGGAAATATGTACACCGCTATCTCTATAAACATTGAAATATCTACACCACTATCTCTATAAACACAGAAATATTTAAACCGCTATCTCTATAAACCTGGAAATATTTACACCGCTATCTCTATAAACATGGAAATATTTACACCGCTATCTCTATAAACATGGAAATATCTACACAGCTATCTCTATAAACTTGGAAACATCTACACCGCTATCTGTATAAACATGGAAATATTTACACCGCTATCTATATAAACATGGAACTATCTACACCGCTATCTCTATAAACATGGAAACATCTTCACCGCTATCTATATCAACGTGGAAATATATGCACCGCTATCTGTATAAACATGGAAATATCTACAGCAGTATCTCTATAAACATATAAACATTTACACCGCTATCGGTATATACATGGAATCACCTACACCGCTATCTGTATAAACATGGAAATATCTACAATGCTATCTGTATAAACATGTAAACATTTACACTGCTATCTCTATAAACATGGAAATGTCTTCACCGCTACCTGTATAAACATGGAAATATCTACTCCACTATCTCTATAAAATGTAAATATCTACACCGCTATCTGAATAAACATGGAAATATCTACACCGTTACCTGTAGAAACATGGAAACATCCACACCGCTGTCTGTATAAACATGGAAATATCTACACCGTTATCTCAATAAACATGGAAATATCTACACCGCAATCTGTAGCATCATGGAAATCTCTACACCGCCATCTGTATGAACATGGAATTATCTACATTGCCACATGTTTCAACATGGAAATATCTACACCGCCATCTGTAGGAACATGGCAATATCTACACGGCCATCTGTATGAACATGGAAATCTCTTCACCGCTATCTGTACGAACATGGAAATATCAACAACATCTGTATGAACGTGGAAATGTATTCACCGCCATCTGTACGAACATGGAAATATCAACAACATCTGTATGAACGTGGAAATATATTCACCGCCATCTGTATGAACATGGAAATATCTACACCGCCATCTGTATGAACATGGAAATATCCACTCCGCCATCCGTATGAACGTGGAAATATCTACACCGCTATCTGTATGAACATAGAAATATCTACACCGCTATCTTTGCGAACATGGATATATCTACACCACCATCTATATAAACATGGAAATACCTATACCGCCATCTCTATAAACATGGAAATATCTACACCGCACCGCTATCTGTGTAAACATGGAAAAGTCTACACCGCCATCTGTATAAACATGGAAATATCTACACCTCTATGTGTATAAACATGGAAAATCTACACCGCTATCTGTGTAAACATGGAAATATCTACACTGCAATCTGTGTAAACTTGGAAATATTTACACCGCTATCTGTATAAAGATCGAAATATCTACACCGCTATCTGAATAAAAATGGAAATATCTACACCGCCATATGTTTAAACATGGAAACATCAACACCGCCATGTCTATAAACATAGACATATGTACACCGCCATCTGTATAAATATGGAAATATCTACACAGCTATCTCTATAAACATGGAAATATCTACAACGCTCTCTGTGTAAACATGGAAATATCTACACCGCTATCTGCATAAACATGGAAATATCTACACCGCTATCTCTATGAACATGGAAATATCTACACCGCCATCTGTACGAACATGGAAATATCTACACCGCTATCTCTATGAACATGGAAATATCTACACCGCTATCTCTATGAACATGCAAATATCTACAAAGCTACCTGTATATCAATGGAAATATCTACACTGCTATCTCTATAAACATGGAAATAACTACGCTGCTATCTGTATAAACATAGAAATAACTACACTGCTATCTGTATAAACATGGAAATATCTACACTGCCATCCGTACAAACATGGAAATATCTACACTGCCATCTGTATGAACATGTAAATATCTGCACCGCCATCTGTATGAACATGGAAATATCCACACCGCTATCTGTGTATACATGGAAATATCTACACTGCTATCGGTATAAACATAGAAATATCTACACCGCCATCTCTATAAACATGGAAGTATCTACACCGCCATCTGAATAAACATGGAAATATATACACCGCCATCTCTATAAACTTGAAAATATCTACCCCGCCATTTGTATAAACATGGAAATATCTACACCGCCATCTCTATAAACATTTAAATGTCTACACCACCATCACTATAAGCATGGAAATAGCTACACTGCCATCTGTATGAACATGGAAATATCTACACCGCCATTTGTATGAACAAGGAAATATCTACACCGCCATTTGTATGAACATGGAAATATCTACACCGCCATCTGTATGAACATGGAAATATCAACAGCGCCATCTGTATAAACATGCAGATATCTTCACCGGGGTCTGTATGAACATGGAAATATTTATAGTGCCATCTGCATGAACATGGAAATATCTACACCGCTATCTGTATCAACAAGGAAATATCTGCACTGCTTTCTGTATAAACATGGAAATATCTACACCGCTATCTCTATAAACATGGAAATATCCACACCGCTATCCGTATAAACAAGAAAATAACACCGCTATCTCTATAAACATGGAAATATCTACATTGCTATCTCTATAAACATGGAAATATCTACACCGCTATCTGTATAAACAAGGAAATATCTACACCGCCATCTCTATAAACATGGAAATATCTACACCGCTATCTGTATAAACATGAAAATATCTACACCGTTATCTTTATGAAGACGGAAATATCCACACCGCTATCTGTATGAACATGGAAATGTCTACACCGCTTTCTGTGTAAACATGGAAATATCTACACCGCTATCTGTATAAACATGGAAATATCTACACCGCTATCTGTATAAACATGGAAATATCTACACCGCTATCTGTATAAACAAGGAAATACCTACACTGTCATTTCTATAAACATGGATATATCCACACCGCCATCTGTATAAACACGGAAATATCTACACTGCCATCTCTATGAACATCGAAATATATACAGCGCCATATGTAAGAACATGGAAATACCTACACCGCCATCTGTAAGAAGTTGGAAATATCTGCACCGCTATCTGAATCAACATGGAAATATCTACACTGCTATCTGTACAAACATGGAAATATCTACACCACTATCTCTATAAACATGGAAATCTCTACACCGCTATCTATATAAACAAGGAAATATCTACACACCATTTCTATAAACATGGAAATATCTACACCGCTATCTTTATGAACATGAAAATGTCTACAACGCCATCTCGGTAAACATGGAAATATCTACAACGCCATCTGTATAAGCGTGGAAATATCTACACCGCCATCTGTATAAAGAAGGAAATATCTACTCCACTCTCTGTATAAACATGGAAATATCTACACCGCTATCTGTATAAACTTCAAAATATCTACACCGCTATCAGTATAAACATGGAAATATCTACACCACTACCTGTATAAACATGGAAATATCTACACCGCTGTCTGTAGAAACACGGAAATAACTATACCGCTACCTGTATAAACATCGAAATATCTACACCGCTATCTGTATAAACATGGAAATATCTACACCGCTATCTATATGAACATGGAAATATCTACACTGCTCTCTGTAGGAACATGGAAATATCTACAGCGCTATCTGTATGAACTTGGAAGTATCTACACCGCTATCTGTATAAACATGGAAATAACTACACCACTATCTGTATATACTTCGAAATAACTACAACACTATCTGAATAAACATAGAAATATCTACACCGCTATCTCTATAAACATGGAAATATCTACACTGCTATCTCTATAAACCTGGAAATATCTGCACCACTGTCTCTATAAATGTAGAAATATCTAAAACGCTATCTCTATAAACATGGAAATATCTACACCGCTATCTCTATAAACACGGAAATATCTAGACCGCTATCTCTAAAAACATGGAAATATCTACAAAGCTATCTCTATAAACATGAAAATATCTACAACGCTACCTGTATAAACATGGAAATAACAAAACAGCTATCTCTATTAACATGGAAATATCTACACTGCTATCTCTATATACATGGAAATATCTACACCACTGTCTGTATAAACACGGAAATATCTACATCGCTCTCTGTGTAAACATGGAAATATCTACAGCGCTATCTGTATAAACATGGAAATACCTACACAGCTATCACTATAAACATGGAAATATCTACACCGCTATCTGCATAAACATAGAAATATCTACACCGCTATCTGCATAAACATGGAAATATCTACACTGTTATCTGTATAAATATGGAAATATCTACACCGCTATCTGTGCAAACATTGAAATTTCCACACCGCTATCTGTGTAAACATGGAAATACCTACACCGCTCTCTGTATAAACATGGAAATATCTACACAGCTATATGTATAAACATGGAAATATCTACATCGCTACCTGTATAAACATGGAAATACCTACACTGCTGTCTGTATAAACATGGAAATAACTACACCACTACCTGTATAAACCTGGAAATATCTACACTGCTAACTGTATGAACATGGAAATATCTACACCTCTATCTGCATGACCATGGACCTATCTACACCGCTATCTGTATAAACATGGAAACATCTACACCGCTACCTGTATAAACATGAAAATATCTACACCGCTACATGTATAAACATGGAAATATCTGCACCGCTATCTGCATAAACATGGAAATATCTACACCACTATCTGTTTAAACTTGGAAATATCTACACCGCTATCTGTATAAACATGAAAATATGTACATCGCTATCTGTATGAACATGGAAATATCTACACCGCTCTCTGAACATGGAAATATCTACCCCGCTATCTGTAACAACATGGATATATCTACTCCGCTATCTATATGAACATGGAAACATCTACACCGCTACCTGAATAAACATGGAAACATCTACACTGCTACCTGTATGAAGAAGGAATCATCTGCACCGCTTTCTGTATAAACATGGAAATATCTACACCTCTACCGGTATAAACATGGAAATATCTACACCCTTATCTGTATAAACATGGAAATATCTTCGCTGCTATCTGTATGAACATGGAAATACCTACACCGCTATCCATATGAACATGGAAATATCTACTCCGCTATCTGTATGAACATGGAAACATCTCCACCGCTACCTGTGTAAACAAGGAAACATCTGCACCGCTATCTGTATAAACATGGATATATGTACACCGCTACCTGTATAAACATGGAAATATCTACACCACTATCTGTATAAACATGGAAATATTTACACCGCTATCTTTATAAACGTGGAAATATCTACACTGCTATCTGTATAAACTTGGAAATAACTACACCGCTATCTATATATACATGGAAATAACTACACCGCAACCTGTATTAACATGTAAATATCTACTCTGCTATCTGTATAAACATAGAATTATCTACAGTTTTATCTGTATAAACATGGAAACATCTACACCGCTACGTGTATAAACATGGAAACATCTAAACCGCTATCTGTATAAACATGGTAATATCTACACCGCTGTCGGTATCAACATGGAAATTACTTCACCTCTACTTGTATAAACATCGAAATATCTACACCGCTATCTGTATAAACATGGAAATATCTACACCGCTGTCTGTATAAACTTGAAAATATCTACACCGCTATCGGTATAAACATGGAAATAACTACACCGCTATCTGTTTAAACTTGGAAATATCTACACCGCTATCTGTATAAACTTGGAAAATCTACACCGCTGTCTCTATAAACATGGAAATACCTATACCGCTCTCTGTATAAACATGGAAAATCTTAACCGCTGTCTGTATAAACATGGAAATAACTACACCGCTGTCTCTATAAACATGGAAATATCTACACCACTGTCTGTATAAACATGGAAATATCTACACCTCTGTCTCTATAAACATGGAAATATCTACACCGCTGTCTCTATAAACATGGAAATATCTACACCGCTATCTGTATAAACATGGAAATATCTACACCACTGTCTGTATGAACATGGAAATATCTACGCTGCTGTCTGTATAAACGTGGAAATATCTACACCTCTGTCTCTATAAACATGGAAATATCTACACCGCTGTCTCTATAAACGTGGAAATATCTACACCGCTGTCTGTATAAACATGGAAATATCTACACCACTGTCTGTAAAAACATGGAAATATCTACACCGCTATCTGTATAAACATGGAATCATCTACACCGCTATCTTTATAAACATGGAAATTTCTACACCCTTATCTGTATAAACATGGAATTTTCTACACCGCTACCTGTGTAAACATGGAAATATCTACACTGCTCTCTGTATAAACATGGAAATATCTACACCACTATATGTATAAACATGGAAATATCTACACCTCTATCTCTATAAACATGTAAACATTTACACCGCTATCTGTATAAACATGGAAATATCTACACCGCTATGTCTATACCCATGAAAATATCTACACCGCTATCTCCATAAACATGGAAATATTTACACCGCTATCTGTATAAACATTGAAATATTTACACCGCTATCTCTAAAAACATGGAAATATGTACACCGCTATCTCTATAAACATTGAAATATCTACACCACTATCTCTATAAACACAGAAATATTTAAACCGCTATCTCTATAAACCTGGAAATATTTACACCGCTATCTCTATAAACATGGAAATATTTACACCGCTATCTCTATAAACATGGAAATATCTACACAGCTATCTCTATAAACTTGGAAACATCTACACCGCTATCTGTATAAACATGGAAATATTTACACCGCTATCTATATAAACATGGAACTATCTACACCGCTATCTCTATAAACATGGAAACATCTTCACCGCTATCTATATCAACGTGGAAATATATGCACCGCTATCTGTATAAACATGGAAATATCTACAGCAGTATCTCTATAAACATATAAACATTTACACCGCTATCGGTATATACATGGAATCACCTACACCGCTATCTGTATAAACATGGAAATATCTACAATGCTATCTGTATAAACATGTAAACATTTACACTGCTATCTCTATAAACATGGAAATGTCTTCACCGCTACCTGTATAAACATGGAAATATCTACTCCACTATCTCTATAAAATGTAAATATCTACACCGCTATCTGAATAAACATGGAAATATCTACACCGTTACCTGTAGAAACATGGAAACATCCACACCGCTGTCTGTATAAACATGGAAATATCTACACCGTTATCTCAATAAACATGGAAATATCTACACCGCAATCTGTAGCATCATGGAAATCTCTACACCGCCATCTGTATGAACATGGAATTATCTACATTGCCACATGTTTCAACATGGAAATATCTACACCGCCATCTGTAGGAACATGGCAATATCTACACGGCCATCTGTATGAACATGGAAATCTCTTCACCGCTATCTGTACGAACATGGAAATATCAACAACATCTGTATGAACGTGGAAATGTATTCACCGCCATCTGTACGAACATGGAAATATCAACAACATCTGTATGAACGTGGAAATATATTCACCGCCATCTGTATGAACATGGAAATATCTACACCGCCATCTGTATGAACATGGAAATATCCACTCCGCCATCCGTATGAACGTGGAAATATCTACACCGCTATCTGTATGAACATAGAAATATCTACACCGCTATCTTTGCGAACATGGATATATCTACACCACCATCTATATAAACATGGAAATACCTATACCGCCATCTCTATAAACATGGAAATATCTACACCGCACCGCTATCTGTGTAAACATGGAAAAGTCTACACCGCCATCTGTATAAACATGGAAATATCTACACCTCTATGTGTATAAACATGGAAAATCTACACCGCTATCTGTGTAAACATGGAAATATCTACACTGCAATCTGTGTAAACTTGGAAATATTTACACCGCTATCTGTATAAAGATCGAAATATCTACACCGCTATCTGAATAAAAATGGAAATATCTACACCGCCATATGTTTAAACATGGAAACATCAACACCGCCATGTCTATAAACATAGACATATGTACACCGCCATCTGTATAAATATGGAAATATCTACACAGCTATCTCTATAAACATGGAAATATCTACAACGCTCTCTGTGTAAACATGGAAATATCTACACCGCTATCTGCATAAACATGGAAATATCTACACCGCTATCTCTATGAACATGGAAATATCTACACCGCCATCTGTACGAACATGGAAATATCTACACCGCTATCTCTATGAACATGGAAATATCTACACCGCTATCTCTATGAACATGCAAATATCTACAAAGCTACCTGTATATCAATGGAAATATCTACACTGCTATCTCTATAAACATGGAAATAACTACGCTGCTATCTGTATAAACATAGAAATAACTACACTGCTATCTGTATAAACATGGAAATATCTACACTGCCATCCGTACAAACATGGAAATATCTACACTGCCATCTGTATGAACATGTAAATATCTGCACCGCCATCTGTATGAACATGGAAATATCCACACCGCTATCTGTGTATACATGGAAATATCTACACTGCTATCGGTATAAACATAGAAATATCTACACCGCCATCTCTATAAACATGGAAGTATCTACACCGCCATCTGAATAAACATGGAAATATATACACCGCCATCTCTATAAACTTGAAAATATCTACCCCGCCATTTGTATAAACATGGAAATATCTACACCGCCATCTCTATAAACATTTAAATGTCTACACCACCATCACTATAAGCATGGAAATAGCTACACTGCCATCTGTATGAACATGGAAATATCTACACCGCCATTTGTATGAACAAGGAAATATCTACACCGCCATTTGTATGAACATGGAAATATCTACACCGCCATCTGTATGAACATGGAAATATCAACAGCGCCATCTGTATAAACATGCAGATATCTTCACCGGGGTCTGTATGAACATGGAAATATTTATAGTGCCATCTGCATGAACATGGAAATATCTACACCGCTATCTGTATCAACAAGGAAATATCTGCACTGCTTTCTGTATAAACATGGAAATATCTACACCGCTATCTCTATAAACATGGAAATATCCACACCGCTATCCGTATAAACAAGAAAATAACACCGCTATCTCTATAAACATGGAAATATCTACATTGCTATCTCTATAAACATGGAAATATCTACACCGCTATCTGTATAAACAAGGAAATATCTACACCGCCATCTCTATAAACATGGAAATATCTACACCGCTATCTGTATAAACATGAAAATATCTACACCGTTATCTTTATGAAGACGGAAATATCCACACCGCTATCTGTATGAACATGGAAATGTCTACACCGCTTTCTGTGTAAACATGGAAATATCTACACCGCTATCTGTATAAACATGGAAATATCTACACCGCTATCTGTATAAACATGGAAATATCTACACCGCTATCTGTATAAACAAGGAAATACCTACACTGTCATTTCTATAAACATGGATATATCCACACCGCCATCTGTATAAACACGGAAATATCTACACTGCCATCTCTATGAACATCGAAATATATACAGCGCCATATGTAAGAACATGGAAATACCTACACCGCCATCTGTAAGAAGTTGGAAATATCTGCACCGCTATCTGAATCAACATGGAAATATCTACACTGCTATCTGTACAAACATGGAAATATCTACACCACTATCTCTATAAACATGGAAATCTCTACACCGCTATCTATATAAACAAGGAAATATCTACACACCATTTCTATAAACATGGAAATATCTACACCGCTATCTTTATGAACATGAAAATGTCTACAACGCCATCTCGGTAAACATGGAAATATCTACAACGCCATCTGTATAAGCGTGGAAATATCTACACCGCCATCTGTATAAAGAAGGAAATATCTACTCCACTCTCTGTATAAACATGGAAATATCTACACCGCTATCTGTATAAACTTCAAAATATCTACACCGCTATCAGTATAAACATGGAAATATCTACACCACTACCTGTATAAACATGGAAATATCTACACCGCTGTCTGTAGAAACACGGAAATAACTATACCGCTACCTGTATAAACATCGAAATATCTACACCGCTATCTGTATAAACATGGAAATATCTACACCGCTATCTATATGAACATGGAAATATCTACACTGCTCTCTGTAGGAACATGGAAATATCTACAGCGCTATCTGTATGAACTTGGAAGTATCTACACCGCTATCTGTATAAACATGGAAATAACTACACCACTATCTGTATATACTTCGAAATAACTACAACACTATCTGAATAAACATAGAAATATCTACACCGCTATCTCTATAAACATGGAAATATCTACACTGCTATCTCTATAAACCTGGAAATATCTGCACCACTGTCTCTATAAATGTAGAAATATCTAAAACGCTATCTCTATAAACATGGAAATATCTACACCGCTATCTCTATAAACACGGAAATATCTAGACCGCTATCTCTAAAAACATGGAAATATCTACAAAGCTATCTCTATAAACATGAAAATATCTACAACGCTACCTGTATAAACATGGAAATAACAAAACAGCTATCTCTATTAACATGGAAATATCTACACTGCTATCTCTATATACATGGAAATATCTACACCACTGTCTGTATAAACACGGAAATATCTACATCGCTCTCTGTGTAAACATGGAAATATCTACAGCGCTATCTGTATAAACATGGAAATACCTACACAGCTATCACTATAAACATGGAAATATCTACACCGCTATCTGCATAAACATAGAAATATCTACACCGCTATCTGCATAAACATGGAAATATCTACACTGTTATCTGTATAAATATGGAAATATCTACACCGCTATCTGTGCAAACATTGAAATTTCCACACCGCTATCTGTGTAAACATGGAAATACCTACACCGCTCTCTGTATAAACATGGAAATATCTACACAGCTATATGTATAAACATGGAAATATCTACATCGCTACCTGTATAAACATGGAAATACCTACACTGCTGTCTGTATAAACATGGAAATAACTACACCACTACCTGTATAAACCTGGAAATATCTACACTGCTAACTGTATGAACATGGAAATATCTACACCTCTATCTGCATGACCATGGACCTATCTACACCGCTATCTGTATAAACATGGAAACATCTACACCGCTACCTGTATAAACATGAAAATATCTACACCGCTACATGTATAAACATGGAAATATCTGCACCGCTATCTGCATAAACATGGAAATATCTACACCACTATCTGTTTAAACTTGGAAATATCTACACCGCTATCTGTATAAACATGAAAATATGTACATCGCTATCTGTATGAACATGGAAATATCTACACCGCTCTCTGAACATGGAAATATCTACCCCGCTATCTGTAACAACATGGATATATCTACTCCGCTATCTATATGAACATGGAAACATCTACACCGCTACCTGAATAAACATGGAAACATCTACACTGCTACCTGTATGAAGAAGGAATCATCTGCACCGCTTTCTGTATAAACATGGAAATATCTACACCTCTACCGGTATAAACATGGAAATATCTACACCCTTATCTGTATAAACATGGAAATATCTTCGCTGCTATCTGTATGAACATGGAAATACCTACACCGCTATCCATATGAACATGGAAATATCTACTCCGCTATCTGTATGAACATGGAAACATCTCCACCGCTACCTGTGTAAACAAGGAAACATCTGCACCGCTATCTGTATAAACATGGATATATGTACACCGCTACCTGTATAAACATGGAAATATCTACACCACTATCTGTATAAACATGGAAATATTTACACCGCTATCTTTATAAACGTGGAAATATCTACACTGCTATCTGTATAAACTTGGAAATAACTACACCGCTATCTATATATACATGGAAATAACTACACCGCAACCTGTATTAACATGTAAATATCTACTCTGCTATCTGTATAAACATAGAATTATCTACAGTTTTATCTGTATAAACATGGAAACATCTACACCGCTACGTGTATAAACATGGAAACATCTAAACCGCTATCTGTATAAACATGGTAATATCTACACCGCTGTCGGTATCAACATGGAAATTACTTCACCTCTACTTGTATAAACATCGAAATATCTACACCGCTATCTGTATAAACATGGAAATATCTACACCGCTGTCTGTATAAACTTGAAAATATCTACACCGCTATCGGTATAAACATGGAAATAACTACACCGCTATCTGTTTAAACTTGGAAATATCTACACCGCTATCTGTATAAACTTGGAAAATCTACACCGCTGTCTCTATAAACATGGAAATACCTATACCGCTCTCTGTATAAACATGGAAAATCTTAACCGCTGTCTGTATAAACATGGAAATAACTACACCGCTGTCTCTATAAACATGGAAATATCTACACCACTGTCTGTATAAACATGGAAATATCTACACCTCTGTCTCTATAAACATGGAAATATCTACACCGCTGTCTCTATAAACATGGAAATATCTACACCGCTATCTGTATAAACATGGAAATATCTACACCACTGTCTGTATGAACATGGAAATATCTACGCTGCTGTCTGTATAAACGTGGAAATATCTACACCTCTGTCTCTATAAACATGGAAATATCTACACCGCTGTCTCTATAAACGTGGAAATATCTACACCGCTGTCTGTATAAACATGGAAATATCTACACCACTGTCTGTAAAAACATGGAAATATCTACACCGCTATCTGTATAAACATGGAATCATCTACACCGCTATCTTTATAAACATGGAAATTTCTACACCCTTATCTGTATAAACATGGAATTTTCTACACCGCTACCTGTGTAAACATGGAAATATCTACACTGCTCTCTGTATAAACATGGAAATATCTACACCACTATATGTATAAACATGGAAATATCTACACCTCTATCTCTATAAACATGTAAACATTTACACCGCTATCTGTATAAACATGGAAATATCTACACCGCTATGTCTATACCCATGAAAATATCTACACCGCTATCTCCATAAACATGGAAATATTTACACCGCTATCTGTATAAACATTGAAATATTTACACCGCTATCTCTAAAAACATGGAAATATGTACACCGCTATCTCTATAAACATTGAAATATCTACACCACTATCTCTATAAACACAGAAATATTTAAACCGCTATCTCTATAAACCTGGAAATATTTACACCGCTATCTCTATAAACATGGAAATATTTACACCGCTATCTCTATAAACATGGAAATATCTACACAGCTATCTCTATAAACTTGGAAACATCTACACCGCTATCTGTATAAACATGGAAATATTTACACCGCTATCTATATAAACATGGAACTATCTACACCGCTATCTCTATAAACATGGAAACATCTTCACCGCTATCTATATCAACGTGGAAATATATGCACCGCTATCTGTATAAACATGGAAATATCTACAGCAGTATCTCTATAAACATATAAACATTTACACCGCTATCGGTATATACATGGAATCACCTACACCGCTATCTGTATAAACATGGAAATATCTACAATGCTATCTGTATAAACATGTAAACATTTACACTGCTATCTCTATAAACATGGAAATGTCTTCACCGCTACCTGTATAAACATGGAAATATCTACTCCACTATCTCTATAAAATGTAAATATCTACACCGCTATCTGAATAAACATGGAAATATCTACACCGTTACCTGTAGAAACATGGAAACATCCACACCGCTGTCTGTATAAACATGGAAATATCTACACCGTTATCTCAATAAACATGGAAATATCTACACCGTTATCTGTATAAACATGGAAATATCTACACTGCTATCTCTATAAACATTTAAACATTTACACCGCTATCTGTATAAGCATGGAATTACCTACACCGCTATCTGTATAAACATGGAAATATCTACAACGCTATCTCTATAAACATGTAAACATTTACACCGCTATCTGTATAAACGTGGAAACATCCACACCGCTGTCTGTATAAACATGGAAATGTCTACACCGCTACCTGTAGAAACATGGAAACATCTAAACCGCTGTCTGTATAAACATGGAAATAACTCCACCGCTCTCTGTATAAACATGGAAATATGTACACCGCTATCAGTATAAACATGGAAATATCCACACCGCTATCTCTATAAACCTGGAAATATCTACACTGCTATCTGTATAAACATGGAAATATCCACACCGCTACCTGTATAAACATGGAAATATCTACACCGCTACCTGTATAAACATGTAAATATCTACACTGCTGTCTGTATAAACATGGAAACAACTACACAGCTACCTGTATAAACATCGAAATATCTACACCGCTATCTGTATAAACATCGAAATATCTACACTGCTATCTTTATAAACATTGAGATATCTACACCGCTATCTGTATAAACATTGAAATATCTACACCGCTATCTGTATAGACATGAAAATATCTACACCGCTCTCTGTATAAACGTGGAAATATCTACTCCGCTATCTCTATAAACATTTAAACATTTACACCACTATCTGTATAAACATGGAATTACCTACACCGCTATCTGTATAAACATGGAAATATCTACAATGCTATCTCTATAAACATGTAAACATTTACACCGCTACCTGTATAAACATCGAAATATCTACACCGCTGTCTGTATAATCATGGAAAGGTCTACACTGCTATCTCTATAAACATGGAAATATCTACACCGTTATCTGTATAAACATGGATATATCTACACCGCTATCTCTATAAACACGGAAATATCTACACTGCTGTCTCTATAAACCTTAAAACTTTTACACCACTATCTGTATAAACATGGAAATATCTACACCGCTATCTGTGTAATCATGGAAATATCTACACCGCTACCTGTAGAAACATGGAAACATCTGCAACGCTGTCTGTATAGACATGGAAATATCTACACCGCTGTCTGTATAAACATGGAAATATCTACAACGCTATCTCTATAAACGTGGAAATATCCACACCGCTATCTCTATAAACATGGAAATATCCACACCGCTATCTGTATAAACACGGAAATATCCACACCGCTATCTGTATAAACATGGAAATATCTACACCGCTATCGGTATAAACATGGAAATATCTACACCGCTATCTGTATAAACATGGAAATATCTTCACCGCTGTCTACACCTTCTTTCTACACCTTCTATCTACACCTTCTTTCTATGACCCACTGACTCTCTTTTAATCTGATCTTCCATTCAGACTTCCCTCCCAGGCATTGTTTAGTTTCATCTGCAAGCTACTCTCTACACAGTATTTCTGAAAAGGATTTCTTCATTCTTACAAAGTGATGTCAGTCTTCTAGAGTGAATTTATTTTGGAGGTGTTTGTCAAGACCGAATGCTGCCAGGGAGCCCCCTGGAGCTCAGACTCATGTCCTTACGCAGGCATTGGAATTGGATTTGTTGTCAATGGCGTTTTACAAAACTCTGATTTTTTTTGTTTTTGTTTTTGTTTTTTTGAGACAGAGTCTTACTCTGTCGCCCAGACTGGAGTGCAGTGGTGCGATCTCGGCTCACTGTAACCTCCAACTCCTGGGTTCAAGCGATTTTCCTGCCTCAGCTGGGACTACAGCACACGCCACCATGCCTGGCTAATTTCTTGTATTTTTAGTACAGACGGGGTTTCACCTTGTTAGCAAGGATGGTCTCGATCTCCTGACCTCGTGATCCGCCCGGCTTGGCCTCCCAAAGTGCTGGGATTACAGGTGTGAGCCACTGCGCCTGGCCTGCAAAGCTCTTTCTTAATAAAAGCTGAGAATGGTCTCAGAGAATGCAACAGCAAGAAGAGAAAAATTCATCCCTGGTTCAAGGACCACACAGGCAGGGATCAAGGTGGAAAGAGATGGTTGTTGGAGATAATGTCATAGAGACCCATGTTTAACTCATTCATGTCCTCAAGTTGAACAGTGCTTTGTTGTTGGGGGGCCGAATGCCTCAGGTCTCCAGGATGTGCAGTTCAGATGCCCAACACTTTCCAGACAGTAGATTAAAAGTCTCTGCTTAAATATTGAGGCTGGTGGTTCTGTTACTGAGAGCTGTACACTTAAGAGCCTCCAACACATGATTGTGGGTGTCCCCCAATAAAACACTTGCTGCAATATTCAACCCCAGACTTGGCTTGAAGAGGAAGATCCCTTCTGATGGTGAGGAGGAGGATACCGAACCATCCAAGGTCAAGGTGGAGACCCTGCATAAGCTGTGCTAGTCAATACAGGCAGGACTCCTTGCACCTCAGATAATTATCTGATTGGGACTCCATAGGCCGTAAGTTTAAAGAAGGTACTGCTCAAACCCAGGTGGATCATTTCTTGGGCAAAACTTAAAGACCCAATGAAGTGAAAACACCTATTATTTTGCTCTGGTTATGGGAAAGAGGATATCTCCTGTTAGCATTCGGCAATGGTATACCTAGCAATTCAGATACTAGTTTGTCTGGGAGCAGTCAGGAAACATGAACAGGAAGCAGAAGAGTCACCCCATTCCCTTGAATAAATGGGCTCTGATGACCCTGGAGGATGGAGCTCTAAATGAAAAAAATGGAACAATCAGACTGGGTGCCAGATGTCAGCAGTGAGACAGATGGTGAGGCCAGGTAAAGTCACATGCAGCACCCAACAACCTCTCTCATTCCTAATAAAAAGATAGTAAGGGCTCCTTTGACTCTCAGCTTATAAAGATTAGCCTACATCTGGCAGGCTCTCCAGAGGTGAGATTCTGGGACTCTGAGTCTGGAAAAAACATTACTGGAGACTAGGATCAGGGAAGAAGCTGTCCCCTCTCGTCATCCTCAGCCTTCATTCATGCTGCCACTGTAGAGCAGTCATATAGACTCTGAGCATGACATCCTCAGTGTTAGACAGAGCTTGTCTGGGGTCACAGCATGGTGAGAAAAGGAGCCAGAGCTGGATAGAGAGGCGCTGGAGAGGACAGAGGGAGAGATGTTGGTTAACACTCAGTAAGGAGGGCTGCCCAATCCATACTTGAGCATGCGAAGCCTGGTATCACCTCATATATAGAAATATGACCCTGGGGACAGAGTTCTGAGACACAGCAGAGCAAAAAACCATGTCGTCTTTACCTCCCAGAAGAAAAGTTTAAGTGAAGTTGGAAGAGACTTTTGCAGGTACTGTGAAGAACACACTAGGGAGAAAGAGAAATAAACATTCTCTGCACTCTCTTGGAGGCTTTATTCTTCCAGATGCTTAGATTGCAAGTAATAATAACCCAGACTACATTAACAGGAAAAAGAATAATGTATTAGCTCATAGAACTGAAAGCACAGGAATAAGTGCCTGTTTCAGGCAAAATTAGATCCAAGGCCTCCAACAATGTTTTCTGGAAATTGTTGCTCTGATTCTGCTTTCCTCTTGATGTGATTTGGATGTGTGTCACTGCCCAAATCTCATTTTGAATTATAATCTCCAATGTTAGCAGTAGGGCCTGGTGGGAAGTGATTTAAATCATGGGGGCAAATTTCTCATGAATTGTTCGGCACAGTCCCCTTGGTGCTGTCCTCAAAATAGTGAGCAAGTTCTCGAGAGATCTGGCCATTTAAAAGTGTATGAAACCGAGACAGCCAGGTGTAAAGGGGTCCCCAGAGAAACTCCAAATGGCCTGCGCACTGGGAGGGGTGCACACTGGGGTGGAGCCTCGGGAAGTTGGTGCTGTTTGCAGCCGGAAGGAGCCTGGCCCCTCCTCTTCCTGGGCGGAACGTGGGATTCAGTCTGCGAGGCGGGAAGAACACTAGCAGGGTTCTGGCTTTGTAGAAGGTCCCTGTTGGGGTTTTTTTCCCTTTTGCCCAATAATTTCCATTTATTCTCAGCCTTCAAAGTGTCTGCAAGCCTGATCTCTCATGGCCATGTGACAAGAACCCAGCTCTTAGCTGAACTAAGGGAAAAGTCCTACAACAAAACCTCCCTCCCCACTCTCTATCTCTCTTCCTCCTGCTCCAACTATGAGAGAAGCCTGCTCTCCTTTCACCTTCCCCCATGATTGTGCAGCCTGAAGAACCATGAGCCAATTAAACCTCTTTTCTTATAAATTATCCAGTCTTAGGTATTTATTTATAGCAATGTGAGAATGAACTAATAGACTTCTCTATTAAGCTTCATTTTCAGGCAGGCTCCCTCACCCCTTCTGGAGACCATCAGCTACTCTAGGCTTACAGTCTACAGTTTAACAATCCCAGGGAAAAAAACAAGACTCTTTTTCAATATTTCCAGCAAAAGTCCAGGCATTGATACCAATTGGTACAGCTTGGTCCTGTGCCCATCACTGGTTGGGCCAATTAGTGTGCCTAGAAGGACATGTGGTCTGATACATTAAGCTCACATCATGACCTTGCCTCTGACACCTGTAGGAGGGATGAGAGCTCCTCTTTATAGGACTGAATTGAGAGTGGGAGGGCTTAGCTCCCCAGAAGAAAACAGGTGCACTGTTCCTCAAAGAAGGAGTGTTGGGAAGGTGAAACAAGTGTTCACTCACCCAGTGGCCTAGGAAGCCACTTCTGCCATAAAATTGCAATACGGGTAAATGCTGGCACTCTGAACACAGGCAGGGGTGGGGCTTGAGTCCTTATGACTTATTAGTATGAGCTCAGTGAATGATTTCACTCCTCTAGGCCTCAGGTTTCTCACTGTAAAGTGAGAATACTGCCTTCTTTGTGGGTATACTGGGAGAGTGAAATGAAACAATATTAAATATTCATTCAAAGCTAAAATTAATAGTACCTTCTCCCAACCTCCCCTAGCAGCTTCAGCTTAGATTAAACTGAAAGTAGATTTTGTCTGCTTTCTTCATAACTATTTCCCTATTCTTTATAGAAAGTAGGCATCCTTGTATACAGTTGCCATAGTGTCAACATTTGTTGAATAAATGAATGAATGATGACAAAATTAATACATTTCTGGAGAATTTCTACTTTTCAAATATCAGCTCCCAAGCCCTAGCAAACAGAATGAATTATCCCCTCCTCTGTGTCTGCTGGTATTTTTAATTAACTCCTCTTCCAGCTCTTATCAGCCAGAATGTCAACCAGGACTGTGTGTGACTCAACTCAAGCTCCTACTGCCTAGCACCCAGCCCAGTTTATGTTGCTGAATAAAAAAGATCAGCTAGTCCAAACGCCTCACTTTGCAGATGTTCTAATAGAGCCCCAGAGAGGTTAATTTGCCAGAAGCCCCACAGCTTACCGAGTGATCCATGACTTCTAGTCTGTTCTTTTTTCTACTTCATACTCAGGACTCTGTTTTTTTCATGCTGCCATGAGCAATGCACACTGCCAGGAATAAAGCGAAGTTCTTGGTCCTCTAGAAAGGAAGGGGCATCGTCAGTATGAAAAGTCATCATCCTTAAAGAGTGGCATCAAGTACCAAATGCAAGTATAAGGGTCATTCACTTGCTTCATACCACATATAAACACATTTTTAGTTTCAACATTTTTGTTTTTATTTTTGTTTTTGCAACCTTTGCTTCTTTCCAATAACTCAGGCAAGGCTCAGCCATTCCTACCCATCCTCCCCACACGTGCATACCCAATTCCCAACTATGGTTGGAGGAGGCCAACAGGCCTTATTCGGGCTGGAGACTGAATGCTAAGCCCACAGCAGTGGGTTGTTAACCTCCTCACACTATGCCATCCCTTTTTCTGTCTGAAGGAAGAGGTCCCAGCAGGTACTAAGCTAGCATCTCCCCTTCCCTGACTGCTCCTAAACCCAGTTTCCCAAGATCCACGTACCCTGCCCAGTTAAATTCTATTCAAACAGAATCCACCAGAAACACATTCAAGATTATTTATGCTATTTTCCTTACTGGAGACTATGAAAAGACATTTCTCTTATTCATTTACTAATTCGACAAACATTTTAGCAGATACCTGTACTATGTGTCAGGCACTGAGCGTACGAGAACAAATAAATGAATCATGAAGAATGTATGCAGGGCTAAGGCAACTATGTAATCCCTTAATAGTTTTTGTATCAGAATCCCCAAAGCAGAACTTTCTCATTCACCAACCTCTCCCCGCACCCCTCCCCCCACAAACACCAATATTTAACTCAAAGAGCATGTCGTTAATAGCTTTTTAATTAAGAGGAAAGTTTCTTTCAAGGTAAGCTAAATCTTCTGGCTGCAAAAAGGTGTTCTTATAAAAATAAAAAAAAACAGCATGTAGGTCTCTCATATTGATAGAAAGAAGGTTGATGGTGATGTATTCACTGCTTCCTTAATACCAGGAGGAAGGGCTGAATCTAAACTCAAAGTACGTGGAATGTTTTGATGTGAGAAGAAAGCAAAACATGTAAGACTCCATCAAAAATCCCGTTTGGAGGAACTCAGAGGAGCAAGACATTTCTCCAAGACTCAGGTGCACAGCTAATATATCTGAATGAATTAACTCGGCTATGCATATTTTTCTTCCTCTCTTATTCCTAATGAATTCATTCATTTTGAAAATTTAATGACCCTAACTTAGTAGTGTTAAGCCAGGCTTCTAGAATGTTCCCTAGTATTCCAAAGCTCCTTCCTTACTAATTGTAAAAAAGTTTCCTTTTCAATTTATAAAAAGAGACATCTTGGCTTCTCATTTGTGCAAATATGTCATTTTCGAGTGAGGAAACTGAGACCCAGAGCACACAGCTAAGTAGCTCTAGATCCAAGACCCAAGCCTCTTAACTACAAATTGAGAATTACACTTAAAGAAGTCCATTCGATAACTGTATTCCTTGAAACTTACATAATAGTCTACCAGTTATTAAGGGTCTATTATGTACTAGGTACTTTACATATTTTTTTCTTTTAAGCCTCAAGTAAAACCTCCAAGATAGGGGTCACTAATGGATGCTGTTGAAGTGTTTAAATAATACCATTATATAGCACTTAGGGTGTACTGAATACTTCCTACATATTATCTCCAATTTTCACAAAAACCCTGCAAAGTATCATCAACCTTGTTTTATAGATACAAGACCTGGGTCTCGGAGGGATAAAGCAACTTGCGAAGCTCACGCAGCTAGGACATGAGTAGGGCTGCATCCAGATCTCAAAGCCTGTGTGCTACCCCTGAAATGCTGCCCATGTAGGCAGCCATAGACCTATCTCAGCCCAAATAAATAGCATCAAAGACTCTTTCTCTCAGCGGGCCTATTGTACACCATAGAAACACTCCCCAGCATGAGGTAGCTAACTAGAGTGATGGTGCAACTGATAAGGTAGGTGACACTTCCAGGCAGGGCCGAGCTCTCAGCATAGTAGTGCCATGTAAGGGGACCTTGCATTATGGTTCTATCTGGGCCTTGGCTTGTCAGAGCCTGGAATTTCACCCTAACATTTCATTTAGGGCTGGCCGGTATCCTTAAATTTTGTTTAATTTTAGCTGTATCACAAAACAACTATCATATAATGATTATAACGATGATGATGCTGATAACTACCATTTATTGAGTCCTATGTCACATGATCTGCTTTATGTACTTTGTCTCTAATTACTATGGAGATTGACTTACCCACCTAAAATGAAGCCCATTTCTCTTTCAGGACACATCCCCCTGTTGAATTGTGGTGTTTAAGAGATTTTTTTTCAGAACTGTTGCAGACAGAGGTGAGTTCCTATCTCCTTCTGCAATTACCTGCTGAATATCCTTGAGTGAGAGGTCATTGCCATAAAAATAACTTGCCAAAAGTTAATTTTCCTTATGCATAAGTCGTTGTTTTAGTCTGTTCAAGCTGCTATAACAAAATGCCATAGGCAGAAATTAATTACCCATGGTCCTAGAGGCTGGAAGTGCAAAGTCAAGACACTGGCAGATTTGGAGTCTGGTGAGGGTCTGCTTCCTGGATCATAGATGGCTGTCTTTTTCTGTGTTTTCACATGGTAAAAGGGGTGAGGAATCTTTCTGGGGTCTCTTTTATAAGGCCACTTGCTCTTTTAAATAAGGGTCCCACGTTGTTGCCAAGTGTACAAAAATAGCAGAAAAGCTAAAATCAAAATGTTGGACTAAGATTAGATGCAGGAAAAGATGTAGACAGGATGTAAAAAAAACAAGTATGTAGAGTCATGAATGGCTCAAAGTCAGACACAACAGCATCACAAATAACAGTCTAAACACTGATCATCTCTGAGATGTCTTCCACAGATTAATCTCACCCATTGCATACAGATGCTTCCATTTTATCTTAACATTTCGAGGTGATTCATTTTATTTTGAGGACCTACGTGCCATTCATTTTCTTCCACAGCTGCACCAACATACACACACATGCTCAAACATTAGTCTCAACCAAAAATTATATACACAAACAGACTGAAGCTGGGGATGCAGTCAGTCAGCCAGAAGTTGTTTGGTAAATTATCTATTCATTTGGAAGAAAAACAAAGTTAGATCCCTATCTCAAGCTACTGAATGAACAAAATTAAAACTCCAAAATGTAAACATTAAAAAAACTATAAACATACCAGAGATGATACTTCAAGTTAGAGCAGCCTAAAAAGGTGGACAAATCCTCTCTCCGCCAAAACAAATATAAAAGTATAAAGTTGTTTTGCTCACTTCAGCAGCACGTGAACTAAAATTGGAATGATACAGAGAAGATTAGCATGGCCCCTGCACAAGGATGACACGCAAATTCATGAAACATTTCATTTTTAAAAAAAGTACAAAATTGTTTAAACAAGCGTTTTAGGACTGGAAATCAACCAAAAGCAAATAATAAACTAAAAAGGGTCTATTCATGAAATCTACCCAAATGTCATATAAGAACAGCAAGAGTCTGAACTTACTGATTATTTCCCTCTATCATCTCACATCTATAGACATAGATAGATGAGTAGAAATTATCCTTTCTGCAGCCAGGCGAGGTGGTTCACACCTGTAATCCCTGCACTTTGGGAGGCCGAGGCAGGTGGATCACCTGAGGTCAGGAGTTCCAGACCAGCCTGGCCAACAATGATGAAACCCCACCTCTACTAAAAATACAAAAATTAGTCGGGCATGATGGCGGGTGCCTGTAATCCCAGCTACTTGGGAGGCTGAGGCAGGAGAATCACTTGAACACAAGAGGCAGAGGTTGCAGTGAGCCAAGATAGTGCCACTGCATTGTGGGCGACAAGAGCAAAACTCTACCTCAAAAAAAAGAAAGAAAGAAAGAAAGAAAAATTATCCTTTCTGAAGAACACAGAAAAAAAAGGCTGGAGAAAAATGATCAGAGCCTCAGAGACCTCTGGGACAACATCAAGCACACAAACATACATATAATAAGAGTCCTGAAGGGGAGGAGAGCAGAAAAAAGGTTAAAAAATTTTTTTTGAAGAAATAATGCCCTGAAAACCTCCCAACTATGCTGAAAAACATTAATCAGCAGGTTCAAGAAGCTCCACAAACCTAGGTAAGAAAAACACAAAGAGATTTGCACATCATAGTTAAGTTGCTAAAAGCCAAAGACAATTTAAAAATCTTGAATGCAGTAAGAGAAAAATAACTCCCATGTACAGAAGAACAACAACATATTTAACAGCTGAGTTTCCATCAGAATCAATAGAGGTCAAAAGGCAGTAGAACAACATATTCAAAAGACTCAAAGAAAACAGTGTCAACCAGTATGTCCAGCAAAATCCAGCATATAAACAGAACCAAAGACAAAAACCACATGATTATCTCCATAAATGCAGAAAAGGCCTTTGACAAAATTCAACAGCACTTCATGCTAAAAACGCTCAATAAATTAGGTATTGATGGGACGTATCTCAAAATAATAAGAGCTATCTATGACAAACCCACAGCCAATATCATACTGAATGGGCAAAAACTGGAAGCATTCCCTTTGAAAACTGGCACAAGACAGGGATGCCCTCTCTCACCACTCCTAGTCAACATAGTTCTGGCCAGGGCAATCAGGCAGGAGAAAGAAATAAAAGGTATTCAATTAGGAAAAGAGGAAGTCAAATTGTCCCTGTTTGCAGATGACATGATTGTATATCTAGAAAACCCCATCGTCTCAACCCAAAATCTCCTTAAGCTGATAAGCAACTTCAGCAAAGTCTCAGGATACAAAATCAATGTGCAAAAATCACAAGCATTCTTATACACCAATAACAGACAAACAGAGAGCCAAATCATGAGTGAACTCCCATTCACAATTGCTTCAAAGAAAATAAAATACCTAGGAATCCAACTTACAAGGGATGTGAAGGACCTCTTCAAGAAGAACTACAAACCACTGCTCAAGGAAATAAAAGAGGATACAAACAAATGGAAGAACATTCCATGCTCATGGATAGGAAGAATCAACATTATGAAAATGGCCATACTGCCCAAGGTAATTTATAGATTCAATGCCATCCCCATCAAGCTACCAATGATTTTCTTCACAGACTTGGAAAAAACTACTTTAAATTTTATATGGAACCAAAAAAGAGCCTGCATTGCCAAGTCAATCCTAAGCCAGAAGAACAAAGCTGGATGCATCCCACTACCTGACTTAAAACTACACTACAAGGCTACAGTAACCAAAACAGCATGGTACCGGTACCAAAACAGAGATATAAACCAATGGAACAGAACAGAGCCCTCAGAAATAATACCACACCTCTACAACTACCTGATCTTTGACAAACCTGACAAAAACAAGAAATGGGAAAAGGATTTCCTATTCAACAAATAGTGCTGAGAAAACTGGCTAGCCTTATGTAGAAAGCTGAAACTGGATCCCTTCCTTACACCTTATACAAAAATTAATTCAAGATGGATTAAAGACTTAAATGTTAGACCTAAAACCATAAAAACCCTAGTAGAAAACCTAGGCAGTACCATTCAGGACATAGGCATAGGCAATGACTACATGCCTAAAACACCAAAAGCAATGGCAACAAAAGCCACAATTGACAAATAGGATCTAATTAAACTAAAGAGCTTCTGCACAGCAAAAGAAACTACCATCAGAGTGAACAGGCAACCTACAGAATGGGAGAAAATGTTTACAATCTACCCATCTGACAAAGTGCTAATATCCAGAATCTACAAAGAACTCAAACAAATTTACAAGAAAAAAAAACCCCATCAACAAGTCAGCAAAGGATATGAACAGACACTTCTGAAAAGAAGACATTTATGCAGCCAACAGACACATGAAAAAATGCTCATCATCACTGGCCATCAGAGAAATGCAAATCAAAACCACAATGAGATACCATCTCACACCAGTTAGAATGGTGATCATTAAAAAGTCAGGAAACAACAGGTGATGGAGAGGATGTGGAGAAATAGGAACACTTCTACACTGTTGGTGGGACTGTAAACTAGTTCAACCATTGTGGAAGTTGGTGTGGCGATTCCTCAGGGATCTAGAACTAGAAAAACCATTTGACCCAGCCATCCCATTACTGGGTATATACCCAAAGGACTATAAATCATGCTGCTATAAAGACACATGCACACGTATGCTTATTGTGGCACTATTCATAATAGCAAAGACTTAGAACCAACCCAAATGTCCAACAATGATAGACTGGATGAAGAAAATGTGGCACATGTACACCATGGAATACTATGCAGCCATAAAAAATGATGAGTTCATGTCCTTTGTAGGGATATGGATGAAGCTGGAAACCATCATTCTCAGCAAACTATCACAAGGACAAAAAACCAAACACCTCATGTTCTCACCCATAGGTGGGAATTGAACAATGAGAACACGTGGACACAGGAAGGGGAACATCACACACTGGGGCCTGTTGTGGGGTGGGGGGAGGGGGGAGGGATAGCATTGGGAGATATACCTAATGTTAAATGACGAGTTAATGGGTGCAGCACACCAACATGGCACATGTATACATATGTAACAAACCTGCATGTTGTGCACATGTACCCTATAACTTAAAGTATAATAAAAAATATATATATATAAAGAAGCTAAAATAAATCATTCAAAGATACACAAAAACAGGCCGGGCACAGCAGCTCACGCCTGTTATCCCAGCATTTTGGGAGGCCGAGGCGGATGGGTCACTTCAGCTCAGGAGTTTGAGATCAGCCTGGCCAACATGGTGAAACCCCATCTCTACAAAAAATACAAAAATTAGCTGGGCGTGGTGGCAGTCACCTATAGTCCCAGCTACTCTGCAGACTGAGGCACAAGAATCACTTCAACTCCGGAGGTGGAGGTTGCAGTGAGCCAAGATCGTGCCACTGCACTCCAGCCTGGGTGACAGAGCGAGATTCTGCTCAAAAGAAAGATGAACAAAAACAGAATCTGTAGCTAGCAGAACTGTCCCATGAGAAATACTAAAGGAAGACTTTCAGGTTGAAAGAAAATGGTACCAGAAAATGAATCCGCAGAAAGAAATGAAGAGCAATGGAAATGATAAATATGTGGATTAGCATAAAGGGCTTTATGAACAGGTTTTTTTCTTTTTTACATGAGTTTGTTTTAAATGTTCTGTTTAAATATATATTTATAGATTATGTAAGTTTATATGATATATATATATTTGTCAATATAAAATAGTTTAAAATGTTTGTTTAAATATTATATGACTGCATAAGGCAATCACTCTATCACTGTTCTGTCGGATTTATGGCATATATAAGTATAATAAATATAGCATTAATGGCTCAAAGAATGGGGAAATGGAGCTATATTAGAACAAAGTTGTTATATTTTTCAAAATTCCCAGCATTAAGCTAAAGTAGATTGTGATAAGATATGTATTATAATCCCTAGAGTAACCACAAAGAAAATTAAATTTCAAAATAGTTAATAAAATAACCTAGGACTTAAAATGTCTCACACTTAAAAAAAAAAAGGATGTGTTTAACACAAGAGAAGGCAGCAAAATAGGATGGGGGAAAAAGACATGGGACATACAAAAACAAATAGTAAAATGGCAGATGTAAATCCAAAGATATCAACAATTAAATTAAATGTAATGGATTAAACACTCCAATCAAAAGGCAGTCATTATCAACATGTACGAAAAAGCACGGTCCAATACAGTCGTGTGCTACACCATGACATTTCAGTCAATGACAGGCCGCATATAGGACGGTGGTCCCATAGGATTATAAAGAAGCTGAAAAATTTCTGTTGCCTCGTGATGTCATATCTGTGGTAACGCTGCAGCACAAAGCATTACTCATGAGTCTCTGGTGAAGCTGGTGTAAACAAATCTACTACCAGTCATATAAAAGTATAGCCCACATAATTATAGTTGTAGTCTCTAATGCTTGATAAAGATAATAAATGACTACGCTACTGGTTTATGTATACACCGTACTATACCTTTTTTTGTTGCTATTTTAGAGTGTACACCTACTTATTTTTTTTAACTGTAGAGCAGCCTCAGGCAGGTCCTTCAGGAGATATTCCCAAAGAAATTATTGCTGTCATAGGAAGTGACAGCTCCGTCCATGTTACTGACCCTGAAGACCTTCCAGTGGGACAAGATGTGGAGGTGGGAAACAGTGATATTGATGATCCTGACCCTCCCTGTAGAGCCCTAGACTAATGTGTGTGTTTGTCTCTTCGTTTTTAACAAAGAAGTTTGAAAAGTAGGAAAAAAAATTACAAATTTTAAAAATAAAAATTGAATAAGGCTATAAAGAAAGAAAATACTTTTGTACAGCTGTACAATATATGCTTTAAGCTAAGTGTTATTGCAAAAAAGTCAAAAAGTTAAAATATTAAAAAGGATAAAAGCCAAGCTTGGTGGCTCATGCCTGTAATCCCTGCACTTTGGGAGGCCGAGGTGGGCAGATCACAAGGTCAGGAGATTGAGATTATCCTGGCCAACATGGTGAAACCCCATCTCTACTAAAAATACAAAAATTAGCTGGGAGTGGCGCCACGTGCCTGTAATTCCAGCTACTCAGGAGGCTGAGGCAGGAGAATCGCTTGAACCCAGGAGGCAGAGGCTGCAGTGAGCCAAGATCACACCACTGCACTCCAGCTTGGCAACAGAGCTAGACTCTGCCTCAAAAAAATAAAAGGGTATAAATTTAAAAAGTTGTAGTATGTAATGTTATTTTATTATTGAAGAAAGAAAACCATTTTTAATAAATTAAGTGTAGCCTAAGTGTACAGTGTGTATAAAGTCTGCAGTAGGGTACAGTAATGTCCTAGGCATTCACATTCAATTACCATTCACTCACTGACTCACCCAAAGCAACTTTAGTCCTACAAGCTCCATTCATGGGAAGTGCTCTATACAGGTGTTACATTTTTTATCTTTTATATCATATTTTTACTCTATCTCTTCTATCTTTAGAAATGTTTATATACACAAATAGTCATGATTATATTACAATTTCCTGCAGTGTTGAGTACAGTAACATGCCGTACAGGTTTGTAGCCTAGGATCACTAGGTTATACACTATAGTCTAGGTGTGTAGCAGGCTATACCATGTAGGTTTCTGGAAAGGTACATTTCTCAAAACATCCCTGTCATTAATTGACACATGACTACATAAGCTGTCTTCAAGAAAAGCACTTTTAATTCAGACAAAAGTAGTTACAAAGTAAAAGAATGGGGAAAATATAGCTGGCTCATGCCTGTAATCCCAGCACTTTGGGAGGACCAGGTGGGCGAATCGCTTGAAGTCAGGAGTTCGAGACCAGCCTGGCCAACATGGTGAAACCCCATCTCTACTAAAAATACAAAAATTAGCTGGGCCTGGTGGTGCACACTTGTAATCTCAGCTACTCAAGAGGCAGGAGGCTGAGGCAAGAGAATCGCTTGAACGTGGGAGGCGGAGGTTGCAGTGAGCTGAGATTGCACCAGTGCACTCCAGCCTGGGTGACAGAGAGAGACTCTGTCTCAAAAAAAAAAAAAGGAATGGAGAAAATATATGTAAATCATACAAAATTTTACCATAAGGGAGTTGAAGTACTTATGTTAATATCAGAAAAAAATAGAATTTAAATCAAGAAATATTGGTAGGGATAAATAGCAACAATATTTCATAATGATAAAAGTATCAAAACATCAGAAACATAAAACAATTATAAAGACATAGGCATTGAATAACACATACATGCAGCAAACACTGACAGAATGGAAAGGAGAAATGGACAATTTAGTAATTGTAATTAGAAATTTTAAGTCCCTTCTCTAAGTAACTGATAGAATGGCTAGGCATAAAATGAATAAGGATATATAAATCTTGCACAACTGTCAACCAACTTTACCCAGCTAACATATAGAATGCTCCCACCCAACAGCAGGGTATACAGTCCTTTCACATCCACATGGAACATTTTCCAGGATAGAGCCTTTGCTGGATCACGAAACTAGTCTCAATAAACTTAAAAGGATTGAAGTCATCTGAAGTATGTCCTCCAACCCTGATGGAACTAAATTGAAAATTAACGACAGAAAGAAATTTGGTAAACCCTCAAACATTTGAAAAACATACTTCTAAATAACCATGGAGGCCAGGAGCGGTGGCTCATGCCTGTAATTCCAACAATTTGGGAGGCTGAGGAGGGTAGATTACCTGAGGTGAGGAGTTCGAGACCAGCCTGGCCAACATGGCGAAACCCCATATCTACTAAAAATACAAAAATTAGCCAGCATGGTGGCACGCACCTGTAGTCGCAGCTACTCAGGAACCTGAGGCAGGAGAATTACTTGAACTGGGAGGCAGAGGTTGCAGTGAGCTGAGACTGAGCCACTGCACTCCAGTCTGGAAGACAGCATGAGACTCCGTCTGTGAAACCCCGTATCTACTAAAAATACAAAAATTATCTGGCATGGTGGCACACGCCTGTAGTCACAGCTACTCAGGAGGCTGAGGCAGGAGAATCACTTGAACCTGGGAAGTGGATGCTGCAGTGAGCCGAGGTCGTGCCATTGCATTCCTGTCTGGCCAATAAGAGCAAAACACCACCCCCCCCAAATAAAATAATAAATAAATAAATAATTTAATAACCATGGGTCAAAGAAAAAAAATCATAAGGTTAATTAGAAAACATTTCAAACTGAATGAAAACAAAACCACTGAAATCTCTGAGGGTAGCTAATGCAAGGCCTAAAAGAAAGTTTATAGCTTTAAATGCTTAAATTAGAATGAAGAAAGATCTATAATCCATAATCTAATCTTTCACTTCAAAAGGTAGAAAAAGAAGGGCAAATTAAACCCAAAGTAAATTGAAGGAAACAATAGCAATCAAAATACAAATCAATAAAATAAAAACAGTAAGGAAGAAAGTCAAAAGCTGATTATTTGAAAAGAGAAATACAGTTGATAAAATTTTCTCTAGACTGACAAAGAAAAAAAGAAATAAGACATAAATTATGAAAATCAGGAATGAAAAGGGAATGTAGCTACTGACCCTACAGAAAGGATTTTAAGAGAATACTATGAACAGCTTTATGCCAGCAAATTACACAACATAGATGAAATGTATAAATTCCTAGAAAGACAAAAATTACCAAAACTGACTCAACCAGAAATTTAAAATCTGAGGAGACTGATAACAAATAAGAAATTGAATTAGTAACTTAAAATCTTCCCACAAAAAAAAACTCTAGGCCCAGATGACTTTACTGGTCAATTGTATCCAATATTTAAGGAAACAATCTTGCCAATCCTATACAAACTCTTCAGAAAATCTGTGTATTTGTTTATGAGGGCTGCCATCACAAAGTACTGCACTATGTGGCTTAAACTATGGAAATTTACTGTCTCACAGTTCTAGAGGCTACAAGTCCAAGACCAAGGTGTTGGTAGGTTGGTTCCTTCCAAGGACTGTGAGGGAAGGGTCTGTTCCAGGCCTCTTTCACTGGCTTGCAGAGTCATCTTCCGCCTGTCTTCACATTCTCTCCCCTCTGTCTGTGTCTGTGTCCAAATTTCCGCTTCTTACAAGGACACCAGTCGTATTGGATTGGGACCCACCCTAAAGACCTCATTTTAACTTGATTAACTCTATAGAAACCTCATCTCCAAATAAGAGCACATTCTGAGGCACCGGCACTTAGCATTTTAACGTATACATTTGGGAAGGAGGGCACAGTTCAACCGATACCAATAGGTGAGGAGGAAATATTTCCTAACTCATTCGATGAGGCCAGTATCATTACCCAGATACCAACACAATACAAAGATATCAGAAGTAGGAAAAACTATCAACTAAAATCTCTCATAAAAATAGATGCAAAAACTCTTTAAAAATAATACTAGCAAACTGAATACATCAACATATATTTTTAAGTACCCACCATGACAAAGTGGGAATTACCCCAGGAAAGTAAGGTTAGATTAACATCTTAAAATATATTAATATTACATACCATATTAATAGAATAAAGAATAAAAATCGCATGATTATCTCAATAGATATAGGAAAATCATTTGACAAAATCCATGATAAAATAAAAAGAACTTTCCACAAAGTAGAAAAAAGCAGAACTTCTTCAACCTTATAAAGGGCTTTTCTCAAGAAACCTGTATCTATGTGATATTTGATGGTGAAAGACTGAGATCAGAAACAAGACAAGCATGTCCATTCTTAACACTTCTATTGAAAATTTTACTGAAAGTTATAGCCAGGGATAGACTGGAAAAAAATAATAAAAGGCATCCAGACTGGGAAAAAAGAAATAAAACTGTCCTTAATCACAGAAGATGTGTGTAGAAAATCTGATGGAATCTATTTTAAAAAACCTGCTAGAACTAATGAGTAAGTTTAGGAAGGTTGCAGGATATAAAACCAATATAAAAAATCAATTGTATTTTATATGCTAGCAATGAACAATCTAAAATGATATTAAGGAAAAAAATTGCACTCACAATACAATAAAAAATAATAAAACACTTGGGAAAATATCAACAAAAGAAGTGTAAGACTCATACACTGAGAATTTCGAAACAATGTTTTGTGAAGATCTAAATAAATGGAGAAATATGTTATGTTCCATGGCATTTTATTATATTTATAGCATAGTTTTATTATAGTTATAAAATCAGTTTTTTTTCTTTTTAATGGAGTTCTTTTTCAAGTTTGATTTTTTCTTTTTTCTTTTCTTTTTTGTGTGTGTTTGTTTGTTTGTTGAGACAGGGTTTCACTCTGTCACCTAGGCTGGAGTGCAGTGGCACGACCTCAGCTCACTGCAACCTCCACCTCCTGGGTTCAAGCCATTCTCCTACCTTAGCCTCCAGAGTAGCTGGGACTAAAGGTAGGCACCACTACGCCTGGCTAATTTTTGTATTTTTTTGTAGAGACAGGGTTTCACCATGTTGGTCAGGCTGGTCTCGAACCCCTGACCTCAAGTGATCCACCCACCTTGGCCTTCCAAAATGCTGGGATTACAGGCGTGAGCTACTATGCCCAGCCCCGAATTTGATTTTATTATACCAATATTATCTTCTCCCCCTCCCACAGTTCCCCAATCACTTCTCTACACACTCTGGTCTGGCACAGTTTCAAATTTGTGGAGTTGATATCTGGGGCTCCTACTGAAGGAGGATAAAAACAGAAGGAATTTGGCACGGGGCTCCTCCATCTTCCACACATGCGGCATTTGTTCTGAGAATGTCACCTCCCTCACAGTGCATGTCAGAATGGCACGCCAGCATGGGCCTCTGGTCTAGCACACAGAAAGGGTAAAAAGTACACATGGTGACCATTGTCACTTTGCAGATTTCCTGCCTCCCACTCACATGTCTGAGACCAGTTTTGCTACTGTTGCACCGCTAACCACAGAAGCCTGAAAGGGAAACTACTTTCTTTCTTTTTTTTCTTCTTTTTTTTTTTTTTTTTTTTTTTGAGATGGAGTCTCACTTTGTCGCCAGGCTGGAGTGCAGTGGCACGATCTCAGCTCACCGCAACCTCCAACTCCCTGGTTCAAGCTATTCTCCTGCCTCAGCCTCCCAAGTAGCTGGGATTACAGGCATGCACCACCACACCCAGCTAATTTGTGTATTTTTAGTAGAGACAGGATTTCACCATGTTGGCCAGGCTGGTCTTGATCTCCTGACTGTGTGATCCACCCGCCTTGGCCTGTCAAAGTGATGAGATTACAGGCGTGAGCCACTGCGCCCAGCCAGGGAAAATAAGTTTTCAATAGAGAATTTTCTATTAAGGAAGAGAGCGTTCTTTCAGCAAAGACAGACTTTAGCCACACCTGTTTTTATAAGGATTTGAGGGGAGGGAAATATGCCAAGAGACAACTTCAGAAGTTTATAAAGACAAGAGCGACCTCTCCAAAACAGCTAGGAGAGTGGGTCTTTAGTGGTGAGGTCTTCATCTCTGTCTGATCTCTCTAGGCTGAAGGACAGATGTGAATTTGCTGTGAAGGGATATTCTTCTCAAGGACACTTACCGTCTGTTTCCTCGGGATAGGAAAGTAAGTCATCAGTGTCAAGAACCTTACTGGTAAAACAATAAAACAATGTATTCATTCGGATTTGTGCTCTTTAAGTGAGAGGGGTTCTAGAACAGCCTTTCTGTCTGGACCCCTCGATGGTAAACCATCCCGTGTGAGGTCTGCTCTTTACTGTGTGGACGAGGCCAGGGCTGTCATTTGACATCCGTGGCCACAGCCCGGAGTCGGCCAGCTCCGGTGCGATTGTACTTAGTACATCAGTAGTCACGAGAAAACTGGCTAAGAAAACACGGAGCTTCAACTGGAACAAAATGTTATACGTGCAACACCCATGACCGTGTGGCTGTTTTATCCCCATTGCTCCTTTCTTTTCTGCAGAAGGTTCTTTTTAAATTTTAACGTATATTTGTCCAATTGTTTGGTAATGCATTTCCATGTTTTCAGAAATAGTGAATCAAATCTGGACTGGAACAACACTCCCTCACTTACCTCCTGCACCCAGCGCCTGCCTCGCTGTGGGAATGCCCCATCCTTGGTGTCTTAAAATTTGCAGAGCGTCTTTACTTGTACATGAGACATGTGCATATACAGAGCAAAAATTCTACATGACCTCTCTTACGTGTGGACTCTAAAAATGTCACACTCACAGAAGTGGAGAGTAGAATGATGGTTACCAGAGGCTGGAGGGAGGGGCGGGCAGGGAAAGGGGAGAGGTTGGTCAATGGGTACAAAGTTATCATCAGTTAGAAGGATTAAGTTCTGGTGCTCTATTGCACCGCGTGATGACTATAGTTAATACTAATGTATTGTGTATTTGAAAAGACCTGAAGGAGAGGATTTTCAATGTTCTCACCACAAAGAAATGGTAACTATCGGAGGTGATGGATATGCTAATTAGCCTGGTTGTATCATTCCCCAGTGTATATGTGTATCAAAGCATCACACTGTATCCCATAAATACATGCAATTATTTTTTAATTAAATTTTTTTTAAAACTTAGGCCAGGCTTGGTGGCTCATGCCTGTAATCCCAGCACTTTGGGAGGCTGAGGAGGGGGGATCATTTGAGGTCAGGAGTTTGAAACCAGCCTGACCAACACAGGGAAACCCCCTCTGTACTAAAAATACAAAAATCAGCCAGGTGTGGTGGCATGTGCCTGTAATCCTAGCTACTCAGGAGGCTGAGGCAGGAGAATCACTTGAACCCAGGAGGCAGAGGTTTCAGTGAGCCGAGATCACACCACTGTACTCCAGCTTGAGCGACAGAGCACAGGCTCTGTCTCAAAAAAAAAAAAAAAAAAAAAAAAAAACCTAAAAACTTCAAAAATAAATGTGTATCTTATTGTCCCAAATGTTTCACACACCAAAAAACCATTCTGTTCTAAACCTTGTTTTTCTTTTCATTGAACAATAATTTTTGGAGAGCTTTCCAAAGCAGCACATACAGAAATTCATTTTTTGTAGCCCTATAGTATTTTATCTTTGCACAATTTATTTCAAAGCCTCTATTGAGGGACACGTGGACTGTTTACAATGCTTTACTATTATTAAAAAAAAGAATGCTGCAGTGAATTACCTTACACATATATCTTTTGCGTTGTATCTATGGAATAAATTCCTAGAAATAGAATTGGGAGAGATATACATTTGCAATAAATATCACCAGACTGTCCTTTGTAGGCTTTGGCTTATCACTTTATAACATAAAAATTTTTATAAGATATATCCTTACCTCATACCGTATAAAAAATTAACTCACAATGAAACAAAAGCCTACATGTAAGAGAATACACAGGGATAAATCCTGATGATCTCAGATTTGGCAATGGGTTCTTTGTTCTGAGAATCCTGACTCCCTCACATGTGTGTCAGAAGCTCAAGCAACAAGAGAAAAACATAGATGAAATGAATTTCAACAAAATTTTAAACTTTTGTGCATTGAAGAACTCTATCAAAAAAGTGAAATGACAACCCACAGAATGAGAGAATATGTTTGCCAACTGTATATATCTGTTCAGGGTCTGTCTAATATTGTCCTGTGATTTCCCAGATTTTTTTTTTTTTGAGATGGAGTCTCGCTCTGTTGCCCAGGTGGGAGTGCAGTGGCACGATCTCAGCTCACTGAAACCTCCGCCTCCCATGTTCAAGCCATTCTCCCACCTCAGCCCCCCAATTAGCTGGGATTACAGGCACACGCCACCACACCTGGCTAATTTCTGTATGTTTAGTAGAGATGGGGTTTCACCATTTTGACCAGGCTGGTCTCAAACTCCTGACCTCAAGTGATTTGATCTCAAGTGATCTGCCCGCCTTGGCCTCCCAAAGTGCTGGGATTACAGGCGTGAGCCACTGCGCCTGGCCTTAAATTCTTTATGTCTATTTGGCATCTAGTAACTGCAAGGCCAGCAGACAAGTGTTTACCTCTCTCCTTCAAGAAGGGGCATTCCCCTCCAAGGATGGGGCATTCCCACACTGAGGCAAGGCTGGGTGCAGGAGGCAAGTGAGGGAGACTTGTTCCCGTCCACGTTTGATTCACTGTTTCCAAAAACATGGAAATGCATTATCAAACAATTGTACAAATATACGTCAAGTTGCCTGGAATTCTCCTTTCGTGTGCAGACAGGCTGATCCAAGTCTGTGCCTCCACCTACCTTCTATATAACTCTCACACACCAAACCAATACTTCCCTTATCCTAAATCATGCCAAGGCCAGGTTCCAGGCAACTAGAGACCACCCCCTATAGCCCAGGCTCACCCATGTTATTCAAAGTAGCCAGTCCTAAACTGATGGCCCGGCCCTGCCTTGCCTTTCCTGCAGAAACTCCAGTAAGGGCTATGGCCCATGCCTTCTCACTCATCTTTTGCCTCTTGACCATCCTAACGCTTTTGCTGTGGCCCTGCGTGTTGTGGCATGTCCCCTCCTCTCAGGAACTGTAAGAAAACTCTTCTTTCAGTAACATTGGCCTCTCCACATCATCATTCAGTCACCTCCATAAACTAAAATCCTGCCGTTACAATTGAGACAAGTATCCATAATATATAAAGAATAGCCACAACTCAACAATAAAAACACAACCCAAATCAAACATGAGCAAAGATCTTGAACAGACAGTTCTCCAAGGAGGATATACAAATGGCCAGCAAGCCCAGGAAAAAGATGCCCAACATCATTAATCATCAGGGAAATGCAAACCAAAACCACCATGATGCGAACAATATGAATGTCATGAAGGCCGCTGAGCTGTACAATTAAAAATGCCTCAAATAGGCCAGGTGCAGTGGTTCATACCTGTAATCCCCGCTCTTTTGGAGGCCAAAGTGAAAGGATTCCTTGAGCCCAGGAGTTCAAGACCAGCCTGGGCAACATGGGGAGAACCCAGCTCTACAAAAAATAAAAAATTAGCTGGGTGTAGTGGTACATGCCAGTAGTCCCAGCTATTCGGAAGGCTGAGGTGGGAGGATCACTTGAGCCTGGGAAGTTGAGGCTGCAGTGAGCTGTGACTGCACCACTGCACTCCAGCCTGGGCAAGAGTGAGACTTTGTCTCACAACAACAACAACAACAGGCTAAAATTATAACTTTTATGTGCTGCATATTTTACCACGGTAAGAAAAAAATAATTAAAGCATTGTGTTAGTCAGGGTTCTCCAGAGAAATAGAACCAGTAGAATTTGTTTGCTTGTTTATAAGCTATTGATTGGCTCATCTAGAACCAGAAATACCATTTGACCCAGCAATCCCATTACTGGGTATACTATAAATCATTTTACTATAAAGGCACATGCACACGTGTGTTTACTGCAGCCCTATTTACAATAGTAAAGACTCGGAACCAACCCAAATGCCCATCAATGACAGACTGGATAAAGAAAATGTGAGACATATATATATCATGGAATACTATGCAGCCATGAAAAAGAATGAGTTCATGTCTTTGGAGGGTCATGGATAAAGCTGGAAACCATCATTCTCAGCAGACTAACATAGGAACAAAAAACTAAACACCACATGTCTCACTCATGAGTGGGAGTTGAACAATAAGAACACATGGACACAGGGAGGGGAACATCACACACCAGGGCCTATTCGGGGTGGGGGGAAAGGGGAGGGAGAGCATTAGGAGAAATACCTAATGCATGTGGGGCTTAAAACCTAGATGACAGGTTGATAGGTGCAGCAAACCACCGTGGCACATGTATACCTACGTAGCAAACTTGCATGTTCTATGCATATATCCCAGAATTTAAGTAAAATTAAATTAAATTAAATTAAAGAGATATTGATTGGATCACATCATTCTGGAGGCTAAGTCTCGCTGTGAACCACCTGTGAACTGGACCCCCAGGAAAGCCTGTGGTGTCCCAAAGTCCAAGAGGTGGAGAATCAATAGTGTAGATTCTAGTCCAGGTCTTAAGGCCTGAGAACCAGGAGTGGTGAGGGCTGGAGAAGATTGATGTCCCACCTCAGTAGTCAAGCAGAGTTAATTCAACCTTCCTCTGCCTTCTTGTTTTATTCAGGCCCTCGGTAGATTGATAATGCCCACCCATGTTGACCATCTTCTTTACTCAGTCCAACCATTCAAATGCTAATCTTTTCTGGGAACACCCTCACAAACACACCAGAAATAAGGTTTAACCAACCAGCTGGGTATCCCATCACCCAGTCAAGTTGACACATAAGAGTAACTATATCAAGCATAGACCATAAAAACGAAACCAAAACATCACAGTGATACACCACTTCGACTTACGAGTAAGGCTGTATGGAAACAAGAAAGCCCCTAAAAAACAGAGCATAACAAATGTTGTTGAGGATGTGGAGAAACTGAGACACTCATACATTGCTGGTGGAAAGGAAAAATGGTGCAGCCACTGTAGAACAGCTGGGCAGTTCCTCAAAACATTAAATACTGAGTTACCATTCGATCCAGCAATTCTACTCCCAGGTATATATCCAGGAGAAATAAAAACGTGTCCACACAAAAACTTGAACACGAACATTCGCAGCAGCACTATTCATAATAGCCAAAAGGTGGAAACAACCCGAACACCCGACAACTAATGAATAGATCAACAAAATGTAGTTTGTCCACACAATGGAGTATTATTTGGTCATAAAAATAGGCCAGGCGCGGTGGCTCATGCCTGTAATCCCAGCACTTTGGGAGGCTGAGGCGGGTGGATCACTTGAGGTCAGCAGTTCAAGACCAGCCTGGCCAAATGGGGAAACCCCGTCTCTACTAAAAATACAAAAATTAGCTGGGCGTGGTGGCGCATGCCTGTAATCTCAGCTACTCAGGAGGCTGAGGCAGAAGAATCGCTTGAACCTGGGAGGTGGAGGTTGCAGTGAGCCGAGATCAAGCCACTGCACTCCAGCCTGGGCGACAGAGCGAGACTCTATCTCAAAAACAAACAAACAAACAAAACCCGTAAGATTCCAACCTTTTGGGCTCAGCAATTACACTCCCAGAAGTCATGCCTCAAATGCACTTTTCTGTCTTCTAGGTCTTTTCTCCTCTCTGTCCTAATCTCCTCACCATGCCTCAAGTGATGCCAATAAATGGGTAATAATTCCCTTAAACTCCGCGGAATTAATTTCTTTTTGACTACAGGAATTCACAGTTCAAAACAAAATAACCCCAGATTCCTTAATAAATAGAAACCTTAAAGTTCCTTCTAAAAAGATTCACAGCTATAAAAGTAATAAATGAATCGCCCAAAATACTGCACTGTGGGTCGGGTTAATAATCCTACTGGACAGGAGCTGGCATGACTCAGTTTGGGCGGCCGAGCCCAGACATCAGCATATGTGCTACTGTAGTGTCCTCTTCTGGCCGAATACAAAATCAAATTTATGTGGCCGCTTTTAGTCAAGTTTTCCATAGCTGCTTACAGGCACTGAGTTTCCTGCAACTTCCTGTTTATTGCCTCTGCTCTCCTCAAGTTCTCAGCTTTTTCTTGCATCAGCTAGGCTTCCCTCCTCCTCCTCAGGGAAGATCAAGATCCCCTGATATTCCTAATCTCAGCTCCCAAGATTTGCCCCTTCCACTACCCTGTTTCCTGGCTGTTTGCACCATAGCCTCCCACCTTGAGTAAGTCTAGTTCCATCTGTTCTCTCTTATCTATCTGCCTCCGTACTGGCCATTTACCATGTGCCAACATTGCATCTGGGCCTCTGCACTCATGACCTACCTGCCGTTCCCTCACTCACTGCCCCATCTCACCTACACTTGCCTGAGCACTCTCCGTTGATTCCTTGATCCGGGTTTTATAAAATGAGGTCTGTGGACAATCTACATTCTCTCCACCTGGCTGCTTGCTACCGGGAAGATTCCTGAGCTCCCTGAATCAGACCTTCTGGAATCCTGGAACCCGCATTTATAATAAATACCCTAAATAATTTTTATGTACATGCACACACATACACACAAACACACACACAACATAAAAACCACCCTGGGCTGGGCACAGTGGCTCACGCCTGTAATCCCAGCACTTTGGGAGGCCGAGGCGGGTGGATCATGAGGTCAGGGGATCGAGAACATCCTGGCTAACACGGTGAAACCCCGTCTCTACTAAAATACAAAAAATTAGCCGGGCATGGTGGCGGGCACCTGTGGTCCCAGCTACTCGGGAGGCTGAGGCAGGAGAATGGCGTGAACCCGGGAGGCGGAGCTTGAAGTGAGCCGAGATCGCGCCACTGCATTCCAGCCTGGGTGACAGAGCGAGACTCTGTCTCAAACAACAACAACAACAAACAACCTGATGTTTTTGTTTGTTTTACTAAGCCATATTATCTTGTCCAGAAACTTGCCATGGCTCCAAGCCATCTAAAGATTTAAATGCAAAAGACTCAGATTGGCTTTCAAGGCTTTTGGTAAATTGTTTTATATATTTTTTGTCCTTTCCTGTAAGAGGATTATATTTCCCCTTTCCCAGGGATGGCAGGCATGGCCAAGTGACTTGCTTTGGCCAATGAAACGTGAATAGCTGTAACATATGCCACAGTCAAGCGGACACTACGAAAACCACTGAACAGTTCTCCCATATTTTCTTTCCCTTGGCCAGAATTGATGATAACCCAGATCGAAGCTGCTTCTGCAGCCTGACCCCAGAACAAAGTAGCCATGGAGCAGAGCTACAGATACCCACAAGGGAAATGTAATGTAAGAGAGAAATAACCTTGTAGTATTGCTGTGATTTGGAGAGTCCTTTGTTACTGCAGTTTAACTGCCTAAGCCGACTGTTACACAGTATTTCACAATTTGCTTTTCTAACTCTATTTCCCATTATTCCCTAACACTTATTCCAACTCCTGCCAGACTGAACTACTTGCTTTTCCCCAAAGACCAACAAATTTCTCCAACTCGATGCAGTTATTTGCTTCCTATCTCCTGCCTGCCAACAATACCTCTCAAAGTTTAATTTCAACCTTCAAGTTCATCTCAAGCGCTACTTTCTCTGTGCAGGGGTGTCTGATCTTTTGGCTTTCTGGGCCACACATAAGATACACTAACACTAATGATGACTGGTGAGCTTAAAAAAAAAAAAAAAATCTCATAATGTCTAAAGAGAGTTTATGAATTTGTGTTGGCCCACATGCAGCCTGCGGTACACAAGCTAGACAAGCTTGGTAAAAAGCCCTTCCCCATTCCTTTGATGCCAACTCCTGTAAACTATGTTTATTGTTTTTACATATTTTCTTATCACCTCCGCCAAGAAAAAAATCATAAACTCCTTGACATTAAAGACTATCTTATTGGCCAAGTGCAGTCTCTCACACCTGTAATCCCAGCACTTTGGGAGGCCGAGACAGGCGGGATCATTTGAACTCAGGAGTTCGAGACCAGCCTGGCCAACATGGTGAAACTATGTCTACTAAAAATACAAAAATTAGCCAAGAATGGTAATGTGCTTCTGTAATCTAAGCTACTTGGGAGGCTGAAGCAGGAGAATCACTTGAAACCCAGGAAGCGGAGGTTGCAGTGAGCCGAGATCACACCACTGCACTCCAGCCTGGGAGACAGAGCAAAAAAAAAAAGACTATCTTACTCACCACTGTATTCCTTGAAGCTTTGCAAATAGTAGGTATCCACTCAAATATTTATCAAATTAGCACATTCAATTAGAGAACTGCTGTTTAATATGTTTATGATTTTTTTACAGGAAGATTTTAAAGAACATTTAACATACTCGTTGGGGAAGCAAAATTAACATGCAAGAAGAATTAAAAATCATAGCAAATAGCAAAGATTCCTACTGAGTAAAATATGGGCCAGGCACGGTGGCTCACATCTGTAATCCTAGCACTTTGGGAAGCCAAGGCAGGCAGATTGCTTGAGGCCAGGAGTTCGAGACCAGCCTAGGCAAAATAGCAAGACCTCATCGCTACTAAAAATCAAAAAACTTAGCCAGGCTTGTTGGTGTGCACCTATAGTCCCAGCAACTTGAGAGGCTGAGGTGGGAGAATCACTTGAGCCCTGGTAGTGGAGGTTGCAATGAGCCAAGATCATGCCACTGTACTCCAGCCTGGGTGACAGAGCAAGACCCCATCTCAAAAAAATAAAAAAATAAAAATAAAGTATAACTCAAAGTTTAATGAATCTCTTTCTCTCTCTCTCTGTAAAAATAAGCATGTCTTGACCTTCATCTCTCTCCCTGGATATACTCAACAGATCTTAAAGTAAAACTTCAGCAAAGGGAAACAATGTGTCACACGACTCATGAGTTACGACCCCTATTGTTACAGTCCATATGCTAAAAGCAAGGATTTTTCTAATTATGGAACAAATTAGCTTATGTAAATTCTTAGACGTAGGAAAAATGTATTTCCCTGCTTTTGATTAAAAGCCAACAAAATATAATTCCAATTTTAAAACAAATCCCCTTACCAAACCCCAACAGCAAAGAGCTGCCCCTACAAACCTCACAGCAAATAGTCCTTATTCTCAGTGACTAGCAGCTGCCTCTTTTCTCACTCCTCTCCAGCTTCAATTAACCTAATGCCCTCTGAGACATTTTGGCAGTAATTGCAAAGCTTCTTCAGGTTTGGGAATCTAATTTAATTAGATTGGCGAGATTTGATTTTAGATGTTTCTCCTCAATACCAATTCAAAACTTAATACTTACTTTGCTTTTGTTTCCTGGTAATAACTGGTTTACGGCCCTGAGAAGAAAAATTGGGGCCAATAAAACAAGCTGGATTAGCCTGGTTCTTCACTGACTCCACAATCGGCCTACCATTTGTGCAAAGTCCACTCCAGGAGAAAAATGCTTTGAAGGTAGGACTCTAACATCCTAATGTGTCCGGACTCAGTGGGTTCTTGGTCTCACTGACTTCCAGAATGAAGCCGTGGCCCCTCGCGGTGAGTGTTACAGTTCTTAAAGGCGGCATGTCCGGAGTTTCTTCCTTCTGGTGGGGTTCGTGGTCTCGCCGGCTCAGGAGCGAAGCTGCGGACCTTCGCGGTGAGTGTTGCAGCTCTTAAGGCGGCGCGTCTGGAGTTATTCATTCCTCCTGGTGGGTTCGTGCTCCCGCTGGCTTTAGGAGTGAAGCTACCGACCTTCACCGTGAGTGTTACAGCTCATAAAGGCAGTGTGGACCCAAAGAGTGAGCAGCAGCAAGAGTTATTGCAAAAAGCGAAAGAACAAAGCTTCCACAGCTTGGTAAGGGAACCCCGGCGGGTTGCCACTGCTGGCTCCGGCAGCCTGCTTTTATTCTCTTATCTGGCCCCACCCACATCCTGCTGATTGGTCTATTTTACAGAGAGCCAGTGGTCTGTTTTGACAGGGCACTGATTGGTGCGTTTACAATCCCTGAGCTAGACACAAAGGTTCTCCATGTCCCCACTAGATTGGCCAGATACAGAGTGTGGATTGGTGCATTCACAAACCCTGAGCTAGACACAGGGTGCTGATTGGTGTGTTTACGAACCTTGAGCTAGATACAGAGTGCCGATTGCTGTATTTACAATCCTTTAGCTAGACATAAAAGCTCTCCAAGTCCCCACCAGAGGCAGGAGCCCAGCTGGCTTCACCCAGCGGATCCCGCACAGGGGCCACAGGTGGAGCTGCCCGCCAGTCCCGCGCCCTGCGCCTGCACTCCTCAGCCCTTGGGTAGTTGATGGGACTGGGCACCGTGGAGCAGGGGACGCTCTGGCCACACAGGAGCCCACGGAGCTGGGAAGGCTCAGGCATGGCGGGCTGCAGGTTCCAAGCCCTGCCCCGCGGGGAGGCAGCTAAGGCCCGGCGAGAAATCGAGCGCAGCGCCGGTGGGCCGGCACTGCTGGGGGACTCAGCACACCCTCCGCAGCCGCTGGCCTGGGTGCTGCACTCAATTTCTCGCCCGGCCTCTCTAAAGAGGCCATTGTAACGATGGAGCTGTGCCTGTGGAGGCTGTTGTGAGGCAGTAGGCTCATCTGCGGAGACTGCCGTGAGGTAGGGTATGGGCCTAAATAGGCCATTGTGAGTCATGAGCTTCATCTGTAGAGGCTGACTGGAGAGAGTTCTGGGCCTGGCGAGGCTGCTGGGAGCTAGGAGCTGGGCCAAAAGATTTAAGCACATTTACATTTATTAGGCACTTCATTTCCATTATTACACTGTAATATGTAATAAAATAATTATAGAACTCACCATAATGTAGAATCAGTGGGCGTGTTAAGCTTGTTTTCCTGAAACTGGATGGTCCCACCTGAGCGTGATGGGAGAAAGTGACAGATCAATAGGTATTAGATTCTCATAAGAACAGGGCAACCTAGATCCTTCACATGCACGGTTCACAACAGGGTGCGTTCTCCTATGAGAATCTAATGCTGCTGCTCATCTGAGAAGGTGGAGCTCAGGCGGGAATGTGAGCAAAGGGGAGTGGCTGTAAATACAGGCGAAGCTTCCCTCACTCCCTCACTCGACACCACTCACCTCCTGCTGTGTGGCTCCGTACGGCTCCATGGCTCAGGGGTTGGGGACCCCTGCTCAAGTGCATCCAAAGCGACCCTTCCCACACCAGTCTTCATAGTGGTCAAGGGCAGCAACCACTTAGCTCCCAAGGCATGTGCCTCAGCTGGCATTTCGTCACAATCAACAGTAAGTGGTAGCTTGAGTCATTGTGAGGTCACTTCCTGGAAATCACCAGCATCCCATTTCCCACTGGCAAAGAGCTCAGCACTGCCCCCTGGGAAACAAAACCTATGCCCAAATCCCATCTGTGTGGGTTTATCTCCTAGGACCCTTCCTAACACATTAGTCAGAGTCCAATCAGGAAGCATAAACCACTCAAAAGTTTAAAGTGGTAAAATTTAATACAGAGAATTATTCATTATAACAGGTGAACAGCATAATGAGAGATTGGCTAGCACAAAGTAAAGAGAACTCTAGAGAATACAGGACTAGCCCAGGCCAGGCATGGTGGCTCATGCCTGAAATTCCAGCAATTTGAGAAGCTAATGCGGGAGGATTGCTTAAGGCCAGGAGCTAGAGACCGGTCTGGACAACACAGTGAGACCCTGTCTCTATCCAAAAGAAGAAAAAAGTTAGCTGGGAGTGGTGGTGCACACTTGTAGTCCCAGCTACTCGGAATGCTGAACTTTGAGCCTGGGAGGTCAAGGCTGCAGCGAGGCATGATTATGCCACTACAGTCCAGCCTGGTGACAGAGCAAGACCCTGTCTCAAAGAACAAAACAACAACAACCGTTTACAGACAGAAAAGAGATAGAGCTAATAAGCTGAGGAAAGATGTTGAAATGTGACAAGTAAAGTAACATGAGGTCTTTTGTCTATTTAAAATAATCAAACAAAAAATGACTTACTAAATTATAATACCCTGTGCTGGCAAAGGTGCAGTGAAATGGGCACTTTCTTATACTATGAGGGGTGTTTAAATTGTGTATAAGCCTTCCCGGGTAAAGCCTGTCATTTTTTTAAAATAATGGAGACAGGGTCTCACCATACTGCCATACTGCCTCCTCCAACTCTTGGCCTCAAGCAATCCTCCTCTCTTAGCCTCCCAAAGTGCTAAGACTATAGCTGGGAGGCACCCAAAACCCTGTCAATTTACATCAAGGGTAATGAGAATGTCCATTCACCATGACTCACAGTAATCTTACTTCTGGGGAGACAATTCAATCTAAACAAAAGGTCATCTGTACACACACAGTAAAAATCTGGGAGTAACTGAAGACAGAGTTGGTAAGTGAAATAAGAAACAGTTCTAAGAAATTAAACCATGGTATCAATAGGCACCTGGTATAAAATGTCAGTTGATGTTAGCTGCTACTTTTTTGTTGTTTTGAGACAGGGTCTCACTCTGTCACCCAGGCTGGAGTGCGGAGGCCTGATCATGACTCACTGCAGTCTCAGCCTCCCTGGGCTCAAGTGATCCTCCCACCTCAGCCTCCCAAGTAGCTGGGACTACAGGAACGTGCCACCACACTAGGCTAATTCATGTATTTTCCTGTAGGGATGGTGACTCCCCCTTTGTTTCCAAGGCCTATCGCAAACTCTTGGCCTCAAGCCATCCTCCTGCGTCAGCCTCCCAAAGTGTTGCGATTACCAGTGTGAGCCACCACACCTGGCCAGCTGCTACTTTTAGCAATATTATTATTATTATTCCACTCAATTAAAAATTTTTATTTTCAAGGCTATGCAACAGTATGTATCCTACAGCGTAATTGTAAAAACATATACAGTCGCCGTCCCTCAGTATACAGAATTAGTTCCAGCCCCCCCATCTCTGCATATACCAAAATCCATGCTTACTCGTGTTTCGCTGTCACCCCTCTGGAATCCACGTATACGAAAATTCCAAATATTAGTTGGGCATAGTGGCAAGCACCTGTAGTCTCAGCCAATTGGGAGGCTGAGATGGGAGGATCGCTTCAGCCTGGAAGGTTGAGGCTGCAGTCAGCTGCGATAGCACTACTACCCTCCAGCCTTGGACAACAGAGGGAGACCCTGTCTCAGAAAAAAAAATAAATAAATAAAACAGGTTAGAAATTGTAATGAGGTCTGTTGGGCAAAATTCCATATAAGCAAAGTATAAATTAATAAAGCAAATAGTGATAAATTAGTACGACTGACTTTCTGGAGTTTCTGACAATAAAAGTAAGGAAAATGCAAAACACAAAGACAGAGAGTAAAAAGAGAAATTAGGAAAGCATTCTACATGTTTAATAGGAAGACACTGGTCATGTTCGCGCAGCGGCAGTATGTCGTGACATGACAGACCTTGGAGAGAAGTTAACAGATGAGGAAGTTAATAAAAATCATCAGAGAAGCAAAATACTGGTAGCGACACTCAAGTAAACCACGAAATTTCCATAACTTATGTCAGCAAAGTGGGAATATTGTACAGTGTGTGTTGAAGTTCCTATACAACATTGTTTATCTGCCGTTTGTTTGTTTGTAAGGAATGTATATACTAAAAGTTCTTATTGCTGTCAAAAGAATATGTGTGAATAAGTCATTTTAACTTATTCTTCGTTTTTCTTTTATCTTCCTGCCATCATCCCACAGCCTTACTTTAGAAATTTTTTCTTTAGAAAATTGAACAAGTGCTCCTTGTGGTGGCACACACCTCGAGGATGGGAGGCAGGGGTGGAAGGGTCACTTGAGGCCATTAGTTTGACACCAGCCTGGCCAACAAAGTGAGACCCCATGTCTACAAAACAATTTAAAAATTAGCCAAGTATCGTCATGTATACCTACAGTCCTAGCTACTCAGGAGGCTCAGGTAGGAGTACCCTTAGCCCAGGAGTTCAAGGCTGCAGTGAGCTGTGATAGCACTACTGTACTCAAGCCTGGGTGACAGGGTGAGACCCCATCTCCTAAAATAAAAAACAAAGAAAAAAAGTAGTTCAAGTAGCAAGCTGTATGTGGCTTAGTCTGAATATTTGTAAACTAGAAATTCTCAATCTTTTGGGGTCTAACATCCCTTTACCTTTTTTAACTTTATTGAAGATCTCTAAGACTATTTCTTTCTGTAGATAATTATATGAAAACTAGAAAATAAGACCCAAATTTTTAAATATTATTCATCACATATTAAAGCCATTACATGTTGATATAAGATTTTAAAAATATTTAATATTCATTACATATTAATAATAAAACCATTACATGTTGATATAATACTTTTTTTTCTTTGAGACAAAGTCTTGTTCTCTTGCCCAGGCTGGAGTGAAGTGGCTCAATCTCAGCTCATTGCAACCTCCGCCCCGCAGGTTCAAGTGATTCTCCTACCTCAGCCTCCCAAGTAGCTGGGATTACAGGCGTCCACTACCATGTGCAGCTAATTATTGTATTTTCTTTGTAGAGAAGGAGTTTCACCATGTTGGCAAGGCTGGTCTTGAACTCTTGACCTCAGGTGATCCACCCGCCTGGGTCTCCCTAAGTGCTGGGATTACAGGTGTGAGCCACCGCGCCCACCCCGATTAATGTATGTTTTAAAACACTGATTAGTCAGGCAACAACACCGGGCAGGGCTCTCCTCATTCCCAGCGACGCAAACCCCACTGCACGGCTGAGGGGTTGCAAGGGCTGCAGAGCCAAAAGGCTCTGACTTGAGATATTATTTTACTTGTATTTTTATTTGTATTGTGAGACAGGTACTGCTCTGTCACCCAGACTGGAGTGCAGCTGTGCATTTACAGCTCGCTGCAGCCTCGACCTCCTGGGCTCAAGCCATCTTCCTGCCTCAGTTCCCCAGTAGCTGGTAGTACAGTTGAGTGTCACCATGCCTGGTTATTTTTTTAATTTTTTTGTAGAGTGAGGGTTCTTGCTATGTTGCCCAAGCTGGCCTCAAACTCCTGACCTCAAGAGATCTGCCCACTTCAGCCTCCTGAGTAGCTGAAACTACAAGTACACATCACCATGCCTAGCTACATTTATTTAATTTTGAAAAATATTTTTGTAAAGAGCAGATCTTGCTGTGTTGTCCAGGCTGGTCTTGAACACCTGCCCTTAAAAGATACTCGCACCTCTGCTTACCAAACAGCTGGGACTACAGGCATGAGCCATTGCAATGAGCCTGAAGAGATTTCTTTAATCTAGCATCCCATACTTGGTAGGATTGGGAAAGGCAGTAGTGTTTTTTTAAATTACTTAATAATTTCAGTAACAATCAAACTCAACCTTGACCACTGCCTTCTCTCACACCCCATATCCAGTCTGTCAGGAAATCCTGTTGATTGTCTTCGACATCTACTAAAGATCCACACCCAGCAACTCCCTGGCCTCCTCCCCTACTTCTCCCCTCTGACCATCTCTCAACACCACGACGACCCTGGTCAGGACCACCATCATCTCCCGCCTGGATGTTGCCAAAGCTTGGACCCCGTGCTTCTATCACATCTTCCCACAGTCTTTCTCAACTCAGCAGCCAGAGAATGCTTTTAAATCGGGAGACAGATCATGTCGCCTCTCTGCTCAGAACCCTCCCGCAGTTCCCATCTGAGTCAGAGTAAAAGCCAAAGCCCCACCAATAATCTCCCAGGGCTTATGTGATCTGTACTGATCCCCACCCAGCAACTCCCTGGCTCCCTCCCCTAATTCTCTTCCTCTCTCCATCTGCTCCATGGGCCTCCTTCCAGAGCCAGAGACACACTTCAGACAGTTTATTCTATTGTTTCTGCCTACAATCCTCTTCCCTCAGCACCTTGGCCACCTCCTTCCCCTCCTTCAAATCTTTACTCAATTTTCACTTAGGAGGCCACACCTGACCATTCTATTTAACATTGCCATCTGTCCCCATGCCCACCATGCTCATTTCTTCTTTCTTTACTTTCTTCTTTCTTTTTTTCAAGATCTCACTGTCACCAAGGCTGGAGTGCAGTGGCAAAATCACAGCTCACTGCAACCTCAAATTTCCAGGCTCAAGCGATCCTCCCACCTCAGCCTCCCGAGTACCTGGGACTCCAGGTTCATGCCACCATGCCTGGCTAAATTTTTTAGTATTTTATTTTATTTTATTTTATTTTATTTTATCTTATCTTATTTTATTTTATTTTATTTTGAGACAGAGTTTCACTCTTCTTGCCCAGGCTGTAGTGCAACGGTGCGATCCCGGCTCACTGCAACCTCCACCTCCCAGATTCAAGTGATTCTCCTGCCTCAGCCTTCCAAGTAGCTGGGATTACAGGTGTGTGCCACCACGCCCAGCTAATTTTTGTATTTTTAGTAGAGCCGGGGTTTCACAATGTTGGCCAGGCTGGTGTGGAACTCCTGACCTCAGGTAATCTGCCCGCTTCGGCATCCCAAAGTGCTGGAATTACAGGCGTGAGCCACCATGTCTGGCCAATTTTTTCATTTTTTGTAGAGACAAGGTCTTACTATGTTGCCCAGACTGGTCTTGAACTCCTGGCCTCAAGTGATCCTCCTGCCTAAATTCCTAAAGTGCTGGGATTACCGGCATGAGCCATCATGCCTGGCTTCATGTTCATTTCTTCTTGCTGCTGCAACATAGTTTGCAATTTCCTACATTTAGTGGCTTAAAGCACCACAAATCTACCATCTTACAGTTCTAGGGGCCAGAAACCCAAACTAGGTCTATTAAGGCTAAAGTCAAGGTGTCAGCAGGGCTGCATTCCTTCTGGAGACTCTAATATGTTCCCTTGGCTTTTCCAGCTTCTAGAAGCCACCCCCATTCCTTGGATCATGGCCCCTGACTCCATCTTCAAAGCCAGAGGTGAAGCATCTTCAAATCTCCCTCTCTTACCTCTGCTTTCATCACCACATCTCCTGCTCCAATTCTGAGTCTCCTACTCTCTTTTGTTTATAAAGACCCTTGTGATTGCTGGGCATGGTGGCTCCCACCCAGAATCCCAACACTTTGGGAGGTCAAGGCAGGAGGAACACTTGAGGCCCAAAGTTTGAAACTAGCACGAAAAACACAGTGAGACCACCCCCTCTAGAAAAAAATAAAAATAAATATTAGCCCGACATGGTGGTATGCGCCTGTAGTCCCAGCTCCTTGAGAGGCTGAGGTGAGACAATCCATTTAGCCCAGGAGTTTGAGATCAGCCTGGACAACATAACTCAATCTCATCTCTACAAGGACGAGGTGGGAGGATCACTTGAGCCCAGGAATTTGTGGCCAGCCTGGGCAACAAAAGAAGACCCCATCTGGCCAACACGGCCAACCTGGCCGCCATGGCAAAACTCTGACTCTACAAAAATGAGCTGGGCATGGGTGACATGCATGTGTAGTCCTAGCTACTTGGGAGGTTGAGATGGGAGGATTGCCTGATCTCAGGAGGCCAAAGCTATAGTGAGCTATGATCACATCACTGCACTCCAGCCTGGATGACACAGGAGATTCTGTCTCAAAAAAAAAGAAAAGAAATATATATTTAATCTCTGTCCCTGGTTCCTGGCACAGAGCTTCTAAAGCTCTTACAAAGACCTCAGTGATAGATGTGACAGGAACATCTTTTGTTTTAATATTTGGTCTTGGTCCCAGGTTTCTAACACAAGAGCCTCTAAGAACTTTGGGATCTCCAGCATGGTAAGAATGCATTTGGGGATGTTGTTGAGATGACTGGGTGACTGCAAGCTCCTAAATTTCTTCAAGAGGAGGGCTGATTACCATGCAACCACATGGTAAGAGGCTTGGATCTTTCAGCCTCATGCACTGAACTCCAGGAGGAAGAGGGGCTGGAGACCGACTTAATCACCAACAGCCAAAGATTTTATCAATCATGCTTGCATAATAAAGCCTCCATAAACACCCTGAACAGGGTTTGCAGAGCTTTCAGGGTTGCTGGACACAGGAGATGCTGGGAGGGTCGCATGTTCAACAGAGGGCATGGGAGCTCTGTGCCCCTCCGAACTTAACTTGCCCTGGGTATCTTTCTTTTTTTTTGAGACAGGATCAGGCTCTTTTGTCCAAGCTAGAGTGCAGTGGCACAATCTCAGCTTACTGTAACCTAAGCCTCCCCAGTCCCCAGCTCAAGGTATCCTCTCATCTCAGCTTCCCTAGTAGTTGGAACTCTAGGTGCACAACACCACACTGGTTATTATTATTATTTTTTAATTTTTTATAGAGACAGGTTTTCACCATGTTGCCCAGGCTGGTCTCAAACTCCTGAGTTTAAGCGATCCTCCCACCTTGGCCTCCCAAAGTGCTGAGATTACAGGCATGAGCCACTGCATCCAGCATGCACGTCTCTTTCATTGACTGTTTCTGAGATGTATCCTTCACAATGAACCAGTAATAGGAAATGAACTGGCCAGATGTGGTGGCTCACATCTGTAATCCCAGCACTTTCAGAGGCTGAGGTGGGAGGATCACTTGAGACCAGGAATTTGTGGCCAGCCTGGCCAACACAACAAGACCCCATCTATACAAAAAATAAAAGAAACTAGCCAGATGTGGCGGTGCAGGCATGTAGTCTCAGCTACTAGGGAGGCTGAGGTGGGAGAACCACTGGAGCCCAGACAATCAAGGCTGCAATGAGCTATGACTGCACCATTGCACACCAGCCTGGGCAACAAAATAAGACCCTCTCTCTCAGAAAAAAAGAAAATAAACTGTTTTTCTGAGTTCCGTAAACTGTTCTAGCAAATTATTAAACCCAAGAAGACAGTTATGGGAACCCCCGATTGGTAACAGGTTGGTCAAAAGTATGGTGACAACTTAGGACTTGCCATTGGCATCTGAAGTGAGGATGGCCTCGTGGGACTGAGCCCCTAACTTGTGGGGTCTGTGCTAACTCCAGGTAGTGTCAGAATAAAGTCATGGGATACCCAGTTAATATCCAGAGCACTGAAGAATTTGGTGTAGAAACTCCATACATGCATTCAATCAGAAGTGTGTGAGTAGAGACAAACATGGGCTTTTCTGTCACCTACCTGCTTAACTGCATAGGAGAGGCAATATGTGGTGCTCATGAACAAAGCAAACATTAAAGTCAGACCAGACCCAACATTTGACTCAGTCTTAATATCCAGGTGAGCCTGCGCAAATCATTCATTATTCCTAAGGCTTCATCACTCCATTCATAAAATGGGGATAACTGTGGCACCTACATGTGATTCTGTGAGAATTAATGAAATATTATGCTTGGGGTTATTGTGATCATCATACCTGTTCCAAACTATTTGACAAGGACAGTGATGGATGAAGACATCAAAAAATCAGAAACTGCAATGAGGTCTCTCAGGCAAAATTCCATACAAGCAAACTACTGTGTCTACAAAGCATTCCTGCCACACTTAATTCACCATTCCCTGAACAAAATATGCCATCTTCGTTGTTCAGGTCTGTACTGTGCTGGTTTCCCTTCCCGGGCAGTTTGCGCTATCCCATCCCGGCCCATTCCCCATCCCTCCACCTCCCCCTTCCCTCCCCACTCTCATACAACTCTTCCTCATCTTTCAGGACTTGGCTTCAATGTCACCTTAACTGGAAGCTTCTCTCACTCTCCAGAAGAGCTTCCCATTGCACTTGATGCATGCACTATTATTTGATCATTTTTAAGTTACAGTCCAAATCTTTTTGTACCTGAATAACATGTTGCCCAGTCAGTCTCTCTTCCTGGATTCAGAAGTCCTTCATGGTAGATCCAGCTGGAAGTGACAAAAAGACATCTTTTGACATAAACGGATGACACAGACAGACATAAATTCTTAAATGTCTTAAATGTTATGTGAAAATTAAACAGAATTCAAAGACTTCTGGGGAACACTTAGGAAGTTACTGGGAATGTCATAAAGGGTTAATTTGTATTTTATTTTATTTTTTGAGACAGTCTCATTCTGTCACCTAGGCTGGAGTGCAGTGGTGCAATCAGGCTCACTGCAGCCTTGACCACCTGGGCTCAAGTAATCTCACTCAATTTTTATTTGGTTTAAGAAAGTCTTGGTTGAGGGTGGTGGCTTATGCCTGTAATCTCAGCACTTTGGGAGGCTGAGAGAGGTATATTACTTGAGGCCAGGAGTTTGAGATCAGCCTGGGCAATATATTAAGACCCTGCCTCTACCAAAAAATAGAGTGAACGTGTGGAAGACAATTTTTCCACAGACTGGGAGTGAGGGAATAATTTCAGGATGATTCAAGTGCATTACATATACTGTGCACTTTATTTCTATTATTACTACATAGTAATATATAATGAAATGATTCTACAACTCACTATAACGTAGACTCAGTGGGATCTCTGAGCTTGTTTTCCTGCAACTAGGCTGTCCATCTGGGGTGATGGGAGACAGTAACAGAATATCAGGCATTAGATTCTCATAAGGAGTACACAACCTAGATCCCTCACATGCACACTTCACAACAGAGTTTGTGCTCCTATGAGAATCTAATGCTGCTGCTGATCTGACAGGACATGGAGCTCAGGTGGTCATGCAAGCGATGGGAGGGGCTAGAAATACAGATGAAGTTTCCCTTCACTCGCCTGCTGCTCACCTCCAGCTCTGTGGCCCTGTGGTTGGAGACCGCTGCTCAAGTGCATTTGAAAGGATCCATCCCACGCCATTCTTCAGAGTCAACTTTACTGCTGCAGTGGTCAACTTGTAGCACCCCTAAGCTCGCAGGACATATGCTTCAACTGGCATTTCACAATCAACAGTATGTGGCAGCTTGAGTCATTGTGAGCTCACTTCCTGGAAATCACCAGCATCACATATCCCATTAGCAAGGAGCTCAGCACTGCTCCTTGGATAACCAAACCTATTCCCAAATCCCATCTGTGTGCGTCTATCTCCTGGTACCCTTCCTAGCATCAATTCTGTATTTGTAGGAGTCCAATCAGGAGACACAAACCACTCAAAAGTTTAAACTAGAATGAGCAAGATGGCTCACACCTGTAATCCCAGCACTCTGGGAGGCCAAGGTGGGTGGACTGCTTTGAGCTCAGGAGTTTGAGAACAGTCTGGGAAACACGGCGAAACCTCGTCTCTACAAAAAAACACAAAAATCAGCTGGGTGTGGTGGCACTTACCTGTAATCCCAGCTACTCGGGAGGCTGAGGCAGGAGAATTGCTTGAGCCTGGCAGGTGGAGGCTGCAGTAAGCAGAGGTTGTGCCACTGTACTCCAGCCTGGGTGACAGTGTGAGACCTGGTATCAAAAAGAAAAAACATATATATATATATATATATATGTAAATTTAATATAAAAAGTATTAATTTTGGCCAGGCAAAATGGCTCATGCTTGTAATCCCAGCACTTTGGGAGGCCAAGGCAGACAGATCACCTGAGGTCAGGAGTTCGAGACCAGCCTGACCAGCATAGAGAAACCCCATCTCTACTAAAAATACAAAATTAGCTGGGCATGGTGGCACATGCCTGTAATCCCAACTACTCGGGAGGCTGAGGCAGGAGAATCGCTTGAACCGGCAGGTGGAGGTTGCGCTGAGCCGAGATAGCGCCATTGCACTCCAGCCTGGGCAGCAAGAGTGAAACTCCATCTCAAAAAAAAAAAAAGATTAATTTTTACAGAGGATCAGCACAATGAGGGACACACTAGCACAAAGTAAAGACAACTCTAGAGAATACGGAACTAGCAGAGGCCAGGCATTGTGGCTCATGCCTGTAATCCCAGCAATTTGGGAAGCCTAGGCAGGAGGATCGCTTGAGGCCAGGAGTTGGAGACCAATCAGTGCTAAATAGTGAGACTCTGTGTCTACCAAAAAAAAGAGACATTAGCCAGGTGTGGTGGTGGTGCACACCCGTAGTTCCAGCTACTTGGGAGTCTGGGATGGGAGAAATCCCTTGAGCCTGGGAAGTCTACACTACAGTGAGCCAAGATTGTGCCACTGCACTCCAGCCTGGGCGACAGAGTGAGACCCTGTCTTAGAAAGAAAAAAGAAAAGAAAGTGTTAATCCCCCTATGGGAATCTCCTCTTCTCCTGCCCTCTCTGGAACCTCACTTGTCGGTTCTTCCTCCCACTTTCCTGTATCTTTAACCTATCCCCCACTTTTAGCTCCTTCCCATCATCATTTAAATTACTCAAACTTCTTCTGTTTTAAAAACCTCTCCCTAAACTCAGGGAGAGGTCTCCTGCACACCCATTGAGCCATCTGCTCTCCCTGGTGCCTTCTCCATAGCAGCCTGAGCCATGTCTCTAATCCATGAATCTCATCATGTTACTCCCCCATTTACATCACTTCTCCTTGCCTCAGGGATTAAGTCCAAACTCCTTAACAGCCCCTGCTCTGCCCTGCCTTGCAAGGCAGCCTCACTGCTTGCCCCTCTCCATTTCATCTGCTATGGAGTCCAACTGAGCCTCATCTGCCCCTTGAACACACACTCTTTCTCCTCTGGGAGTCTCTGAAGTGGGTAATATCCTCTGCTTATAATATGCTTCCCCTTAAACCTCTACTCTCTTCCTAGCTAGCTTCGACTCCTCTGTCACTTGTCCGCTTTGGCATCACCTCCTCATAGAAGACTTCTTTGACTCCCAAGATTCTCAGGAGCATGGCAGGTGAAGTGCTCCTCCCATGAATGGATGGAGATTAGGGAGTGTGTGTTATTCATGCTTAATTCACCAGTGCTTAGCTGAGTACCTGCCATAAAATAGTTACTGTGGTGGCCAAAGTAATAACCCCCACCACCACCAATTGCTCATGTCCTATGTTACACAGCACAATTACATAGGAAGGGAGAATTAAGAGTGCAGATAAAATTAATGTTGCTCATCAGCTGACCTTAAAACAAGATTATCCTGGAGTATCTAGGAGAGCCCATGTAATTACAAGCATTCTTTAAAACTGGAAGAGGGAGGCAGAAGGTTAAGAACCAGAGACGGTGGGCACAATGGCTCATGCCTGTAATACCAGTACTTTGGGAGGCCAGGGCAGGAAAATCCCTTGAGTGCAGGAGTTCAAGGTCAGCTGTGGCAACATACTGAGGTCCCATCTCTACAACAAAATAAAAACAAAATTCACTGAGTGTCACGATGCTTACCTGTAGTCCCAGCTACGGGAAGGCTGACATGGTAGGATTGCTTGAGCCTGGGAGTTTGAGGCTATAATGAGCCATGATAGGACCACTGAACTCCATCCTGAGTGACAGGGCAAGGTCCTGTTTCTGAAGAAAAAAAGGACATTGGAATCAGGGTCCTCTCCATCCTGAGGTGCCTACAAGGCATCTCTCTCTGCAAACGAGTAAACATCACCCTCCAACTCCTTACAGAGTGGAGCAACAGGAAAACTCCTTCATCTCATTTCTGTGCTGCTTGGGAGGCCTGGACAGCCCAATAACCAGCTCCTTGCTGATGAAGCAATCAGGAAATGGCTCGAGTTGAGCTAAGGAGAATTTGGGTCCTTCTTTTGGTTCTCAGTAGGCAGGGTAGGGGCCAGGCATGGTGGCTCATACCTGTAATCCTTGCACTGTGGGGGGCCAAGGTGAGAGGATTGCTTGAGGCCAGGAGCTCAAGACCAGCCTGGACAACATAGCAAGACCTGGGTGGCATACACCTGTGGTCCCTACTACTTGGTAGGATGAGGTGGGAGGATTGATCACTTGATCCCAGGAGTTTCAGGCTGCAGTGAGCCATGATCACACCACTGCACTTCAGCCTGGGTGACAGAGCCAGACCATGTCACAAAAAGTTAGAAAGAAAAAAAAAAGAGAGAGAGGGAGAGAGACTATACACAAGCACCACCACATTTGGCTAATTTTTAAATATTCTGTAGAGACAAGGTCTTGTTATGTTGCCCAGGCTAGTCTAAAACTCCTGGCATCAGGCTGGGCATGGTGGCTCATGCTTGTAATCCCAGCACTTTGGGAAGCTAAGGCAGGCAAATCACCTGAAGTCTGGAGTTCGAGACCAGCCTGGTCAACATGATGAAACTCTGACTCTATCAAAAATACAAAAATTAGCTGGGCAGTAGTGGCATGTACCTGTAGTCTCACCTACTCGGGAGGCTGAGGCAGGAGAATCACTTGAACCTGGGAGGTGGAGGTTGCAGTGGACCCCATCACTGCACTCCACCCTGGGTGACAGAGCAAGACTCTGTCAAAAACAACAACAACAATAACAAAAACAAAACAACAACAACAAAAAAAAAACTCCTGGCATCTAGACATCTTCCTGTCTTAGCCTCCCAATGCCCTGGGATTATACTGTTTCCTACAATTGAAGACACTTGTTCTTATACTGCTTTAAGGTATAAAGGAAGAAAAAAAAACGGATAATGGCAAATGTTGGTGAAGGCCGGGCATGGTGGCAGCCTGTAATTCGAGAACTTATGGAGGCTGATGAACTTAGGTAGAACCTTGTTTACTAGAGTATTAGGCATGGGTTTGGGCAACTATTCTAACCAGAGAAACTGGCTTCAGTGAGGGCAAGTTGGCAATCCAAGGTATAGCGTGCATAGGGATGGCAAAATTCAGGGTGACTGAAGCAAAAGCTTCAGAACCAGAAAGACCACATCTGGGAGTAGAGCACAAAACTCTCAAGAGATGAATCTTTGTAAGAGTGAGGCAGAACTATATAGCAGTTTTAGGAGATCTGTTGGTGCCCAGCAAGAGCTCCAAATGGGCTATATGCAGGGATGCAGCCTGTAGTCTCAGGAGAGGAGGTTCACAAAAGTCATTCAGTCCAAGACCTCAAACTGTGTTCTCTACTAAAAGGAATCAAGGTTCCCTAGAGAAATGGCTGACTCCATGTATGGTGCAGTATATTGATCGTGGAACATCTTTTTTTGCCAGAAAGCAAGGAAGCCATCAAAGTCCAACAGGATCACGTCAAAAAGACATGAAAGTCAACTTGAAGAGATAATGATTAACCTAGATGAGACAATGTAAGCATCCAAAACAATAAAGACTGCAATGGCCTGAAATACATCAAATGCAAACAATAATCTATGAGTTCATAATGGTATTCAGAAAAAAAAACTACTGGTCATTAGAGGGAAGGTTACTAGGTCACTAACTTACTACTCTGAAAAGTGACTTAAGATGAGAGGTAGGGTGGAGAATTAGCTATTTATTCAGTCTTTCCTGTACAAACCTAAATTTTTAGGGAGATTGAAGCAGACGAAACAAATCTGGAAAAATGGAGGTAACTGCTTAATCTGCGGGTTGGGTGCATGGAGGTTCAACATATTTCTTTTGTGTATATTTGAACCCCCTACAAAAAAACCACAAGACAGAATGTGAGCCAAGCAGCTTAGGGTTTAGGCAAGGCTTCTGCCTACAAGAGACACCAGGATATGAGGGGCAGTTTTAGCCCTAATGGGCTGAGCCAACTGGAGGTATATAGGGAAGTGCTAAATTGCAGAGGTATCATGTTGCCCAGCACTTGATCAAATCCTAGATCCTAGGTCTGCTTGGTAGCATGCTTCCTAGGTAGTGGATCTGAGGCTACCTATAGAACTTCCTTTGCAGTCATAATTCGCTCAGAAACTACAAAAGTGCTTGCTCTTGAAAATGGAGTCTTTGTCCATTTCATGCTTCTATAAAAGAATACCACAGACTGCATAATTTATAAAAAGGAAAAAAGGAAGGAAAGAAAAAAGGAAGGAAGGAGGGAAGGAGGGAAAAAGGGAAGGAGGGAAGGAAAGGAAGGAAGGGAAAGAAGGAAAGGAAGGAAGGGAAAGAGAGAAAGAGGGAAGGAGGAAGGGAGGGAAGGAGGGAGGGAGGGAGAGAGAGAGGGAGGGAGGGGAAGGGAAGAAAAGGGAAGAGAAGGGAAAGGAGAAAGAAAAGGAAAGGAAAGGAATAAATTTTATTTCTTAACAGTTCTGGATGTTAGGAAGTCCAAGGTTGAGGGGCCTGCATCTGGTAAGGGTCTTCTTGCTGCATCATCCCACTACAGAAGGCAGAAGGAAAAGAGAGCGCAAGAAAGCAAGAGGGCAAAAGGGGCTGAACTCTGTTTTATAATAAGCCCACTCTGTGATTACTAATCTATTACCACAATAACAACATTAACTCATTCATGAAGGCTATTTTATTAGGCCCCACATCCCAACTGTTGCATTGAGGATTGAGTTTCCAGCACATAAACTTTGGGGGACACATTTAAACCAGAGCAGAGCACTTAGGTTAATTCAACTAAGAGGAGCTGGGAAAATCAAAGGCATGAGAAAGACAGCAAAAGCTAGCAGAGAGAAATGCATAGGTTAAGGAAAAAAGTCACAGTGAATCCTGTAGTGCAGGCTACTTTATCAAAAGCACCTGAAAAAGATCTCATTAACTCCCCCAGCTCACCTCCACCCACATCTAAAGAGCCACACACAGCACCACCAAAGGCAGTGCAATGAGAACAGCATTCTCCTCAACAGACAAGCTGGGAGTATCTAGACACCTGACCTCAATAGCTCCAGAACTGTCCTAAAACATTTCCTCCCTAACCACCACTCAAGTCACCAGCTTGGAAAGTATTAAGAAAACCCAAATCCTGACACACCACTATGAAACAACTTAAAACAGCAAAGAACAACCCATTTAAACAGCAATGCCAGCTGTTGGGAAAAAAAGGAACAATGAGTAGAGGAGAAACAGAACTATCGGGGTCCACCAAGACCCAGTCTCTCAGCTTCAGCACTTTTAAATGCAGAATCCATACCCCTCTGGGGCCTGTGGAGCTCCAAAAGGCATGTCGTCCTCAAAGATAAATGAGCAGGCAAGCTGGCTAGAAAACCACTAAGGGTATTATTCTTTAAAGAATCTTTATAGGGGCAAAGAGGAATGGGTCTTAACTGGCTATGTGAACTCCCCACAGATTCTGAGGATGATGTCAGTATCCCTTTCCAGATGTGTTTAACACTTTGCAGTCACTTGTATTCCTGCCACTGAGTGCCAGTGCTTTGCTAATTTGAACTGATTCCAGCTCACGCTGACCCCAGCTCCCTGGATGTTACCATTAGCCAAGACTGTCACCCATACTGTACCCTTTCAAAGAGTCCTAAAAACAGCTCTTCACCTACTCTTCCAAGACAAGTAAAAATGTCTGCCAAAGAAATGGGGAAAAAAGATTCAGAGAGTGAAAACAATTAATATACTAACAAGAGAGCAAAAAGCAAAGGGGGAGGAGAAACTAGGAAAATCATAGATGGGCTCTCACCTATTTCCAAAGCTGGGCTAATGTCCTTTTGCTTGTGTCTGAATAAGGCACCAATTTTAAGCTGCTAATGAAAAAAAAAGAAAAAGAGAAAGAAGCAGGCCCAGGCTGGGCGCAGTGGCTCATGCCTGTAATCCCAGCACTTTGGGAGGCTGAGGCAGGTGGATCACCCAAGGTCAGGAGTTCTAGACCAGCCTGGTCAACATGGTGAAACACCATCTCTACTAAAAATACAAAAAATTAGACAGGCATGGTGGCGCATGCCTGTAAATCCAGCTACTAAGGAGGCTGAGGCAGGAGAATTGCTTGAACCTGGAAGGCAGAGAATGTGGTGACCTGAGATCACGTCATTGCCCTCAAGCCACGGCAATGAGAACAAAATTCGGTAAAAACAAAACAAAACAAAACAAAACAAAACCACCATAAAATAACTCAGACTTAATTAAATACAACCCTAGTGGTGAATGACTAAAGATGGATTACTCATAACAGAGATAACAGTCCAATAAGAATCCAGGAATCTTACCTTTTAATAACAAAAAAAATCCTTTCCTTCGAAAGTAACATCCTCTCAAGGCCAGGAATTCCATTAGTAGAAAGCCTTCCTAAAAAACAAAATTCCTGGCCAGGCATGGGTTCACGTCTGTAATCTCAGCACTCTGGAAGGCCAAGGCGGGAAGATCACTTGATGTCAGGAGTCGAGGCGGGAAGATCACTTGACGTCAGGAGTTCGAGACTGGCCCGGCCAACATGGTGAAACCCCATCTCCACTAAAAATACAAAAATTAGCCTAGTGTGGTGGTGGGCACGTGTAATCCCAGCGACTTGGGAGGCTAAGGCAGGAGAATTTCTTGAACCCAGGAGGCAGAGGTTGCAGTGACCGGCAAGGTTGCGCCATTGCACCCCAGCCTGGGTGATAAGAGTGAAAACTCCATCTCAAAAATAAAAATTCCTTTGGGAAGGCCTTCTACATAAAAATCTTCAACATGAGACTGGAAAAAAGGGTATGGGATCATCACCAGACCTTTGGCTTTTACAGCTCGAGCTATAAGAACAAAAAGAAAAAGGGATATCATTTAAACACAGTATGTAGAAAAGAATAATTATTGAATCTGTACTGGTCTTTAACTTTTACACTTTGATCTTTAATTCTGTTATTGTGATTGAGTCCAAAGAAAAATAGTATGAGTAAAATAAAAAGAACACCAAAAATGCTAATATTCTGTTTACCAAAGTCTGTAGTGAAATATCCCATTAAATCCAAGTGCAGTGACACACCCATAATCCCAAGCACTTTGGGAGGCTGAGGCGGGTGAATCTCCTGAAGTCAGGAGTTCAAGGCCAGCCTGGCCAACATGGTGAAACCCCAACTCTACTACAAATACAAAAATTAGGCAGGCGTGGTGGCAGAGGCCTGTAATCCCAGCTACTTAGGAGGCTGAGGCAGGGAGAATTGCTTGAACCCAGGAGGTGAGCTTGCCATGAGCTGAGATCATACCACTGCACTCCAGCGTGGGCGACAGAACAAAACTTCAACCTCCAAAAAAAAAAAAAAAAAACAGCTAGCAGGTGACATTTGCTATGGGGAGACTAGGGATATGATCCTGCTGCAATCCTTCCATTTTAGTAAATCTAAACAGTGTGAATCCATTCTGTTTCGTCCCCACTCCACTCCAGAGCCAAAACAAGAAATCAATTATATTTCTAGTTCTTTAAAAACATATCTAACTAAATCATCTAATTAAAAGATAATATGCATGGTTCCATACTCTAAAAGAAAACTTATGTCCTGCATATCATGGACATTTGATGAATGCTTATTCAGTTGACTGGTGTAGACTTCAATAATAACCTGTTCAATGCATTATGCCAGATGAATCTTGCATCTCAAAAGTAGAACAAATATTGTTCGTTCAGTTTTGTCTACCCATAAATGCAGTATTTACTAATAAAAAGAAAATGAGTTTATTGTTCTAGAGAGTATGAGAATTTTGACAACATGAATTCTCCCATCCTAGGACATAATTAATACTTAGAGGCATACTATTTCATGTGGAAGCTACCATTAAATCAATGTTAAGTGTTAATTACCTCACATAATCTTCTAATCTGACTTAAGACTGAAGATGTACCTCACAAAGCTGATTTATCAAGTTGTAAATCTTCACCTGTTGAATTCATAAGTTCATGTCTGAAAGGTGAGAATAAATACTTAATATTCACTAGACAATATTCAGCAAAGTAATATCCACTAGTACATATTTAATATTTCATCATGTACTGCTGGTGTGAACAGAAAAGACAGGCTGGGCACAGTGGCTCACACCTGTAATCCCAGCAGTTTGGGAGGCCGAGGCAGGTAGATCATGAGGTCAGGAGTTCGAGACCAGCCTGGCCAACATGGTAAAACCACGTCTGTACTAAAAGTACAATAATTAGCTGGGCATGGTGGCAGGCACCTGTAATCCCAGCTACTCGGGAGGCTGAGGCAGGAGAATTGCCTGAACCCAGGAGGTGGAGGTTGCAGAAACCATTATCATGCCACTGCATTCCAGCCTGGGCAAGAGAGCAAGATTCTGTCTCAATCAATCAATCAATAAAAATATAAGGAGGAAGCATTTACTGTGTATATGTCTGGTATTATGTGAAGCACTTTACTATCTTATCAAATCTTCGGGACAGATCTTCAGTTCTCATGACCACAAAAGAGGATACTAAAGCTCAGACAGGAGAAGAGACGTGGCCAGCCTGTGTCCCCAGGGCCTATGGTCTTACCACTAGGTTACAGTGTTTCCAGATATCACATGTTGTGAGGTTTTTGCTTTAAAATGAACCAAAATAAACCAAAGGTGAAAAAGGCATAAGCTATTAAAAAGTGGGAGAAACACTAAGAGAACCTTAAGCATGTAACTAAAAATATTATGGAAATGTTATTGAATTCATTAGCAAATTTAGTGCTAGGTTTTCATTGAGGAGTAGGTTATATTACTCATAATGAAGAAAAATGTTCATTTTAAGTACATTAACATAAATACCATCAATATTGTTTCTCATGTTTAAAGGTTCACTTAAAGCAATTCAGTTAAAATTCTGCATATCATACAATTTTATAGTTTGCTAGTAGGTTACAAGTAAATAGTCACCCAAATAAAAACATCATGTTTTCCACTATCTGTTGCTCTTTTTAGGTGAGCATTTGATGTATACCAACAGAGAGAGGATAATAACAAATCGCTAATTTCTTTCATCACTATATAAAGGTGGCTTCAGGATAGAATAGTATCAGGTCAATGATGAATTTGAAATCTAACATCAATTCAGTGATGCATCAAGATAAAAGTAGAGACAATAGGGGCACCTTGGTGAGTACTGAACATTTTATTTATTTATTTATTTTGAGATGGAGTTTTGCTCTTTTTGCCCAGGCTAGAGTGCAATGGTGCAACCTCGGCTCACCGCAACCTCTGCCTCCTGGGTTCAAGCGATTCTCCAAGCGATTCTCCTGTCTTGGCCTCCCAAATAGCTGGGATTACAGACATGCGCCACCACACCCGTCTAATTTTGTATTTTTAGTAGAGACGGGGTTTCTCCATGTTGGTCAGGCTGGTCTCGAACTCCCGACGTAGATATCTGCCTGCCTTGGCCTCCCAAAGTGCTGGGATTACAGGTGTGAGCCACCGCGCCCAGATGAATTCCAAATTTAACAAAGCAGACTAAGAGAAACAATTCATTTAAAAAAATAATATTTGGCCAGGCATGGCGGCTCACACCTGTAATCCCAGCACTTTGGGAGGCTGAGGTGAGTGGATCAGGAGGTCAGCAGTTCAAGACCAGCCTAGCCAAGATCATGAAACCCCATCTCTACTAAAAATACAAAAATCAGCCAGGCGTGGTGGCTGGTGCCTGTAATCCTAGCTGCTCAGGAGGCTGAGGCAGAGAACTGCTTGAACCCAGGAGGCGGAGGTTGCAGTGAGCCGAGTTCGTGCCACTGCACTCCAGCCTGGGCGACAGAGTGAGGCTCCGTCTCAAAATAAATAAATAAATAATTCAATGAAATCCCTAAGATCCAGGGCTTTGCAATAAATATGTAAATAAATTTCCAATCTCCATACTGAAAGTTTAAAAGAAATGCTAGCTAATAACTAAAGAAATACAACTTTTCCTCAGCTTTGCAGCAATCTAGAAACAAAGTGTGTAGACACTACAAAGCACCTTACAAGGAGAAACGTGTAAGGATGGCATGACTCGCCGGCAGCCCTGGGCTTGTCCACGGTACCCCCATGATGAATAGTAACTCCATTGTGTAAACGCCCATGAACATAAGATTACAGGACTTTTCCAGTTTAGACATACCATATTTTCTTTCAGACAATTCTTCAATTTGTTTACGTAGATCAGCAATACGATGATTCCATTTCTCTGAAAATCAAGCAAAAGTTGCTTCTCAATAATACGTCCCTATGTCAGAGCAGCACTAACGTATAATGACTGATTTCATATATTTTACATTCTAACAGTCCATATCATTTTATTGCTTTCAAGAAAAAATTTCCCCTTTTTGGTGGTTCTTAGAATTGGTTTAATGGGAGACTATTAGAGAAGCTGAAAAGCAGGAGGGCAGAACAGTTCAATCAAATTAAACACAATAACAGGGAGGTCACAATAAGGCGGTCTCCAGGGGTCTTTTAGCAAACTTCCTAAAACATGTCTCAGCTGTGTGAAATAAGACTTTACAGCAGGCAGGTGCAGTGGTGCAGGCCTGTAATCCCAGGACTTTGGCAGCAGAGGCAGACGGATCACTTTGAGCTCAGGGCAACACAGCCAAAACCCCCCTCCCTAGCCCCACCCCCACCCTGTCCCTACCAAAAATACAAAACAGAAGGGCATGGAAGCTGTATTGGAAGCGATGGTGTGGACTAGATCAGTGATACGGCATGGTGTGGATATTACTGCACTAGCATTGGAAGCGATGGTGTGGACTAGATCAGTGACAGGGCATGGTGTGGATATTATTACATTAGTACTGCAAGCGATGGTGTGGATTAGATCAGTGATAGGGCATGGTGTGAATATTATTATATTAGCATTGGAAGCGATGGTGTGGATTAGATCAGTGATAGGGCATGGTGTGGATATTATTACATTAGTATTAGAAGCAATGGTGTGGACTAGATCAGTGATAGGGCATGGTGTGGATATTACTACATTAGTATTGGTACTGATGGTGTGGATTAGATCAGTGATAGGGCATAGTGTGGATATTATTACATTAGTATTGGAAGCGATGGTCTGGACTAGATCAGTGATAGGGCATGGTGTGGATATTATTACATTAGTATCGGAAGAGATGGTGTGGACTAGATCAGGGATAGGGCATGGTGTGGATATTATTACATTAGTATTCAAAGCGATGGAGTGGACTAGATCAGTCATAGGGCATGGTGTGTATATTACTACATTAGTATTGGAAGCGATGGTGGGGATTAGATCAGTGATACGGCACGGTGTGGATATTACTACATTAGTATTGGAAGCGATGGTGTGGACTACATCAGTGATAGGGCATGGTGTGGGTATTACTACATTAGCATTGGAAGCGATGGTGTGCACTAGATCAGTGTTAGGGCATGGTGTGGATATTATTACATTAGTACTGGAAGCGATGGTGTGGACTAGATCAGTGATAAGGCAAGGTGTGGATGTTACTACATTAGTATTGAAAGCGATGGTGTGGATTAGATCAGTGATAGGGCATGGTGGGGATATTATTACATTAGTATTGGAAGCGATGGTGTAGATTAGATCAGTGATAGGGCATGGTGTGGATATCACTACATTAGTATTGGAAGGGATGGTGTGGATTAGATCAGTCATAGGACATGGTGTGGATATTATTACATTAGTATTGGAAGCGACAGTGTGGACTAGATCAGTGATAGGGCATGGTGTAGATATTATTACATTAGTATTGGAAGCGATGGTGTGGACTAGATCAGTGTTAGGGCATGGTGTGGATATTATTACATTAGTATTGGAAGCGATGGTCTGGACTAGATCAGTGATAGGGAATGGTGTGGATATTATTACATTAGTATTGGAAGCGACGGTGTGGACTAGATCAGTGATAGGGCATGGTGTGTATATTACTACATTAGTATTGGAAGCGATGGTGTGGATTAGATCAGTCATAGGGCATGGTGTGGATATTACTACATTAGTATTGGAATCGATGGTGTGGACTAGATCAGTGATAGGGCATGGTGTGTATATTACTACATTAGTATTGGAAGCGATGGTGTGGACTAGGTCAGTGATAGGGCAAGGTTTCGATATTATTACATTACTATTGGAAGCGATGTTGTGGATTAGATCAGTGATAGGGCATGTTGTGCATATTGCTACATCAGTATTGGAAGCGATGGTGTGGATTAGATCAGTGATAGGGCACGGTGTGGTTATTGTTACATTAGTATTTGAAGCGATGGTGTGGATTAGATCAGTGATATGGCATGGTGTGGATATCACTACATTAGTATTGCAAGCGATGGTGTGGACTAGATCAGTGATAGGGCATGGTGTGGATATTACTACATTAGTATTGGAAGCGATGGTGTGGATTAAGTCAGTGATAGGGCATGGTGTAGGTATTACTACATTAGCTTTGGAAGCGATGGTGTGGATTAGATCAGTGATAGGGCATGGTGTGGATATTATTACATTAGTATTAGAAGCGATGGTGTGGATTAAGTCAGTGATAGGGCATGGTGTAGGTATTACTACATTAGCTTTGGAAGTGATGGTGTGGATTAGATCAGTGATAGGGCATGGTGTGGATATTATTACATTAGTATTGGAAGCGATGGTGTGGACTAGATCAGTGTTAGGGCATGGTTTGGATATTACTACATTAGTAATGGAAGCGATGGTGTGGACTAGATCAGTGATAGGGCATCGTGTGGATATTACTACATTAGTATTGGAAGCTATGGTGTGGACTAGATCAGTGATAGGGCATGGTGTCGATATTATTACATTAGTATTGGAAGCGATGGTGTGGAATAGATCAGTGATAGGGCATGGTGTGGATATTATTACATTAGTATTGGAAGCGATGGTGTGGATTAGATCAGTGATAGGGCATGGTGTGGATATTACTTCATTGATATTGGAAGCGATGGAGTGGACTAGATCAGTGATAGGGCATGGTGTGGATATTACTACATTAGTATTGGAAGCGATGGTGTGGACTAGATCAGTGATAGGGCATGGTGTGGATATTATTACATTAGTATTGGAAGCGATGGTGTGGATTAGATCAGTGATAGGGCATTCTGTGGATGTTACTACATTAGTATTGGAAGCGATGGTGTGGGTTAGATCAGTGATAGGGCATGGTGTGTATATTATTCCGTTAGTATTGGAAGTGATGATGTGGATTAGATCAATGATAGGCCATGGTGGGGATATTATTACATTAGTATTGGAAGCGATGGTGTGGACTAGATCAGTGATAGGGCATGGTGTGGATATTACTACATTAGTATTGGAAGCGATGGTGTGGATTAGATTAGTGATAGGGCACGGTGTGGATATTATTACATTAGTGTTGGAAGTGATGATGTGGATTAGATCAGTGATAGGCCATGGTGGGTATATTAGTACATTAGTATTCGAAGTGATGGTGTGGATTACATTGGTGTTAAAGCATGGTGTGGATATTACTACATTAGGATTGGAAGAGATGGTGTGGATTAGATCACTGATAGGGCATGGTGGGGATATTACTACATTAGTATTGGAAGCGATGGTGTGGATTAGATCAGTGATAGGGCATGGTGTGGATACCACTACATTAGTATTGGAAGCGATGGTGTGGATTAGATCAGTGATAGGGCATGGTGTGGATATTATTACATTAGTATTGGAAGCGATCGTGTGGACTAGATCAGTCATAGGGCATGGTGTGGATATTATTACATTAGTATTGGAGGCGATGATGTGGACTAGATCAGTGATAGGGCATGGTGTGGATATTACTACATTAATATTGGAAGCGATGGTGTGGACTAGATCAGTGATAAGGCATGATGTGGATATTATTAAATTAGTATTGGAAGCGATGCTGTGGACTAGATCAGTGATAGGGCATGGTGTGGATATTATTACATTAGTATTGGAAGCGATGGTCTCGACTAGATCAGTAATAGGGCATGGTGTGGAAATTACTACATTAGTATTGGAAGCGATGGTGTGGACTAGATCAGTGATAGGGCATGGTGTGGATTTTAGTTCATTAGTATTGGCAGTGATGGTGTCGATTAGATCAGTGATAGGGCATGGTGGCGATATTATTACACTAGTATTGGAAGCGATGGTGTGGACTAGATCAGTGATAGGGCATGGTGTGGATATTATTACATTAGTATTGGAGGCGATGGTGCGGATTAGATCAGTGATAGGGCATGGTGTGGATATTACTACATTAGTATTGGAAGCGATGCTGTGGACTAGATCAGTGATAGGGCATGGTGTGGATATTATTACATTAATATTGGAAGCGATGATGTGGACTAGATCAGTGTTAGGGCATGGTGTGGATATTATATGGGTGTTAGGGCATGGTGTGGATATCATAGTAATGTAGGGCACAGTGTGATTATTATATTAGAGGCCGCTGTAAGAATATATATTAGCAGCCACTGTGTCTTGGACGTTGACAATGATATTAGGGTGTACTCCAAACAGTGAGATTTGGAGGTTTTATTTTTCTAGATGGATTTCTTCCTCTGCTGAGTGTTCTAAAGACTCACTCCTTGGCACTGAGGGCCGTTGACAGGAGCTTTTTACTCACCAATGAAGAACACCAAGTTAACACGTCCCTCGTGCTGCCCTGAGGAAGTTGAAGCTCCTCGCTGCTTCTGGCACCTCAGCGGGAAGTTGGTTGAGGCGGGATCGCGCGCCCTCTGTTGGCGGCATGGTTCAGCACAGACGCTCTTGTCACAGTTTCTCGGCGGATGTGCGCCCCCTCCTGGCTGTCCTGAAATACCTATAAAATTCAATATTCAGTTTATTCAGTGTCATAATTTTGGAAATTCAAACCGAAATAAAGGCCACTATATCCATACCCTTCCCATAAATGGTGATGGAAGAATTATTTGGAAGCCATATAGAATGAAGTGACTCTATACACAAATTAAAACAGAAAAACCTACTCAAAATAGTCCAGAGACTACAACTTCAAATGCAAAACTATAAATAATCTAAAAGAAAACCTAAGAGACATTGGATCTGGTGTTGTTTTAACACCCAGCATCAAGTGCCAATTCGTGAAAATACTGAGAACAGACTTTATAAAACTAAATTTTCTACTATGAAAAACCCTATTCAGAGAACAAAAAGACAAGACACACTGTGAGAAGATATTTACAAAATACAAACGTGATTTTAAAAACTGTATTGAAAATACACAAAGAACTCTTCAAACGAACACTAAGAAAACTAAAAACCCAAATAAAACTGGGTAAATATCTGAACAGACATCCAGCCAAATAAAATATATAGATAGCAGGCCAGGTGTGGTGGCTCATGCCTATAACCCCAGCACTTTGGGAGCCTGAGGCGGGTGAGTCACCTGAGGTCAGGAATTTGAGATCAGCCTGGCCAACATAGTGATACCCCCTCTCTACTAAAAATACAAAAAAATTAGCCAGGCATGGTGGTGGGTGCCTGTAATCCCAGCTACTTGGGAGGCTGATGCAAGAGAATTGCTTGAACATCAGAGGTGGAGGTTGCAGTGACCGAAGATCATGCCACTGCACTCCAGCCTGAGTGACAGAACAAGACTCTATCTCAACTAAAAAAAAAAGAAAAAAGAAAAAAAAAGAAAATACACAGATAGCACATAATCACACAAAAGGATGCTCAATATATCTCATTAGGAGACTGCAAATTAAAATAATGCTGAGATATCACTGCACACCTAGTACAACTGTGGGACTCTTAAAAAAGCTCAACAGTAACAACTGGAGGTTGAAGAACAATAGGTACGGCCATTCATTACTGGCAGAATGCATGAATGTGTACAGCCACTTTGGGAAATAGTTTGACAGTTTTTCCCAAAGATAAACAAGTCTTACCTTACAATCCAACAACTGCACCCCTAAATTGTGTATGTTTAGACAGCTGCTTTGAAAAATTATGTTCAAACAAAAACTAGCATGTAATTATATACGAGCCACTCTACTCATAATGGCCAAAACTTGAAGTAATCAGAACGTTCTTCAATAGCTGAATGCATAATCAATTTGAAGTACAACCATGCAATGGAATACCATTCACCAACAGAAAGGAATGAACTGTCAATCCATGAAAACAAATGAATGAATCTTGCATCTATGTTGCTAAAGTAAAGGGTGGCAGTATGAAGATGCTATACATTATATGACTCCATTCATATAACATTCTGGAAAAAGCACAACCAAAGAGATGATAGTGAGATCAGTGACTGTCTGGGGTGGGGATTTGAAGTATTCTGTATGCTACTTCAGTAGTGGATATCTGACACTATGCATTTGATAAAACCCACAGAATTTTAATGCACAAAGAACAAATCACAATCTACACAAATTAAATGATTTAGGATGTGGAAGTATCTAAGGACAAAATACAGAGTGCAAGCAAGCATCTAACTGTATTACCAATGTATGTTGCAAGTGGTGGGCCAAAGGTGCTGAGCTGGAAATGAGTAGAATCCATAGACTAAAAACAAAACGTACTATATACATGAACAGTGGACTCTATTTTATAAAGTTATTTCCCATAGGGATAATAGTTAATTTTGAAACTACTATATCTGTAAAAAGAAAAATAACCATGATTTTCCTCTATACTATCAACACTCCACTTTTAACAGCAAATTGTGGGAGGTGGGGGGTGTTTCCCATACCAACCAATATTCCAACTCTCTGGAAAACAATTGGGTATCCTGTAATTCAACTGTGACACTGATTACCTGGAGTTAGTATACACCCTACAGGTTAAGGGCTTAGTAACACCAGACTGTCCACAACCTCAGATGCCAATCACAAGTAGTGAATCCCCAGTTTACCCAAACTTCTATATGACTTGGCCAGAAACTAGGCATTCCTACACCCCCTCTTCAGGTTTGACAATTTGCTATGATGGCTTATGGAACTAGGAAATACTTACTTATGTTTACTAGTTATTATGGTCTCAATGTGTGTACACCCCCACCCCAAATTCCTATTTTGAAATGTAATCCCCAAAGGGATGGTATTCAGAGGTAACCGAGAGGTGATCGGATCATGAGAGTGCTGTCCTCATGAATGAAACCAGTGCCCTTATAAAAGCATCTAGGAGCCCGTTTCCCCATTCTGCCATGTCACGACATGCTAGAAGGCACTATCTATGATAGATGAGCCCTCACTAGACATCAAATCTGTCAGCCTTGATCTGGAACTTTCCAAATTCTATATTTTAGGAATTTTTATGGAAGCTTCATCATGTAGACATGACGGATTATTAACTCCATTTCCAGTCCCTTCACACCCTCAAAGGATTGCATGTTAAGCTAAAAGTTACAACCTTCTTATCATGGCTTGGTCTTTCTGGTGACCATCCCCATCCTGAAACCATCCAGGAACCCACAGAGTGTCCTTATTAGAACAGAAGCCATTCCTATTATCCAGGAGATTCCAAGAGATTTAGGAACTCTGCATCAGGAACCAGGGCCAAAGACGAAATATTAGAACACAAGATGCTCCTAGCACCCCTACTGTTCAGGAAATTATAATAGTTTTAGAAGCTCTGTACCAGGAACTGCAGACACAGACCAAACATATATTTCTTATTAAGTCCCAACCTGGAATCTTGATCAAGAATGAATTCCTTGTTCCCAATGGTACAAGGGATGAAATAAATGGCAGATAGTAGGAGCCAGTTTCCTCCCTATTACAGTGAGAAGTTACAGATAAAAAATAGGGAAGCCTAGAATGATCTCTGTCATAATGAGTCAGAATATATATATACAACATAAGTATAAACTCACATTTAGCTTAACATATACATAGATGGTTCCACATAGAAACCTTTATAATTAAGTGGGTACATATAAGTTAGAAGACACACATATATTTCTTTGCACTGTCAGCTGTAAGTGTCATGATGCAATGACCACATTTAGTGGCCAGATGTAAGTTTTTCATACCATTCTCTAACAAAAGAAATCAGGGCTATTAGAAGAAATAGCTGAAACTAGGACTGGGACAGAAAATATATGAGCCAGGGTACTTTTGAAGTAACAGAAATAAATTATTAAAAAAAAACATGAAATTATGTAAAAGGAGCCAGTGGAAAGAGCTACCAATGGCCACAGGTATGAACAAAGAGCAACAAAATACTATACAATTAGATAACAACCAAAAGATTAAAGTAACTATCTGTGGACCCATACTGGTATAAATAAATGATTAAACACATATGCAAATGGGCTGAATAGAAATCTCTTATACAGGAGAATTCCAAGTACCTGATATAGACAGCCATCAAGGAGGTGGGGCTAACTCCCCACTCCTTTAAGTATGAGCTCTGCATGATGACTTCCTCCAAAAGCATACATACAATATAGACGTGGGAAAAAAGTAACTTCACAGTGAAAAATCTGAAAACACTGCCTCAACCAAGTGATAAAAGTTAACATTAATGGTGATAACACATCTTGAGAGCATGAAGTGACTAGACTAGCACTTGCAAACCAAAAATAAAATTCAAAGATCTTTCCCACAACCACCTCTCCACCAGGGGACACCAAAGTTAACCTGGAAGACTGGTTCAGGCTATGATGGGAAAGAGGTGGTCAGACATGCCTCATGATGCCCTCCTCCCTTTTGGAATTCAGGAAAAGCCAATCAGCATTTAACATCAACACAACCTAAAATCTGATAAGAAACATTTACAATCTATTCTCTCTGAAGCCTGCTACCTGGAAGCTTCATCTCCATGATAAAACCTTGGTCTCCATAACCCCTTATCATAGCCCAGACACTCCTTTCTATTGATAGTAAGTCTTTCAACAAACTGCCAATCAGAAAAATTTTAAATGTACCTATAACCTGGAAGCCCCACCCCACCCTAATCCATTGGGTTGTCCCACCTTTCTGGACCGAACCAATATATATCTTAAATACACTTGATTGATGTCTCCTATCTCCCTAAAATGTATAGAACCAACCTGCACCCCAACGACCTTGGGCACATGTTCTCAGGGTCTCCTGAGGGCTGTGTCAAGGGCCATGGTCACTCATATTTGTCTCAGAATACATCTCTTCAAATATTTTACAGACTTTGACTCTTTTTGTGGACACACTACACATCTGCTCTGCTTCCCGCAAACCCCTAAACCCAGGCTGATTATGAGAAAAACCCCAAGTAAACCACAATGGAGGACATTCTACACAATACCTGACCAATCCTCCTAACACTGTTCCAGGTCCTCAGAAGTAAAGTCTGAGAGACTGTCACAGCCAAGAAGAGCCTGACATGATGACCAAATGTCCTATGGGATCCTAGATAGGATCCTGGGAGAGAAAAAGGCAGAACTAAGGGAAACCAAATAAGATGTGAGCTTATTTAATAATATAGTAATACCCAGTCATTAAGTATGACAAGAAATGATGTAAGATGTTGGTCAGGAGTGGTGGCTCATGCCTGTAATCCCAGCACTTTGGAAGGCTGAGGCGGGCGGATCACCTGAGATCAGGAGTTCAAGACCAGCCTGGCCAACGTGGTGAAACCTCATCTCTACTAAAAATACAAAAATTAGCCGGGCATGATGGCAGGCGCCTGTAATGCCAGCTACTCAGGAGGCTGAGGCAGGAGAATCGCTTGAACCTGGGAGGCGGAGGTTGCAGTGAGCCGAGATCACGCCACTGCACTCCAGCTTGGTTGAGACTCTGTCTGGGAAAAAAAAAAAAAAAAAGATGTTAAACCTATCTGATACATGTTGATATGTTAAAA